>NC_064853.1:75733863-76333863 GCF_024139225.1 Suncus etruscus | reverse complement strand
AGTCAAGTTACATGGTGTTATCCATGGTAGAGCCACTCTTCATGTGAAGTGCCTGAAACATACTAGGTTTTTAATAGATACTGTACAGTGAATCAGCTCAGGTATAGTATTATCAGTGTGAGGCTGAACTAGTGTCTATCTTTCTGCCACAGAAAAGGCTGCTCTTGTGACTTCTTCATTCACCCTGAAGCACAAGGCCTTACCTTTAATACACTCTCTCCAATATTGTTTCTGATATTTGTTGGAAATGGGGTTTTTAATGAAGGATAATAACAAACTTGCTTACCAAAAAGATCTCAGAAGAACATATTCTTACTATTTCTTCCATTGCCCTCAGGATCTCTTGATACCATTCAGTAAACCTATGGAATCATTAATGATTAAGTGAAACCAACCAAAATAGCAGAATTACATATTTCAAAGATATGTAGAGCATACCTGCTTTTTTCAATTTCCACACTGGACATTTCAGGCCAAATAATAATTTATTCAAGAGACTGCTCCATCTATTGCAAATGACTCAGACATTTTTTTGTCAGTTCTAGCTTTCATCTAAAACAGTGCTTATATATTTCTAAATGCCTTGTGGAAGAACAAGGTAAACTTGTCTCTCTTCTATCTCACTGAAGCACTGTTTCCTCAGTAAAGCATGAATTAAAGAGAAAAAACTTTAATCATGATAAAATATAGCAAGCTACAAGTTTCTATTTCTATAATTTTTATCATATATATTTACCAAATTTTGTAAAACTAAGGTGAATGATATCCAGTTATTCACTTATCACCAATTCTGAAAGTTTATGTATATTATATGCACTCCTATTTCTTCTAAATGTAAGATTCTCTAGACTTTATTGCAGATTCCCAATCCAAATTAACATGATATTATTGCAGCAAAATTTTAATGGGATCTACAGAAAATTTTTCTTGAAAAAAATACTTTTTGTAAATAAATAATGATATGACAACTTTTACTTTTCACCTATTCAGTGCTCTGATTAAACCTTAAAGATATGCTCAAATCATGTGACTCTTATTCACCGGTTCATTTCCTTGCTTTGGTTCCATGTCTTTCTCAGTATTTATTTTGTGTTTTTTTTTTTTTTTTTTTTTTTTTTTGTGGTTTTTGGGTCACACCCGGCAGTGCTCAGGGGTTATTCCTGGCTCCAGGCTCAGAAATCGCTCCTGGCAGGCACAGGGGACCATATGGGACGCCGGGATTCGAACCGATGACCTCCTGCATGAAAGGCAAACACCTCACCTCCATGCTATCTCTCCGGCCCCTTATTTTGTGTTTTATTATTATTATTATTATTATTATTATTATTATTTAAATATACTTAGGGAGCTCTGCCAATTGCTGTAGGAGCTTTGGCAGTAGCCATACAAGAAAATGTTCTAGCACAGTTGCGCAGGGCCTTGCCAAAAAGTAGAATGTGCCAATATGAGTTCTGAGCCAAGCTCATCAGCTTGCTTTGCACTTGATTGGGAGACAGCCTGGCCTAGATAGGCAGATATCTAAGTGGAAAGCCTCAAGTACTGCCTGGAGAGGTGGTTGAGAATGTTCTTCTGTAGGCTCATCTTTACATGATAATAACAAAACTTAATTAAAAATCATTGGTATTTTCTCTATTTGTTCCTCAGCAGAAAACTCAAATACCAGACTGTCTGATTCAAAATTGAACACCTGGCAACTCTAATGATTTGGTTTGCACAGTGATTTATGTTGTTTGGCGATGTCAAACTGCAGAGACAGCAAAGAACTGGGTGTAGAGAGCATAAAGGATTCAGGATTGAAATATTTTTGTCATTTTTTTTATCATTTTAAATGAACTAAAAAAGTATCACAAAAAAGGCAATATTTTAAACTATTATCTACTTTATTGTTGTGCTGTCAAAATTTCTATTCCTCCATGCTAATCTGTCTCCTTCCTTTTTTCCTTTGTTCCTTCCTTTCCTTTTGCTTTAAATTGAAAATGAATTTCTTTCATCAGTTTGACTCTGTGCTTTACAGATGATGATCCTTACTGGATTTTATTTTAGTGTTATTGACTTAAATCTGTCTGAAGTCTGTAAAAGAGCACCAGAGAAAATATGAGTGTGGAATTTGGAATCAGTTGAATCTCTTTTAGTTACTACAGAATGCTTTAGTTACATAAAAAAAGAAAATTAAACTTTTATTTTGGCCTTAATTTATTCAGACATAAAATGATAATAATTATCATAATTATTAAAAAATGTTGATGTGATAGTATCAATAGTCCCATCTATGATTTCTGTGGTTTCTATTTAAAACAAAAGCAGAAATGACATGCTACCTCTATGTATTGCTAAATATTATATATTTATAAATTTGTATATTAAAATCATTAAATGGACTAATAAACTATTGAATAACTTGTCTTCTTACTGCACTTAACAAATATATCTTTACTATCTAGATGTTTTGATTAAATGTAGGATTCTTAGGTTCCATAGAGCTCATTGTTGGAATATGATAGAGCTTCAGAAAACTGACTCTTTTTTCTTGGTCTTCATCCCTTCTTTTCTTGTTTCTTTGGCATCACACCCAGCATTACTCAGTTCTTACTCCTGGCTAGGCACATAGGGATCAATGCTTTTGGGGAGTGGTGAATTTTATAGGATTCTGGATTTTGAATCCAAGTTTGCTGCATGCAAAACAAGCACCCTACCCACTGTATTCTCTCTACAAACCTATGCTTTCCCTATGCTACCTTCCTCTTTTTTTCCAAGGGATTTCAAAGAGTGTTTGGACAAACTTGTCAATAGACTCAGACTAAATATGTATCTCCAGCAAAGACAAGTTAATATCACCCCTACACACACTAAGATGTCAGTCACTCTTGAGAACAGAAATAAAAGATGTCTGGGAAGGTTCTAGAAATACTTTTTTTTAAAAAATAATTTTTATTATGATCAAAGTAAATTACAAATCTTTCACAGTAATATTTAAGGTACATAGTGACATTGAATTAGGGGTATTCCACCACCAGTATTGTCCTCCTTCTACCCCAGTTCCCAGCATTCCCCTTCTTTGCCCCCTTGACTGCTAGTATAACTGCTCCCCACTGTGTATAGCATGTTGAAAATTGGCTATCGATTCTGTTGTCGTTGACTTTGAGTTTGGTGTTTAAGTCTGATCATTTTTTATTTCTACTCAATGTTCATGACTGTTTGGTTTTGGTACCATCCATTTATTCCACTTCAATTTATGAGGCAGAACAAGATTATTCTAGTTATGTGGTTTTGTTAGAAAAAATAGAAAAGAAGTAAAAGAAAAAAAGAAAAAACAACAAACAAACAAAAAACAGGAGGAGTCTAGAGGTTATATATATATGTATATATATATATATACATAAATTTAAAAAGAAGAAAGGGATAAAAAATATAACAAAAAAACTAAACCAAAAATACATAAAACAAAAACAAAATAAACAAAACAAAAAAAGAAACAAAAATCAAACAATAGACCAAAACCAGCAATGCAACTACGAAAGAGCACCACAGCAACAAATACAACAGCCAAAAGTAACCATGAGAACAAAAGAAAAAAAAAGAAAAGAAAAGAAAAAGGAGGGCTGGTGTGGCAAGGATTTTTTTGTTTTTGTTTTTGTATAGGCACTGTAAATATTGGGGAAATTAGAAAGGGATTTCCCTTGGTCTAAAAGATACAGGGTTTCTCTGCCCTTGAAACATACTGTCATGGAAATAACTACAGGCTCCATACATGCTTCTTTTCACACCCCCAGGACTTTTTATGGTGCCAGAAAACTTTCTATTCAGTTGTGGATGATCGAATCAGGCCTCTAACTAAAGATCTTGGTATTTGCACAAGTAATAGGATAAAGCCCAAGATAGCTTCTTTCTTTACGGTTCTAGCAGTTCTGTTCTATCACTGTTATTGTAATCAGTCTTCTATAATTGGTGATCTTTGTTTTTGCACAGATTCTAGGACAAAGCCTAGGATAGTCTGTCATTGTGATTCCACAAGAATTTTCATGTTTTTTAGATGCAAGTTTCTTATATATAAAGAATATATCTGATTTACCCAACAGCTAAGAAATTTAAATAGACATTTGAACTGAAGCCATCAATACACACACAGAGGTTAGAAATTTTTATGGCACTTGTGGGCACTGAAAATAGTTTTTTTTTTTTTTTGAGAGGAAGTATACTTAGAAAGTAGAAAATAATAAAAAAACTGAGAAATGAACAAGAATAAAGTCATGAAGAAGTCATTTTCATGGGCTGATGCAGAAATATCACACTGGCCTTTCACAAAATTATGTAGAGAGGTGTCAAGGGTGAGATAAGAGGTAGCTGAGGAGTAAAGGCTAAAACTAAACCAGGTTTATGTGGAGGCTTATTCAACAGGAGGGATAAGTGTACCTATGGCAGTAGAGAAAGACTGTTGCATAGGTTCAAGTATTCAAAAATTTCTTTGCTGAAAGAAACTTCAAACCTGACTCTCATGTTTCACACCCACACTTATTTTGTTCCTACTCTTATTTATATGCTCCCTTGAATTTCAGTAAAGAACCCTATCCCAGGGTTTATTCTCCAAATTATGTAACTCAGAAGATCATCTGTATTTCTTCAGTTTCTGGGAAGAAATGTTGCTAGATTCCTCAATGTGGGGCTAGTTTTCCTTGAAGAAGAACTTTCCAAGTTTCAACAGGGATCCTAATCATTTTATCTTCCTATCTCAAACATTTCACATTCAAAAAGTCTAAGAATTTTATTTATTACAATAAAATAATTATTATTACTATTTCAATATTACCTGATCCCAGGTAAAATTGATGAGAATGTTTTGGGGCTCATAATTCAATCTGGTTCAGTAGACTTTATTTATTTATTCAGGGAAGGCAACAACTCTTACTTGATTTTGAGTTTTTAGTCCTTGCAAAATGTCTGAAACTTAGGTATTAAATAAATGTTTATGGAATAATAACACAATGATATAATAACAAATACCATCAGTACACAATGCAGTGTGTGTTTTGTGTGTGTGTGAGAGAGAATGAGAAGAGAGAGAGAAAGAGAGAGAGAAAATATGTCTCCCAAACAGTGTTGAAAACTTCCAAGTCATTTCTGGTAATATAAATTCCAGTTTTTATAGGGTTCTATCTATATGTGATCAACTAGGACCACTCCACCAGTGCTTAGGTACCATGTCATGTTGGAAATCATGTTATGGACCTTCACACTCTAGACATATACTTCAGTCACCTAAGTATTTCCCCAGATTCTAGCTGCCTTTTGACTGTAAATATTTTTATCGTTGTGCCTGATGAGTTTTCTAGAAGAAGGTAAGTATTCTGTATCAATAAAAAGAAAGGCTAGAAGTGCTTGGGAATCCATATCCCCAAAGAAGCCTTCAAGCATTAAAATTTGAATGTTGAAAAGTAAGTACCCCAGTTTAACTGTTCCTTATAGCAAATGTGAGGCATGTTTTATATAATATCCCCTTCAATACTAGCCTACTTAATAATATTTTAGTTATGAGCTGCCTTCTTTAAAAAAGCCTACACTCAGGTCTGCTTCTGAAGCACTTCAAACTAGAATATACCAATAAAGTAAAGTATTCATGTGAAGAATAGATAACATAACAGATTCTAGACAATTTACAGAGTAAGAATCTCTGTGAAAAGCGTCTCAGTGAAAGGCCCTTCCAATGAAACCAGAGTTGGCCAGGTGTCTGTCATCTTCAGTGTTTACTATGTATGAACTTCCTAAGTCCCAGAATGGACCAAGGTTCTGAGAATTAGGTTGCTGGGAACCTAGTTATCATTTAGAGTCAACCTATACAGGGTTAATTTAGATATGCCCATATTCATAGATACTTGTATTTTTTAAAAAACATTTTGAGGACCTGGAAGAATTAAACATTATACCCTAATCATTACTGATGAAAAATATTTGGTGGTTATTTAAAAAATCAATATAATAAAAGTATATAATTCCAGTTATTTGAAGTACTTTAACATTTGTGGATTTATAGAGACATAAAGTCAAATAGAAGTTACAAAAAACTGTGCAAGTGGGGAATGGGAAATTATTGCTGAATCAGTGTTGAAGATATGTTTGAGTAGAGGAAAATTTTTGGAAATGGATTATGGGATGTGTCTTATGTCTCTGAATGCACCTACATGGTTTAAACAATACTTTTTGTATTATGCATATTATGCATGATTATCAACAAAATAATTATAACCATATA
This sequence comes from Suncus etruscus, assembly GCF_024139225.1. NCBI lineage: Eukaryota > Metazoa > Chordata > Mammalia > Eulipotyphla > Soricidae > Suncus > Suncus etruscus. The sequence continues at coordinate 76,327,619 of NC_064853.1, read as the reverse complement.
AACTTAAGTTTTTAAAATAGTCTCTTTTATATTTAAGACAGGATTTGAAATTTCCATTTCTAGTTCTTTTTTGCCTTATGATATTTCAACTGCTCAGTGCTTTCTGAGTCATGCTTCCCTTCAGGGAGACTAGGTCACTTGAGGTAGAGAGGAAGGAAAACAAGGAAAAGTGTAAAATTGAGAAGTTCACTTAATTGTTTTTCCTGTTCTTTTCCTCGTCTACTTTATACATTGTCTCTTCTCATGACCTAGTTAGTACTTTTATCTCCTCATGCACTTAAGGTAATCCTGCAAATAAAGTCTAATATATAAATCAAAATGAGGTGGTCTTCTTGTATTAGAGGGGGGTATGCTTCTGATAAAGCTATTTCAGATTAGTAAAACACTTCCACTATTACTATCTGACTTTTGAAATCTTTAGTTTCAGCTTCACCATTCATCATTTTGTCTTCCTGAACACTAATGGAAATTAAAATAAACAAACCTGTCCACATTAAGGACAGAAAAGAATATCTCCTGTGACAAGTTTCACACAAATTGAAATACAAATAAAATCTCTGCCATGCCTTTAATCAGGTCATCCATTAAAGGGTGAACAGATATAAGGGACTATTTCAGTTTAAAAATGAATAGGCTGTTATTTAATGTTTTGCTAATGAAAGGATGTTCAAACTGAAAATGCAGTAGTTATTCAACAACATCATTCTATATTTCTAAAGATTAAACAAGACTCATGTTCCTCCATTTGGAGGTTTACAAACTAAATATGGCACAAAATTTACAGGAAGATAAACTCAAGAGGAACATAGCCTGTCACAGTGATTGATAGGGCTGGTTTTCACCCAACAGTATTTGAAAATGTAGATATTCTTAAATAAATGATGCCATGCGAGTCTCACAAGACTAGGGAATTAAGAAGACATTATTACATTTTGCAAAAGCAATATAAAGCAATATAAATCTCTGGTACAAAATTTGATGATTGTAATGCTATAGACTTTTTGAAAGTCCTTGGTGTATAGACTCTGTAAGAATGTGAGCCATGTCCTCACTAGTAATGAGGTTTCTGAATGTTTACAAGGTGAGGAAATCCTTCTCTGTGCTGTATACCCAAAGGTGCAGACTGAAATGAATGATATTCAGAAACACTATTTTTCCTCCATGCTTTCCTTATTCAGACAGTTGAAAGAGGAGCTCTCTGGCTGATGCAACTTGGAAAGATTGTTTAAATGAAATAGTGTCAAGTTTGGAATTGACATAAATAGATAGAAATTACTCTTAGATAGCTATTAAATTCGATGAAAACAGCAAGCAATACTATTTTTTTCTTTAACCATGCACTCTTTAAAATTAATTTTCATTATTTTATTTTATTTTAATTATTTGGGGGGGGCACATCCAGTGGTGCTTAGGGATTACTTCTACCTTTGAACTCAGAAATTATTCCTGGCAGACTCAGGGGACCATAGGGGATGTTGGGGATTGAATCAGTGTTTGCCACGTACAAGGTAAATGCTCTACCTTCTATGCTATAGCTCTGGCTCATTGAAAAATTTTTTAAACAAATAGAAGTTTAGTGAAGTAATAGAGCAGGTATGGTGTTTTCCTTATTCAGGTGCAACTTGTGTTTGATCCCTGGCATCCCATTTAATACACTGAACCCTACCAGATGTGATCCCTGAGCAGAGTTTGGAGTAATACCTGAGCACAGCCAAATGTGCCTTACCTAAAAAAATGAATGGAACTAGGTATATAATTTATGAAAAAATGTATTCTGTACAACATTTTAAAAACTTGTTTTTAGTACTATTTTTAAAGTTAGTAAGAATTTTATGATCAATCTAGTAGTTGCGAAGAATGAATTACCCTGGACGAACTTTAATTCTTTGATGAACCTTTAAGCTGGTCTTTCCATTTGAATAAAGAGCATTATGGAGAACCCATTTTTAGCCATATTGTTGATGCATATGCATAGTTTTTGATGAAGGCCTCTGACTTATTTTCTGCAAACTGGGTTGAAACCAGAATATTTCATGTTAAGTAAGCCAGAAAAAGATAAAGATACTCTCTCACTTATCTGTGGTATATAGTATAAATGAATGAAAAAATGCAGGCATTCCTAGATCCCCCTTGATCTTAGAAGCCTACATAATCCAAATAAGACTCAACAACAATGAAGAGATGATATCTGAGCTGCAACCATTAAACTTTCTAATGTGCTTGCCAAAATGGCAGGCAGTGTGTGTGTGTGTGTGTGTGTGTGTGTGTGTGTGTGTGAGTGTGAATTGGGGAATGAAAAGTCTGGGAGCACTGATGATAGGATTTGACACTGGTGGTGAAATTGCTGTTGAAAATGAATATGCTGAAGACTCAACTAGAAATAACTTTGCAAACCTCAGTTATTTAAATACATTTTTAATAAAACAAAAATTTAGCTTTTAAAATATAAAGTAGTGCAAGAAGTTTCTCAGAAACAGTAGTTTGTGGTTCCAAGTAGTAAAGAGAAACTGAATTAAATCTTTTAAACTCCTTACATAGCAGCCTTTTAATATGCCAAGAGTCCCAATTTTATGAGTTTCTAAGAAAACCCTAATAATACTTAATATTTAAGTTGATACAGAAGAGGAAAAGGGGAGTTATTTAAGATCTCTGACAATAAAGAAACATCTATTAATTATAAATTTATTACAAATTTCACATACTCTAGATACATATTAGGTAACCAAAGCCCTTCTCAGAATACATAACTGGACTTGGTAAACACATATTACTCTTCTAAATGATGTCTGAGTTTAGAATCTTAGTGTAGGGGAGACTTGAGCACATCATGAAGCAATGTATCTTTCCTGTCTCTTCCAAGTTTACCCTGACCTCATTTGTCCTTTATCTTCCCTGTAGTGCTAAGCTATGGCAATGGGAGACATTATTCAGGCTAGTGATATGTTCTTTGTAGAGAAACAGAAGTCAAATATTTGTTAGTATCTATATGCTTAGGGGAAAAGATTAGAAATTAATAGAAAATTTTTTGTGCTGTTCATCACACATTAATTCAGAGTGTCAGTCAAATCTATTGAGAAGTTCAGCTTTCTCCCTTGGTTTAACCTTTTAATATGCCCACAACCCATGTTCTTGTTTATAATTTCATAAATTGTGTATGCATGGAAGTTCCTACATGTGAACCATCAGATTATATCAAATAGAGAAAGATCATCATTACTCATAGATTTGTTATCTTATGAAAGTGCTTCCAACACTTCAGTTCATTCTCCTTTTTACTTAGTTGATTTATTTCTAAAACAGTTTTTGTTTTTTCTTTCTGATAACACAGCATAATTTTTGAGTGTCAACTAAAATAGCTGTGAAAAATGATCTTATTAACGTGAAAGAACTTCACTATATTGAAGTGCTTTTTGGAAAAATATTCTAAATTGTGAAAAGTATCCATCAGAAAAGAAAAGCTAAATTTCCAAGAATTATCTTCCTTCAGTGGTGGCCTTTCTTTTTTGTTAACTGTGCTTCTCTCATTCCCTTCTCAAATAGAAACAATTTGCGAAGACCAGTACTAACCTTTCTTCCATAGCCTTTATTTTGTAGGTTATCTGTAATTCAAGCTTTCTGTATTCATTTTAAAAATTATATAGTTCAACATCTTCCCCTTTATTCCATTTATAACATGCTGTTTTAATATTATATTCCTACTCAACTTCTCCCTGGAACAAAATTGAATAAATGCAAAATAAAGCAACTTTAAAAATCTCAAAAAATTTAAATGATCTTTACTGATATTAATATTAACCTGTTTATAGTTGAGCTGAAAAATGCACCTTTGAACCTTAACAGTTGGATCATTTTCAAACCACAGTTATTATTGCCTGTTCTTTCTGGAGAACAAGTCCAGTGAAGAAAATGCCCCTGAAAATCCCTTTATGGCCTTAACATCATCTCAGATACAACATAACTAAGATAAAAGCCAAAGAAGATTTCCTGCTATTATCAAGGAAGAAAAAACACATTTTAGATTATCTGCTTATTCTAGATTATAATTGCTTACCTTAAACAAGTGTCATGTGTCTCTGTATGTACTGAGTACACATGTGTTAGAGTGAAATTAGTTTTTGTGTTGATTTTCTTTTTATGATTGTTCATATTCACTTAGTTGCCAAATCCTATATTATTTCCTGAAAATGACTTCTTCTTTCTATCATATTTATCCTATATTTTAATTTAAGACCGTCCCCCTACTGCTATAATTAACTGTACTCATGTAACAATAAGCCAATTGGTTTGACTCATCTTTAAATCTCTTTCCTGTCTTCCTCCTAGATAATGACTTCAACCTTATAACTTACAGCCTTGTTAACCTAGGAATACTTTTTCTTTCTGCAAGACTATTAATATGGACTCTTGGTTTTTGTATTTAAACTTATTTTTAACAAATATTTTAGTTTTCTGCACCTAATTAACAGTTGCTATGAAATTCTCTACAAAAATCATCATTCTGTATTTTTTTGTATAACTCACTAATTTCATTGGTTCTACTTTACAAAAATGGCCATGGCTTTCTAGCAAAGCGGTGTTTGTTAGTTTTTATTTTTCCATCATTATCTGGAAGACTAAGTATGATGATTTAATATAACTGAAATCTCCAATTCACTAGTAAATATAGCATCGTCATTATTTGAAAAACTTGTTATTGAATTGACATCTGCTAAGGATGTGTGATTGAGGCTACGAGTCTGAAAATGTTTGGAGACAGTTGTTTATGGTATAACAGGAAGTGTGATAAATTCTCAATAGCTGTAGATGGCCTCCCTTTTCTTGATATCCTGTATTAGAAATGAATAAGTGGAAACTGAGATTCTCAAATTTAATGTGGTCTACTTAATAAAGGACAAAACACTTACTGATTGCAATATTCTAATAAAATGTGAGTGAAAAAAGTAAAGCACAGGATAAATATTATTAAGAGTGTGTAGGAAAAATTAGTCTGATACGCACATTCTTTTTTGTGTTTTTAATTCATTTGTACCCTGGTAGTTTCAAATGAAAGATTTTAGGGAGCCATGGTATTCAATTAGTTTATTAATCAATATATAGGCTGCTAATTATTAATCATTAGGTTTAGTAATTATTATTTTTCCTTCTAAATTATCACCCTTCCTTTCTTCCCATTTTGAAAGAGAATCTGGCAACACTGAATTTATATTTTCTCTGTGACTGGATAAAGTATAGGAAAAGTCTTGGCCAATGACATTAGAATAGAGCATTTGAGACTTTCTTGTAATATGAGATCTATTCTTTTCTAAGATGGAGTCCATTGATAATAATGACATCAAAATGGAGGCACTAAAGGGAGAGAGCCATGATTAACCCTCAATGTACATGTAACATGAGAAAAACAAAACAAACAAAACTTTGGTGTTTAAAGCCCCTAGGAGAAAGGGAGAGTTATTTGTTATACCTCATAACTTAGCCTTTTATGTCAGATAAACTTGTTATTGTCATTTTCCTGTCTCTGATGTTTGGCTTTTTGTGGGTTGATTAACACTCTCATTCTTTTTGCTTATCTGAAAGAAACAAAAACAAAAAACAGGGGACATGTAATCTTAGGCCCTACCTCACAGAATGAGTATAAAGATGATATACTACATAGAAATTTCTAAATAAAGTTATTTACATGCATATAGGGTAATATTTTTAAATGGTACTTATTTTAGGAACTTAAAATTGTTCTTAATTGAAAGGCAATTTATGCTGATGGTAAATCTAAACAGGAAAGAAGGGTAAGAAGATCTTTTCCTTAATATCCTACTCCCATAAAACACATTGCCAATTTCAGAGCTATGTACTGTGAAGTTTTGTGAATAAACATAAAATCATATTTTATATATAATGAGTTTATTTATTCTTAACAATAAGCAATGCATTTTAATATTATTTTTCTCATTTTACTGTGTAATTGTTTCATGATACAGTGCTTCATATATACTTTATACAATTTGTCACTCAGGATTTATTTTTGACAAACTGAATGTTCTTTTATTTAATAAAGTCAATTATTATCTAAAATATAGAAAAGAGGGGCTGGAGCGGTGGTGCAGTGATATGGCATTTGCCTTGCATGTGGCTGACCCAGGACTGACTGTGATTCAATCCTCCAGTGTCCCATATGGTCCCCCACACCAGGAATGATTTCTGAGCACAGCAGGAGTAACCCTGAACATCACCAGGTGTAGCCCAAAAAGCACACACACACACACACACACACACACACACACACACACACAATGGGGTGGGGGAAGCTAAAGGGAAATATATACTAACAAACTGCTATCATCATATAAGGAAATAGCAGCAAAACATGATTTATGTGATTTAAAATGATAAACATTAGTTCCTGATAGATTGAAAAAACAGAGTTGTCTGTTTGAGGAGGATCATAGAGGCAGGGAGGAAAGAGAGAAAGGGAAGGAAGAAGAAAAAATGGGAAGAAACATGGGGAAAAAGAAAGAAGAAAGAAACAAGTTCTCACAAGATAAGTTCATACATTCTGACAGGCAATAGAAGCTGCTACCCAATTGAAGCCCACATTTTCACTAGAAAAGGTATTTTCATGTTGGCAATTATGATTCTTTCAAAACAGTTAAGTTACACTTGCTACATGCATGACTTTGTTATTTAAACTTAGACACCAGCTCAAACTATTTTCTTTTTATTTTTGGGCCACACCTGGTGACACTCAGGAGTTACTCCTGGCTATGTGCTCAGAAGTCGCTCCTGACTTGGGGGACCATATGGGACACCGGGGGATCGAACTGAGGTCTGTCCTGGGTCAGCTGCATGCAAGGCAAATACCCTTCCACTGTGTCATCGCTCTCGCCCAAGCTCAAACTATTGTTAATTCACAAATTAAATTTGTTCAGTTGCTAATAGGTAAAGTTAAGGGGTCTCTTGTCACTTTCTCTTTAGACATAAAATAGCATAGGTCACTTTCTCTTTAGACATAAAATAGCATAGGAACTAGGAAGCAAGCAAGGGAGTTTAGAGGCACATGTTTTGTATGCACACATCCCTGGTTCTATCCCCAGAACTGTGTTCCCTCTATTTTAGCATTAGCAGTTGTAGCTCTGGAGGGATATACCCAAGCACAAGTGAGGAGATACTGCCAATAGGGAATGTTTGGGCTTAATACTGAATCCCAGCCCAGTTAAAGAAGGATCAGCAGAAGCTACGCAGGGCTGTGATCTCTGCTTGGAAAATCTCATCCATGAACAACAACAAAAAGTGTAGAACTGACAGTATGAATATAACTTAAAAATATAATGATGTATCTAAATTAAGTTTTTCTGCCTCTTATTAGTTGCTTTTAAGACAGAATGATACAGATCATTAAAGAACACTATTTTGTATTTTGTATAAACAAATTCTTGAATCACTATGAGATACAGTACACAGTTACAAATTTGTTTATGATTGGATTTTAATCAGACAATGTCCAACACTCTTCACTAGTGCGTATTTCCCTCCACCAATATTCCCAGTTTTCTTCTTTTTCTGCATTCCAATTTCCCAGTTTACTCCCTACCCTCTCCTTTGTCTGCCCCTTGGCAGATATTTTTCTTCTCTTTTTCCTTTAATATATACTGATTTGCAACATTGTGATCATGTCTATCACTTTATCTCCTTTCAGCAGTTTTTGTTGAGAGTGATCATGGTCCAACCCTCAAAGTCTTTGTGGCTCCTTCTCTACCCTATCTGTACTCCCTGCTAATTATGACAAGCTTCTTATAATGGACTGGTTTTCTCTTGTATCTATTAAATTTGGATATTTACAACACTCTGTCTTTTTATTATATTCCACAAATGAGTGCAATCATTCTGTCTATCACTCTACTTAGTCCTCATTGTATTCAGCATAGTATTTTCTCTCTAACGTAGTATTCTCTCTCTATATATATGTATATATATAAATATATTCCCATGTAAAACAAATTTAATTAACTGTTCATCTGTTTTCAGGTTGTCCAGATTCTGCCTATTGTAAATAGTGCTGCAATGAACATAAGAGTACAGAGGGTATTTCTGCATTGTGTTTTTGGGACACTAGGGTATTCCAATGAGTGGTATTTCTCAGTCATATGGAAGCTCAATTTCTGGTATTTTGAGATGTATCCATAGTTTTCATAAAAGTATGAACCAGTGGATATATCTACCAACAGTGAATGAGAGTTCCTTTCTCCTTGTAACAAGGACGGCACTGTTTGTTCTTGTTCTTTTTCATGTCTCCGTGGTTTGAGGTGAAGTCGCATTGTTTAGATTTGCATCTCCCTGATAATTAATGATGTGGAACACATTTTTATGTGCCTTTTGGCCATCTTTATTTCTTCTTTGAGGAAGTTTCTGTTCATCTTTTTTTCCCCATTTTTGATGGGGTTAGACTTTTTTTCTTGTTAGTTCTACCTTATCTAGCCTTATATATCTTAGATATTAACCTCTTACTCATTGGGTATTGAGTGAATAAATAGTTTCTCCCATTCCAGGGTCAGACTCTTTATCCTATTCATCTTTTCCTTTGAAGTGTTGAAGCTTCTTAGTTTAATAGTTCTATTGGTTTATCTTTAATTCCTCTTGTTTGGTCAAAGATGTTTTATCCTTGAAGATGCTTTTAAGTTCAATGTCTGCCTACATTTGTTTCTCAGTTTCAGGTCTGATAGCAAGGTGTTTTATCCATTTTTATTTGACTTTTGTGCATAGAATTCAAGAGAGATCTGAGAAAGAACACTTTTTAGTGTAAACTTATTTCTACTTCTGTATAGTTATTTAAAACCACTTGGAAATAACTGAACAAAACATGCCATAACTTCCTTGTACCCCTTCTTTCCTATTATAAAAACAAAATATAATTAATTATGAATATTGATATGAAATCAAACTGACATTTTATGGTGCTGGCTAAAAATCACTCTATAGTGAATCACATAGCTTTAAAAGCATATTTTTATGTTGATTCTTTAAATAAGACACAAGTTGCCATATATTTATTTTATCTAAGGGGTCAATGTATATTTTGGCCAGTTGGTTCAAAAATAAAAACATTCAAATGTGAAAATTTACAGATATCTTTAACTTCATCCACTTGTACTGGTTCTTTTTAAAATGTAACTTAAAATCAGATAGATGCAGATCACATTTAAAACTGCTAGCTCTAAAGAAATAAATATTCTTATAATTTAGTAGAGCTAATAATATATCTCAGAGAATGAGGACACTTAAGGATAAAACAAAATAATCTATCTTGTGTGGTTGAATGGATAATTATTTTTACTTATAAGACAAAATGAAGACAGCACTTTATTGACTCAAGCATGGTCAAATTTTAGAATTAATCTTTTATGGGAGGATTCCATTATGAAATGTAAAATTATGATTCAACAAAGAGTTTTTGTTCCTTTTGGTTACAGATGCTGAGGGAGCTATTCATTTTTTAATATGTCTTAACATCTCCTTTTCCCCAAACTTGGTAATTTTCAGAGGTCTAATAATAACTGAAATCATTTTTTTTAAACCTGCCAAGAGGATCCATTTTTCTGTCTGAATTAACTAATGTAACTATTAAATTGAATCTGTTTGGTTGAGGAAAAATTAGTTTGTGACCGCAAATGACTGTCTGCATTAGTTATATTTAAATGAATAGTGATTTGAAACTTTTTTTTGCTTTTAGTTTTTTAGTACTTGGTTAAAACATTTTTCTCATGGTTTCAGAACCAATATGATGTGGAATATATATGCATATACATACATATATATGGAAATATATACATATGCACTGATACACTATAAAATGTAGGCCCAGAGTTTGAACATAAAGAACATAAATGCATATTATAATTTCAGTTAAACACATTATATAAGGGGTAACCTATATGCACATTAGGTATGTGTATATGTATAATTTTATATATGCAATATTTTCTGTGATTATAGTAACATAAGTAAAAATCTATAGTGCTGGGAATGATGAATCTGGAAAATTTAATGACTTATCTCCTAGGATTCCTTCTTATCTAAGCTTAAACATTTTGTGCATAATGCCTTTATTCCCCAATCTTCATAACAGGGGTCATGGCCTTTAACTAAGTATAGTTAATTTTCTGTAAATAGAAGTTATGCACATAGATGCCAGGTGATTCTTGAGGTGGCTAAGATTTATATTTATCCTCTATTCACAATATTTGATCCAACAATAAGTTTTACATGGCCCTACCTATGAGAACTTCACTTATTTTAAAATAATCTTTAAAATTGCCCAAGAATTAATACTTTAAACCTAAAATTCATGGTTATGACAAATAAGTAGATATTTTTAATTTAAAATAAATGGTCACACTAAAATAACATATTAAGTCATAGACCAAATGCCAGTGTAGGAATATAACAGAAAAAAGGAGGTTTGCATATGATATAAAAATGCATGAATAAGCAACTGGAAAGAAAAATATTAACTTTAAAATAGCAAAAGAAAGTTAGAAACAGAAATATTAAAAGTAAAGTTAGATGTGTTTTGTTGATAGGAGCAAGATGAAACAGGATTTAAAAGTCTAAATTTATCATTGAATATTATAGGTACCTAAAGAGACTCAGACTGACTTGAGGAGTAGTACAGTGAAAAAATGCTTATTTTGTACATAGCTATTACAGGGTTGAGCTTGGGGCACAGCATATGGTCCCCAGAGTACTGCCAGGAATTACCCTAGACACAGAGCCAGCAGTAAGCCCTGAGCATAGCTCCCCTCAAAAGTAAGAAAAAAGTGAATGAAAAACAATCTCAGACAAAAGCTATTAGGTGTCTGTCACTGGGGAATAAAAAGAGGTTGCTTATAGAAGACATTAGTTTTTAATTTCATGCCCTATCAAACATTTTATTTTACTGACATAGTACATGTCCTATCTTACTGCATGTATACTTAGTATATACATGTAGAGTATCAGTCTGATTCTTTACATTTTATTTTAGGAATATAGATCAGTTTCTGTAAGTCAAGTCTCTCTTAGAGAACATTTGGAGGAGCTACAAGTGTAAACATTTTGACTATTAAAAGGGGTCTTAAATCCCGTGGTTAGTAGGAAAGCACAAATGTTAGGGAGCTTGCCTTGCATGGATTAACTCCAATTTCATCCCTGGAACCAAAATTATGTATCAACAATTGCCAGGAGTGACCCCTTAGCAGATAATTGGGAATATACCTTGAGCAACTCCCCCAAAAGTCCTGAACTTTTTCCTTCATGGAATACTCTCATTTCAAAGTAATTTAGGGATTGTATGTATTCTGATTTATTTATCTTTTTCTAATCAAACAAACGAGATAGATTGTGAGTAAAGTTTAAGAAATTTTTTTCAGAGGACATATTTGATCTGGTACTTAGGAAATACCTTTCTTGAAAGAAAGTACCAAAAATTTTTCTGCCAAGACAAGAACATTATTACATATCATATTTGTGTATGATAAACCATCTGAACGAATACCTTCATTTAGAACAAAATATTCAACATTAGAAATGTGTTTTCTAAGTGGGAAGCTTCCTACTGATCCTCATGAACCTCATCTCTATTATTTCTAGATATTATCACATTATCTTTTGGTTTTTCTTATATCACACAACTGAGTAACATTATGACTGCCACAAAGAGTGGGGAGTGCAATTAGGGTAGAGAAGGGTTCACTATGCCAATGATAGTTGGAACTGATCACTCTGGACATGAACTGAGTGCTGAAAGAGATAAAAAAAAAGTAAGATGTAAAGGGGGAAAAAAAGAGAGAACAAGAAAGTGGGAGAGACAGAGGGAGTTGGATATTTTCTTAGAAAGTTGAATTTTTGCAGATTTTCCTGGCAAGGGGAAGAGTCAAAGACATGATGAAGAATAATGAAGCAACGAGAGGGAAAAAAAAAAAAAAAGATTTAGCAACAGTGCCAATCCATCAGAGTTGCCATCAGAGTGAACAAATGGCCCCAAGTTCAGGTTCCATTTATAGGGGGTGGTGCCCCCTGCTGGGGAATGATCTTCTCTGGGAATTTATGTAAGGAATGGGAGTTCATAGTTACACATGACCAGGTGTACACAAACATGCCAGGGTGATCCTTAAAAGAGACTTGGTGGTAAAGTGCACAAATGAGGAATCAGACCTTTCACATGAAATAGCCCTCCCTTCATTAAAACAGGAATAGACCTCAAGCACAGGTATCATAACCAGAGTTCCTCTCATAGGGCTCTATGTCTGACTAGGACAGTCATTCCCTGTGTGTCTTCATCACCTCACCCTCTCTGGTGTGTTACCCATCTCCTCTGTAGATTGATAGACAGAGGACTCAGAATAATCAGGTTAAGAATAAGAAGACAGGGTTATTTGGAGAGCAGTGAAGGGGGCAGTAAAAAGAATTTTGTATGCAGGAAGGCCTATCATAAACAGTATTTTAAGTCATGATGCCACAAATAACATTTTTTAAGAAGCTCCCATTTTGAACCAGCTGTAGCTATAGAGGCTAATTTTATTTTGCAGCAAACTGTGCTCTTGAGAAGTGGATGTATTCACATTTGAACATAACAGCTAAATATACCCGAGCAGTGTAGTCAGGAGTAATGGAAACTCTTTGAGAGGGAGACTATCATGCGAGAGTAAGTTGATGGTACACAGAAGTCCAGTCATAAAACATGGCTGCAGAGATGTGAACTGTCTGGAGGTTTCACTGCTAAAGTTGAGTATCAGGCACCTTTTCTGAGTGAAATCTCAGGGAAATTAATTCAATAAAAGTTAAAGTGGTTGAGCCATAATACACTGGTTGGGTAGGGTGCTTGCCTCCCACATAATTGACCTGGATTCTATCCCATTATCCGATATGGTCCCCAAGTCTGGCAATGTGTTTTCTAAAGTAAAGCAAAGAGTAGGTACTGAGCATTGCCCAGTGATGCCCCAAAGCACAAACAAGACAAAAATGTCAAAATGGTCTGATATTATCAGGACAACAGAATCTTCAGAGTAATTTAATTCACCTGGTATTGTTATAGTGTTAGCTCATCTGGATTATCTCCTTCTTTGGACTAAAGACTGAACATGGAGTTGATTCTCATTTCTCATTGTGAATGAAGCTGCCTGTCTTGAACACCTTTTCACAATCTCCAGTACAAGAGGATTTTGTTGAACAGTTGTGATTCTGCCTTCTGAAGACTTGCTTTGGGACCCAGGTCCTTCCTGTCCCCCAAACAGCCTTGTTCTCTTCATACACACACAAACTCAATATCACACACACACACACACACACACACACATACACACACACACGCACAGACACCCCAAATATTTAGTCTACATCTTAATTTTTTCTCTTCTATATTTTCTACATGAGTAATGGATTGTCCACAATGGTAAAGGTGGTCTGAAACTGGGGAGATTCAGAATATATTTCAGGTTTCAGAGAATATTACAAGTGTCCAGAGAAAACTACGAGATGCTTACCTATCATTCCTAGCCCAAAGAAAACGACTTAAATAAGATTTTATGAAGAGTTTTATATGTGTTTTTATAATGGGGAAGTCAAAGGCCTGGCACCTTTCTATAAGCAAAAATATAATAAACAAGTTTCTTGAGTCTTGAAGACTGTACAAAGATGGATGTGGCAGTTTTGGGCTTTCCTGGCATCAAATGGGTAGCTTGATATTTAGACTTATATTCACTGGCAGAGAGTATGAGTTTTGGTAGTATGTATGTGATATGCATGTGAGGAATTTGGTGACATATATATGAGAAAGATACAAACCATGCCCTATTTTATCTTGAAAGTAGGGTCACATACAAGGGTGGCCAGAGAAGAAAAGCTAATGTGCATGACTAAATTTTGAGGTGTTAAGAAGGTTGTTGAATTTAGTAAGTACAACTATTCAATTAATTGGTAACTAAAAACAAATTTAAAATGTATAAGTCCCAAAAGTTATTTGGAATATACTTAAATTAAAATAATTATTTTGCTGAGATTTATATTTTACTGTCAATTTTTATTGTTTATGGAAACTCTGCTTCCATCATCTCCCTAGATTTTATTTATTTATTTGGTTGGGATTTGGCTGTACCCTGTGATGCTCAGAGTTCGGTTACTCTGGTGTACTATTGCTCCAGCCCCAATATTTCCTGAGTTTTTAAGAAAACTAGAAATAAGATAATAATAAATATGAAGTACTTGAGTACTAGTATTCTAAAAGAAGTTGAAGCAACATGACTAATGCATCTGCTTAATATATTTTTTTGTTTTCTTCTTTCATTAACAAATGAGATAAATTGACATGAAATTGATTATATAGCTAACAGAGCCACAATTCTAGGTATAGCAAAATAAAGGGCATATAAAATTCTTAAGATGAGTAATCACCGATTCTGAGAATTTTAACTGGTAATATCTTATATGATATTGCTGTGTTTTTGTTTTTAGAAAAGTAAAACAAAATGGAGAAGCAGAGAATGTTTCAACTGTATTTACTAGAATTTAATTACAATTTTATTTCCTCCTTGCTTCCCCAACCCTTTCTACCACATGCTCCTCTGAGGGTGCAAAGTGAAAATAAATACTAATGCTGAACTGCAACCATATGCAGACAGAACATGCAATAAGAGAGACTGCCTATTAGGAAAAAAAAAATGGGAGGGAGTTAAATATGCTCAGCTAGGGAAATCACAATCTCACTGTTGTGATTGTTCACTTTCAACAACTTGTTTTAAGCAAAGTGCCTTTTGCTAATAATGTATTATATGTTAAATGTTTTATTCTAAAAGGACAGTATTTGGACACTTAGTATGCACATTCAAAGAATGCATGTCACAAAATGGATGTCTGATTGATATTAAAATGTACATGAGTATGTTTATGTGTTTAAGTGTCTGAGCATCAATGTATTTCATACAAAATTCTACTTGAACAGAATGACAATTCAATGACTTATATATATTTTATGCTAAAATTTCCCTTAGGTTTATTTTCTTCCCATAAATTATATCATTCCTTTCTTTGTTGTGGGGTAAAAAATGTGTTAAAATACTGTGTGCTATGTAGGAGAAATCAGAATATCTCTAAAAATTTGAAGAGGTTCAATTATCTGTGGTCCATAACCATAAATTAACTTGAATATTTTTCCTCCTTAAAATAATGTTAGTATTCCTAAATGGGGTTTTAGTCAAGATTTCATCACAAGTATCAGTGAAGAAACTGAAGCTCTTATTTCTTGCAGCAGAGTTTTATAGTTTTCTTTGTATAGGTCCTTCACATTAAAACTCTGCTGCAAGAAATAAGAGAGGACACGCGGAAATGGAAGCACATACCCTGCTCATGGATTGGCAGGATTAACATCATTAAAATGGCAAGACTCCCCAAAGCATTGTACAAATTTAATGCAAGCCCTCTAAAGATACCCATGACATTCTTGAAAGAAGTGGATCGGGCACTTTTGAAATTCATTTGGAACAATAAACACCCTAGAATAGCTAAAGCAATCATTGGGAAAAAGAATATGGGAAGAATTACTTTCCCCAACTTTAAACTGTACTACAAAGCAATAGTTATCAAAACAGCATGGTATTGGAATAAAGACTGGCCCTCAGATCAGTGGAATAGGCTTGAATACTAAGAGAATGTTCCCCAGACATACAATCACCTAATTTTTGATAAAGGAGCAAGAAATCCTAAATGGAGCAGGGAAAACCTCTTCAACAAGTGGTGTTGGCACAACTGGATAGCCACTTGCAAAAAATTAAACTTAGACCCCCAGCTAACATCATGTATGAAGGTTAAATCCAAGTGGATGAAAGACCTCGATATCAGACCCGAATCCATAAGATATATAGAACAACACGTAGATAAAACACTCCAGGACATTGAGACTAAATGCATCTTTAAGGAGGAAACTACACTCTCCAAGCAAGTGAAAGCAGAGATTAACAGATGGGAATATATTAAACTGAGAAACTTCTGCACCTCAAAAGAAATAGTGCCTAGGATACAAGAGCCACCCACTGAGTGGGAGAAACTATTCACCCAATACTCATCAGATAAGGGGTTAATCTCCATAATATACAAGACACTAACAGAACTTTACAAGAAAAAAACATCTAATCCCATCAAAAAAATGGGGAGAAGAAATGGACAGACACTTTGGCAAAGAAGAAATATATATGGCCAAAAGACACATGAAAAAATGCTCCACATCACCAATCATCATGGAGATGCGAATCAAAACAACTATGAGGTACCACCTCACACCCCAGAGATTGGCACACATCACAAAGAATGAGAACAAGCAGTGTTGGCGGGGATGTGGAGAGAAAGGAACTCTTATCCACTTCTGGTGGGAATGCCATCTAGCTCAACCTTTATGGAAAGCAATATGGAGATTCCTCCAAAATCTGGAAATCGAGCTCCCATACGACCCAGCTATACCACTCCTAGGAATATACCCTAGAAACACAAAAATACAATACAAAAATCCCTTCCTTACACCTATATTCATGCAGCACTACTTACCATAGCAAGACTCTGGAAACAGCCAAGATACCCTTCAACAGATGAATGGCTAAAGAAACAGTGGTACATATACACAATGGAATATTATGCAGCTGTCAGGAGAGATGAAGTCATGAAATTTTCCTTTACATGGATGTACATGGAATCTATTATGCTGAGTGAAATAAGTCAGAGAGAGAGAGAGAGAGAGAGAGAGAGAGAGAGAGAGAGAAAGATGCAGATTGGTTTCACTCATCTATGGGTTTTAAGAAAAATGAAAGACATTCTTGCAATAATTTTCAGACACAAAAGAGAAAGGAGCTGGAAGTTACAGCTCACCTCATGAAGCTCACCGCAAACAGGGATGAGTTTAATTAGAGAAATAACTATGTTTTGAACTATCCTAATAATGAGAATGTATGAGGGAAATAGAAAGCCTGTCTAGAGTACCGGTGGGGGTTGTGTGGGGAGGAGGGAGATTTGGGACATTGGTGATGGGAATGTTGCACTGGTGATGGGTGGTGTTCTTTACATGACTGAAACCCAAACACAATCATGTATGTAATAAAGTTGGTTAAATAACAAAAGTGAAAAAAAGAGTGTAAAATCTCACGTAAACTGGAAGAAATTAGTTATTGTCTCAAATTTCAGCATTATCACTTCAAAATTTTATCCACAATAAAATAAAATAAAATAAAAATGCAAAAAAAAGAAAAAAAGAAAATTAAATTAAAAAAAGAAACTGAAGCTCATCTAAGATTTCCTTGACTATGTTTACAGAACTGGTTAGCTACTGTCCTAGGCCAAGTGACCACTTGTTGACTCATAATTTAGAAGATTATTTAACAGCATCCTAATGGAGCACATACAGTACAATTCCAACCAGTTTTGGAATAGGAAGTGAGACTGCAATAGGAAGTGAGACTATGAGTCTTTATATTTATTCAACCCTCTCTGTAAAGATGGACACAAAATGGGGTTACTCCTGGCTCAGAAATCGCTCCTGGTATGTTCCGGGGATATGGGATGCTGAGATTCGAACAACAGTCCTTCTGCATGCAAGGCAAATGCCTTGCCTCCCTGCTATCTTTCCAGCCCCTTCCTTCCTTCCTTCCTTCCTTCCTTCCTTCCTTCCTTCCTTCCTTCCTTCCTTCCTTCCTCCTTCCTTCCTCCTTCCTCCTTCCTTCCTTCTTCTTCTTTCTTCTTTCTCCTCCTTCCTTCCTTCCTTCCTTCCTCCTTCCTTCCTTCCTTCCTTCCTTCCTTCCTTCCTTCCTTCCTCCTTCCTTCCTTTCTTTCTTTCTTTCTTTTTCTTTCTTTCCTTTTCTTCTTTCTTCTTCCTTCCTTCTTTTATTCTTCTTTCTCTTCTTTCTTTCTTTCTTTTCTTTTTCTCTTTCTTTCTTTCTTTTCTTCTTTCTTTCTTCTCTTCTTTCTTTCTTTTCTTCTCTTTCTCTTTCTTTTCTTTCTTTCTTTTCTTTCTTTTTTCTTTCTTCTTTCTTTCTTTCTTTTCTTTCTTCTTTCTTTCTTCTTTCTTCTTTCTTTCTTTCTTTCTTCTTTCTTTCTTTCTTTCTTTCTTTCTTTCTTTTTCTTTCTTTCCTTCTTTCTTTCTTTCTTCTTTCTTCTTTCTTTCTTTCTTTTCTTTCTTTCTTTCTTTCTTTCTTTCTTTCTTTCTTTCTTTCTTTCTTCCTTCCTTCCTTCCTTCCTTCCTCCTTTCTTCCTTCCTTCCTCCTTCCTTCCTTCCTTCCTTCCTTCCTTCCTTCTTCCTTCCTTCCTTCCTTCCTTCCTTCCTTCCTTCCTTCCTTCCTTCCTTATCTTTCCTTCTTTCTTTCTTCTTTATCCCACTTTCTGTCCTCCTATTTTTTTTGTTACATCCAGTGTTGCTTGAACTATCTCCCCCCTAAAAGCCTACTTTTTTGATTTCTTAAAGGTGTTAAGGAGAGTTTGAATGCTGTATCTAAAAATAAAATGTATAAGCCAATTTAAAAGAATAATTTCAAATCAAGGAAAGTAATATTTTATCATTGAATTAATGTTTCTAAAGCATTAGCAGAATACTATAGCAATAATGGACACTTTTAACCTAGGGTTAACCAGTTTATCTATCTCAATGCATAAAATTGTTTCTTAAAATTGTTTAGTAGAAACTCTATTTCCTTGCATGTTTAGAACCATTAATAACCATTAATTGGATTATCCCCTCCCCTCTGGTAAGGATTTTCATGACAATGTTTTCTTTAAGGCAAGAGATGGCTTGTGTCACTGCACTATCATCTTCCCCTTTCCATAATATTTCTAAGTTGGACAGCTTTTTAGCAAACTTCCTCGTATGGAGTTGATCATTATATTACACAATCAGGAGTCTAAAAAAATACATTTCTAAATTTTCTTAGATGTTATTTTAAAAACAACAATTTATACTTTAAATTTGAGTATTATTCTTCCCACATCTGTAAGATTAGATCAAGCAATAAGTTTTATTGAGTTAAAAATAGTATAAAATAAAATTATTTATATTTCAAACCTCTTACTAGATTATAAATGTACATTCAAATACAGCCAAAGATATTAGTTAAGATAAAATATAAATTTAAAAGGGTAGTATAACCTGACTGCCCCATACATTTCTAATACCCATTTAATTCAACTTAAAGTAATCTTAAAATATTAAGCCTCTTTTGTCCCCCCACCCTCAAAAGAATACAAAATAGAATGTTAAAACAGGCTGATCACATTGCTGGCAAGGAGAAACTGAGGCTTTTCTTTGAATATCATATTGATTTTTTCCTATATAATTTTCTTTTGTAGAAGAAATTATGTTTTAAGAGTTAGATAAAGAAAATATTATAGGGGAATTTTAATAAATGGTTTTTCTAAAGTTGTTAATCTATTAAATTACAATTTGATTGCTATGAAAATATAATTAATTTTAGAAATCCAAGTATTTTGTTATGGAGGTTTATTTCAGTTTTTTATATATGTTAATAGCAGGCATTCATATAGGATGTTAGGTTATTTGCAATGTGTGAAAATGAAATCATTACAAAAAGCTATAAAATCTTTCCTTAAGGATCTTATAATATAGCAAATGAAAGATGTACAGAGATATTGGATGTTAAATTGTCATAAAATATTTAAAGTAAGTTGTCAGTAGAATTTGAGTTGATCCTTAATTATGGTGAGGAGGTGGATATATTTGTGAAAAATCTAAAACAAAAAATAGGTCAATGAATGTGTATATGGAGTATGGAAAGATATAACTAGTACAAATATAGTTAAATGTTACTTGTATATTCCAGGTGAGTTCATTTAAAATTATTTTAAGCACTTTAAAATATTTGTTTTTAAGTTAATTGATGTAAAAGTCTAGAGTATACAAAGAGAGAGTAGTAAATTGTCCTGATGAACATTTAATTTTCATGTATATATAGTAACATATATAGCAGGAAAGGTAATGCCTTTGAAACCTCATTATTTTGCTTCCTTGATTTACTCAGAAGATAACTGTGTTAGAGAATAAATCACATTGCACAGCGATTATAAAATCTTGAAAGAATGTGAATCAAGTTGTAGAGTTTGTATCTTCAATTTGAGGTCCTTCTTTTAATCTCCTGGCTATATTTATTTCTATAAATCTATATACTTGTATATACTTCTATACTTCCATTTCCTGTCCATCACATAACTATGTTTGGCAAAAAAAAAAAAGTGGCAGAATTCCTAATCTAAATTAGCTAAAATATAAGATAAGCTGTTCTTTCAAAGATGCAATTAAAGGTTGATTAGTCCCTCAAAAATTCACTTAGAGGTATCAGTTCTTGCTTTGCTGCGTAGGCACATTTGAAGCAGAGCTTAATGCCTTACCACTTATGGCTGCCAGCACTCCTGGTCCTAGTCATGTTGGAAAATTACCACTTTCACTGTTCAAGATACTGTAAGTAAATTGCTACTCATGTCTTGTTCCCCTAAATTGACTTTAGATTCACTCAGTTCTGAATCCAATTCTCGAGTGGGAGACAAAAAGTCCACGATTGCCTTCGAGACATCAGGAGAGATTGACTAGATCAGCAACCTTGTAATCACCATTGCATAATACTGATATATTTTTGCCATTACTACTTCTTGCTCAACAGAGTAAATCATTGTCTAAAGTTCTACTTTCTTAAAAATCATGTTTAATTGCATCATTAAGATACATTATGCTATTTTTAATTTTCCATTAAATATTATCTTATGTAGTTTTTTAATTGCGTAATTGCAAACTTTTTTTCCTTTAGAATTAGTCCATGGCATCTAAGTATTTATGTAAGTATTGTTTAACAACTGTTTTTTGACAATAATAATATGTTTGCTCATTTTTTAGTTCAGTAATTTTCTCAGAGTTAGATATATATTCTTTTCTAGTTCCATTCCATTTTTCCATTCCCATTTGTGGAGTGGGCTTTTCAGCCACACCTGGTGATGCTATGCACTTAGAAATCGCCCCTGGCTTGGAGGACCATATAGGACACTGGAGGATTGAACCCTGGTCTGTCCTAGGCTAGTGCACGCAAGGCAGATGCCTTATGGCTTGTGCCACCGCTCCAGCCCCATCTATCCCATTCTATTGCTTTTTCCATGTTCCTCTTTTTTATTATCTTCCATGAAGAAATAGAGATTTATCTATCTATCATGCTTTTATTCTTTCTTTATAAATGTAATCCATGGGAGACTGATAGATTGTCCACATATTCAATTGTTTGCCTTGCATATTGCAAATCCTTTTTTAGTACCTGGCACTGCACAGTAACCTTCTCTAGGAGCCACCCTGACCAAAGAGCTGAGAATAGTCACTTGCATATGGCTTTTTGTGGTTCTCCCCCAAAATAGACTTTTTAATTTTTTTCTGGTCTAATATACTTTCATGTTTAATATGTAACTATCTATATAAAAACTCTACATAGAATATGTTCTGAGCAAATTAATGAATGAACAAGTGGTTGAATGAATAAAGTGAATCAAATGCATCTGGGAGTTTAGAAGAAAATTTTGCTGTGACCTTATTAAGCTCATAAAATTTCAAATTACTTCATAAAATTGCTTTATAGGTTTTGGCATTTTAGTGATGTTTACAATATTTTAGAAGAGACAACAATTTGAGTCCTGTGGCAGTTTGCCAGAACAAGGAAAAACTCTGCAAACAATTATCCTATTAAGCTATTAAAGGTAGTAAGTAATTAACACAAAAGACACATTGACTTGTTTCAAACTATGTTAAGCTAAAAAGGTTAACAAAAGAGAAATCACCATTTTTCATTTCCATTTCATCTTTATTTCTTGTGAAGTAAACAAAAATAAGTGCATTTTTTTGTAAGTTAATGGCCTTAATCTTTATGGTACAGGTAAACACCTACAATTCAAACTCACTGTTTTAGAAGGAGAAATAATTAAGCATATCCCAGTTTGAGGGAGTTAATAAAAATAGCCTTTTCTTCTAAAATCATGAGTTTTGACCCATATCGAATATGACGGAGATAATATATGTGAAAGCTTCTTGGAAGTATAAATCGCTATACACATGTAAGGGATTACTATTAGTTGTGTGGTAAATCATATTTGTGAAGGTCGGTGTAGGCCTTTTATCTTTTTAAGCAGATGAATAGGAAAAAAAATGCTTTATTCCAAGAATGGCCATGTTCTTCTCTAGAGTGATGAAGCACTTTGGCTGGTTTGATTTGATTAATCCGCACCCATTCAGGGAGAGAAATTAGAGATTTACCCAGCACTGTTCGGAGTCTGGCTTGTGTTAAATTTTAGATACGTAGACTCAATTTCTCACAGGTGCGGCTTATGGGTCTTTCTCTTAATTACTCCTTTATCACCGAGTTCCATATGGGCAACTAGTGAATAAAGGGATTCTAGCTGGGAGTTCAAGGCAGAGTCTCCTCTGTTTTAACATTGACTGTGGCAAATGTGGCCTCTGAAAGAGGCTTTGCAGGGACAGAGGCAGGGAGTTCTCAGAAAACAGAGAAGCGTTGGTGTGTAGGGCCAAGTCCTTGGACATCATTCTCTCTCCAACTTTCTCTCTGACTGTTCATGTATTTGTTTTCAAATGAGAAAACTAATGTTGAAACATTCCAGCATTCTCCATAAAAAGCAAGTCAGGATTTCTTCCAAGGTCTGGGGAATTGTAAGCAAAGGACCAATTCAAGAGTTGGAAGAGAAAAGAGTCAAGGGAGTTTAGTCTGCCAGCAGGGAAAAAAGAGAAGAGGTTGAAGAGGTCTATACAGTAATAAGAAACAATATACTTATTGGCTGGCTTATGTTTTCAGATTTAATTTCTTACAATGTCTTTGTATCTCTACATAGTTTTTTCAGGTGTTTTTCCTTTTAAATATTCAATGAAAGTCACCAATGTCCTCAGTGTCTACCTGTAATTGGGGTAAAAAATAACATTATGTTAATATCAAACACATCATTGAAAGAAATCATGATAGGAGGTCATAACCACCTAGTTCAATGTTTCTTTGCTAAAATGTTTAGTTTGTCCAAGATTTAAGAGAGTCAAAGAAAGTCAGCTTTTCAAAATAAGTTGTGTCTCTCTAAGATATAAGTTGTGGTGTCTCTCTAAGATATATGTGTATTAGAAATTAGCAGTCTCTAACTGCACTCACCACTCTTGAATAACTACACAGAGAACTACCATAATCATGTGAATAAATGAGGGAACTGGAAAGCTGGTCTGGAGTACAGGTGGGGGTGGGGTGGGATGGAGGGAGATTTGGGACATTGGTGGTGGAAATGTTGCACTGGTGAAGGGGGGTGTTCTTTACATGACTGAAACCTAATCACAATCATTTTTGTAATCAAGATGTTAAATAAAGAAAAAATAAGCAAAGCCAAAAATAAATAAATAAATAAATAAATATTTTGAGTATAAAAAAAAGATATTTGATCTCACCTAGCCCTTTAGTTCATGATTTACCCATTCCACAAATAAGGGAATACTGAGTTATAAAGGACATAAGCAGAACATTATCTAATTTAAAAATAATTTTAGATTTATATAATTATGTCAATATCTATAATTTAATAGACACAGTAAGCTGAGTGTCTCAAAACCAAATGCTTTGTAATTTATACCAACAAAAGAAAGTAACATTGTCTAATTAATTTATCCAACCTCCTTATTTTAGAGCATTATTATAAAGCTGCAAACAGGGAAATGTACTTGGAATTGAGGCTGGAGGATGAAGACTATCTTCTTTGGAAGAAGATAATATATAACTATTAAATTATCATGCCAAAAATGTAATTGACTATTCCAGAAGGATAACTGGATAGTTCATGGTGACCTGGGTAAAAGTCAAGATGAAAAATGAAAAATCTCCCTCCAGATGATGGACAATAGTGGTGCATTAAACTACCACTCAGAATAGGATCCTCCAAGGGCACTGATGAATATAGCTTGCAAATAAATATAAAATATAGCTTGCAAAAGGCAAACTGGGCATAAAATGGGAATTATTTTATACCTGAGACACAAAAGCAAGACATATTACAAACAAGTATATTTTATGAGATTCATTCAAAACAGTTAATCACTAACTTTGGCTCATAGTCTGTTGTATAAAAAAAAAAGAAAGAAAAAGAAATTAGCAGTCTCACTGAGAGTAGCTGTGGTCTCTTCTCCCAGTCCTTAAATTCCTAATACATCTTCTCTTCTTGCTTCTAGTTAGAGCTGGCTATTCCCTGAGGATTCTATTGGTAGATTTCTCAGCTAATTCTTTTTTTCCATTCCACATACCACATTCCACAGGTCATGGAGGAAAGGAAAGAGGCAGTCTTATTTCTAAAAAACACAAATGTGTCTCCCCTTTGGAAGCAAAATATTTTGAATCATGTCTCTGTGTTCTCCTATTGTTTCACAAAAGTTGCCCTATCTGCTTCCTGGTTACCACTCTCATCTTTAAAAATTTTAGCTTTTATTTTTCTTTTCTATGGAATACTTTGTTCTAGAAAATTTCAACAAAAATGGATGTTCTTGTCTAGCTCACCCATCACCCAATAATTGAGTCTCTTTTATTATCTTTCTCTCCTTTATCCTCCATCACTCACTATGTAATTATACATTTCTGTATCTTGTACTTATAATTATTGTGTCAACTCCAGAATATCAGTTTCAGGCAATCACTCTTTGACTATCACTTATTTCCTTTGCTTAGAATCCCTTAAGTTCACTGAATTATTGACAGGTGGATCTCTTTATTCAATGCTGCATATCTCACCAGTGTCATCTTCCTCTCCATGTTCATTCTTCTCAATATGTCCTATAATGGTGTGCACAGAATTAATTTCCTCTAGTGTATTATCTAACTTTATCCTGAAAAAGTCAGTACTATTTATTGAGTCATACCTTTGCCTCTATTTCTTGACAGCAGTACATGAGTAGAAGCAAGAGTAGCATTATTTTGTCTGACCTAAAGTCAACCTGATAGAAACTCCTTCTACATTTCTCCAGCTGCTACCCTGTCATTCAACCACATTTACAACTCTCCCAAACAGTAAACCTAAGCCAAATCTACCTGTTCTCACATGTTTTCTGATTAATAAGAGCCATCACAAGAGACTTTATCTTCAAGTTTCCTCAAACCACCAACCTGCTTTTTATCTTTACCCACAAACTCTCCCTGGGAACCCAGTAGCTCAAACTCTGTTTAAATTCCCTTTTCTTTTTTGAATTTATTACCTCACATCTTCTGAATAAAACAAAGAACACAAAAATACCCTTTGCCATTATGTCTCTCCCTTCAGATTCTGCCCCGAATTTTTAGAAAAATAATTATAACTCCTGTTTATTATATCTCTATATTTCTTTGGTGAAGCAAGATAGTTTTTATTGAAACTTTTTAGAATTATGTGAAGTAAAAGGAAGAGAGAAGTACATGTTTGAGAGAAAACACAGGCTTCTCCAGTGTGGAGTTAGGCAAGCAAAGAAACAGAGAAACAAAATATGTGCTCAAGGGCTAACATGGGCTTGAAGAGCAAACCTTATCTCAGCTTTGTGACACTATTGCAAAACCCATTTGTTAATGCCATTGATGAGGTTTACTTGCCAAATCTGATGGATAGTTCACTGACTTTCATACACATTAAAATAATGTTTGCATAATAATCATCTTCCTTTTTGAAACGTCTCCCTCTGTTTGGTTCTCTATATTTTTAGCCTACTTCATTACCTTTTTTTCCTTTCCTAATTTCCCTTTACTAATTCCTTTGATACATTAGAGTTCTCTTGGGATCAGTTACAGAATCAATTTTTTTCTATCTTCTTAGGCAATATTAGCTTGTTCCATAACTTTATATATGATTTATGAGCTAACAACCCAGCCTATAACTAACCTCATGTCCCATAAACATGCACTGAAAATCTCTATTGAATATTTTAACTTGGCAATCTAAAATACATTATAAACATAGCATCCACAAATAACAATGAGTTTTATCCTAACGTATTTACTATAGCTTGTTATAAATCAGAATCTAATTCCATTTCATTGATTTCTGCTCTAAGCTTTGTTATTTCCTATTGCCTACCTATTTTTGGTTCCTTGTGGTCCAGCCTTTATGGAAAACAATACGGAGATTCCTTAAAAAACTGGAAATTGAACTCCCATATGATTCAGCTATCCCACTCCTAGGGATATACCCTATACACACACACACACACAAGAACTCCACAAAACTACACACACAATACAATTAAAAAATCCCTTCCTCACACCAATATTCATTGCAGTGCTATATACAATAGCCAGACTCTGGAAACAAACCAAGATGCCCTTCAACAGTGGAATGGCTAAAGAAACTGTGGTACATACACACAATGGAATATTATGCAGCTATCAGGAGAAATGAATTCATGAAATTTTCCTATACATGTATGTACATGGAATCTATTATGCTGAGTGAAATAAGTCAGAGGGAGAGAGAGACACATAATAGTCTCACTCATCTATGGTTTTAAGAAAAATTAAAGACATTATTGTAATAATGCCCAGAGACAATAGAGATGAGGGCCAGAAGGACCAGCTCACAATATGAAGCTTACCACAAAGAGTGCTGAGTGCAGTTCAGGAAATAACTACACTAACAACGATCATGCCAATGTTAATGAGTGAGAGATAGAATGCCTGTCTCAAATACAGGCTGGGGTGGGGGAGGAGTGGGGAGGGTATTGGTGATGGGAAAGTTGCAATGGTGAAGGAAGGTTGTTCTGTTTATGACTGAAGCCCAACTACCATACTGGTGCTTAAATAAAGATTTTATAAAATAAATAAAAATATCAATAATATATGAGCCAGAAAAAAATAAAAAAAAATCAGAACTGTTAACCTGATTGCTTGGGCATAAAAGATCTTGAATTCATTTTATGTTTTTCTCCTTTTGTCACTTTTTTAATCTTTACTCTATCAATAAGCTTTGCTGAACAGAACAGCATATATATTCCTTTTTACCTTATTGTCTGTTTTTTTCCCACTAGAATATAAGTTCCTGAGAATAGGAACCTGATGCTATTTCCCCATGAATTTAGCATAAAATTTTGCCTTATCTACCTCATCACTATGTTTTTTCTATATCCAAATTTTTAAAATATTTTTCTTTTATGACTGTGGGACATGCTCAAGAGGTCTTGGAACTGCTCTTGGTCATACTCAGCAAATCAGACAGGAATAGTTAATATTAATTGTTGAGGCATTGTGGCAGCAAATTTGGTAGTATTTGGGGAACAGCAGAACTACAGGGATACTCTGGTGTTCAGGGAGTTTCCAACATAAGAGAACCATACATTGCTGACAACTAAGCTATCTTCTCAACCCTCCCCAAAATTTGTTTTTTTTCTTTGTTTGTTTGTTTGGATGGTGACATAGCTAGCTGAGCTCACATATTACTCCTAGTGGTAATTTTGGTGGGCAGGTACTAGATAGCATGTCAGGAATAAAGTTAGAGTGTCAGGGATAGAACTTGTGTAAGTCAAGTGTCTAAAACCCTTGTTCTTTCTCTTCAACCTTCTAAAACCATTTTAAAGAGGATTCCATGAAGCAAGAAAATTATATGAAATTACAATTTCAATGTCCATAAGCTTTTATTAGAGTGCATCCACATTCATTTGTTTGCATTTTGTCTATAGCTATTTTCTCATTACAACATCTCAGTTGAGTAGTAGTGACAAATAACTTTATGGCCCACAAAGATGAAAATATGTGTTCTTTGGCAGTTTGCAGTGAGAAGAAAATGTCAACCTCTGTCCTAGATTAATCCTTTATAGCAATGAACATCTAAATTTCTTCCCTAGTTCAAATAAAAAAATTGCAACTGACATCCCTATGAAAACAATATAGGAATTTAAAACATTTAGAATTGAGCTTCCATAAGTACCAAAAATTCAACTTCTGCCATCTACCCAAAGGACCCCCAACAAACTATTTTGAAAAGAAGTTTGTGCTCCTAAATTTATTATTACACTATGTACAATAGCTAAGATATGAAAAAAAACTCAAATATCTAAGAACATATTATTAGATTAAAAATTGTAATATATTGGTGCTGGAGTGATAGCACAGCACATAGGGTGCTTCTCTTGCACACTCTTCACTGGAGTTTGTTCCCAGGCATCCTACATGGTACCTCAAGCTGGCTAGGAGCTCAAAATCAGGAGTAACCCCTGACCTTCTACAGGTGTTTCACAGACTCCCTCCATAAAAAAATTGTTTTATTTCTTGAATAATATAAAATTGAATACTATTCAGTGATAAGTAAATTGAAATCATGTGATTTTTGCATACATTGACAGAACTGGAAAATATCATGCTAAATAAATTCAATTAGAAGAGGGATGAAATATACAATTATTTACCTTACATATAAAATATAAAGAAACATCAAGAGATGAAACAAGTGGCAAAAGTATAACAGAAAACCACCACAGAAATTGCTATTTAGTCCCCATAACTGAAGAATAACTAGGGGGTCATTGAGGAGGTAGAATGGGAACGCTTAGGGGCATTTATGACCCTGATGGTGACATGGCAATGGAACATTGTATAAAACCCTATGGTTAGCAGCATAATAAAATACAGTGACTCAATAAGAAAAAAATGATAACTAATTCCTGTTGTCCTGAATTACATCTATACTAACCAGCACTTGTTCAAATGGTACAGCCAAAATAAACTATAGATATAGGTCACATGCTCGTTACTGAAAACTGAGTTAAGTATCAACTACTCCTGAATTAATATGGGCTTAAAATAGATGGCAATAATTTTCCAAAGAAAGTTTGATGCTTTAAATAGAAGGAAACATAGACAATTTGTTAAGAAAAGTAAAGTATACTTGCACTTAATAGTTGACACACCTCTGTGTGTTAGTTCTCCCATAAATGATAACTTTCTTTAGAGAAGTCAGTACACTGGAATGTAATTTATGATGCCTCCTACCCCCTGTGTCTTGAGTAATATATTTTATTTAATCATACAGATCTGGATTCCATACAAATACTGGAAATATATAATTATCGTCTTTTGAAACTGGTTGTACTGGAAGTAGACAATATTTGGTAAGAATTGGAAGGAGATCATATCTAGGCTGCATTATCTGCACTATTTATGGAGGACACAGGTATACTTGATTCATAGGTAAACTATGTATCAACAAAGGAATACCATTGGTAATCACTTAAAAATTAAATCACTTCTATGTAGTCATGTTTATATTTTTGAAAGGAATTGATGATCATTTTTATGCTTTTAGAGGAAAACCTATGACTAACATGAGTGATATAATCGAGTGATAGATTTGATAATATTTTTTCAAGTAATTTCTTAGTATCACATCATGAAATAATGGATAAATATTTGAGTCAGTGAAACGTCTATCATAATTTCAAACTGTAGACATTTTTGAAAGCAATGCAGAATTGGAGCTGTTTGAAAATTATAGCAACAAACCTGCAACATGAAATTGGTTCTTTCCATATTGATTCAAAAATTAGAGAATTGGTTTTCAACAGTTCTGTGATTCATACTTTACAAATGAGGAAATGATAAAAATAATTGAGCTCCTTTTTGCTAGCCAATCTCCTTTGAATAATAACTGTTAATACTTTACACTGAGAATGTTCCCTTTGAATAGAATATGTTTTCTAAAATAAAAAAAGATACTGTGGAGACTAGGACATAGTTATGTGACTGGAGCATATGTTTTGCTTGAAGGAGTTCTGGGACATTATTTGGAGCTATAAACCCTGATTATTGAGGAGAGAGTAATCTCCTCCTAACACAGTCAGGTTTGATTAAAAATATATTTTTATGTGACTAATTAAATTTGTGTTCAAAAGATGCAAAATTAAGCATAATTGTGAAATATTGTTAACATAGGAAATGAGGTTATTTTTGGTATACTATTAAAATATTACATGGTCTTGGAGTTTTATTCATATAATTTTATATGACTTCCCTATTTTACAGTGGAATGTAAATGTTATTTTTTAAAAGTCATAGATTAAAAACCCCTTTTCAAATTGTCCTAAAGTCCCACTAGTAGACTTTCTTGTAAGCTTCTCACAAAGATCATAATCAGTGGTCATCTAATCAATACATCTTAATCCTTATACATTGCTGAAAGAAATGTTAATAGATTCAGCTTTTATGAAAAATGGTAGAAATATATTTTTAATATATAACTAGGGTAACTGAAGAGATAGTACAATTTTCAATAAGGTGTTTGCCCTGCACAGAGCTGATCTGGGTTCAATCCTCTAGCATCCCATATAGTGTCCCCAAGCACTCTTTATTATAACATAATAACATAATCCTTGAGCAGCAGTGGGTGTGGCCCCAAATAGAACAAAACAAAAATAGGACTTCTATATAATCCATAGGTTTCAGGTTTTGTCCTCTCTTTATATGTTCTGTTGTCTTGATTTCAACTAACTTTCTTACTTATCATAAAATTTTAATAAGCATATCAATACTTAATACAGTAAAGATAATATAGAAGTAACTTTGAGAATATTGTGTTTAACGAGATAAGAGATGACACTGTTTCTCCTCTGATAATAGTTAACAAAACCTTGACATTTATCCCAAGAGAACAAAAACATTAATTCGAAATGAGATATGCAGACCTATATTTACTACAGTAATATCTACAATAGCCAAAATATATACCCAATCTGAGTATCCAAGGACAATCAATGGATAAAGAAATTGTGATATATGTATATATCAATGAATATTAATCAGCTCCCATTAATCATTAAGCTCATTAATTTTATCCCATCACATCAAAGATGGAATCTCATCTTAGCTGGAAGGGGTAGTAAGTTCAAGCAAAATTAGAGTAAGATAAATACAGGATTACCTCATTCAGATGCTTTATATGAAGGAACAAATTAAAGTAATGGGGAGTATCTAATTACAACAATACACTATACTTTATATACATAAAGTTTATATATGTATATTATGTATTTTAATATATTTTACATTATGCATATTTAAAACCAAGGTAACAAAGATAGGGGTGAGCAGAAAGGGATGAGAAAGACTAGAAGTAAAGCAAGAACAGTAGTAAGGTGTTCTTGGTACTTTGTGGATAGTGGAAGGGTATTACTTTTATGTACCCACATGCCTCAAGGTGAACAGTTAGTACTATCACTTCAATTATAATAAAAATAGAAATAAATCTTTTGTTCAATACAGCTTTGGTTACAAAAGATTTTATTCTTAATCTCATGTTATATTATTTCTTGTGTTGTAAAAATAAACATATTTATCTGTATATTTCCAAATACATATGGTGCAAACAAATATTCTAAATTTTATCAAATAAAGGGGAATGAATAATTTTATAGCAATAAATTCTTTGCTCCCATAAAAAGAAGGAAAAAAAAGAATAAGTAATTAGATATCATCAGCAATTTGGAGGTGTGTTAACAGTAGAGTAATTTGCTATCTAGAGTTAGTAAGCATAGTACCTTTAAAGACATCACATGTAGAGATACCATGGTTATTATTCTAGATGTGCTGTTTCAAAGATTCTTGGACTTTGTAGTAGATAGACTTATTATTAGATGAGAAACAGTGTCTTCCCTTAATCTAACTCCAGGTATAAGTCAGAGTTTATTCAGGAAAACCAAACTACTATGATTCATTGATTTAAGATGATAGAAGATCTTAAAAAATGCGGGCAAAAACTGAGACATAAGATCAGAAATAGTTGGAAGAATCAAGAAAAGTCACTAACAAATCTTGTAGAAGAAGTATTGTAAGTGGGCAGTCTAGAACTTTCAAGGGGCTAACCGAAAGCCAGACAGCTTAGATGTATTTGTGCGATTGGCCAGGGGAACTGATAGTCTAGGAAGCCCTGTCTCTGAATTTGATAGTTGAATCTGCAGTCATTGTTAGGCAGAAGCTATAAAGACAACATGGGGCAAGAGTGGTTTCTCCCATTTTCTGGGTTGACTTTTGTATCCCAGTCACCATTTCCTTTGAGGTGCAAAAACTTCTCAGTTTAATATAGTTCCATTTGTTTCTCTTTGCTTCCAGTTGCTTGGCCAGTAGTGTTTCATCCAGAAATATGCCCTTAGTTTCAATAACATGAAGTGTTCTACTTATGTTTTCTTCTATGTACCTTAAGGTTTCAGGTCTGATATCAATATATTGAATGCATTTTGCTTTGTGTATGGTGTTAAAGAGATCTGAGTTCTTTTTTGCATATAACTGACAAGTTTTCTCTACACCACTCAGTGAAGAACTTTCCTTGCTCCATTTTATATTGCTTGCTCATTTAGCTAAGATTAATTGATCATAAACCTGTAGGTTTATCTCTGAATATTCAAGTCTATTCCATTGACCTGAGGGTCTCTCTTTATTTCAATACCACATTCTTTAAAAAAAAAACTGAGTTATAGTACAGTTTATATTTGGGGAAAGTTTTCCTTTTATCTTTTTTTTTCCCAAGACTGCTTTAAACTATTCACTCAATGCCCATCAGATAATGGCTAAGATATACAAGACACTGATAGAACTTGGTAAGAGAAAAACATCTAACCTCATCCAAAAATGGGGAGAATAAATGAACCTACAAATTTCAAAAAAGCACATGAAAAAAAATGCTCTACTGCATTTACTACATTTACTACATCAGGGAGGTGCAAATCAAAACAACAGTGAGATACCATTACATAACATAAAGACTGGCACATATCACAAAGAACAAGAACAACCAGTGCTGTTTCGGATCCTGGAATAAGGGGCTTTCATTCACTGCTGGTAGGATTGTAGTTTGATTCAGCCTTTTTGGAAAACAATATGGATATTCCTCAAAAAATTAGAAATGAGTTTCCCTTGGTATAACAATACCATTCTTAGGAATATACCTTAAGTACCCCAAAACCCCATGCAATAAAGCCCTCTTCTTTCTTACTTTTTCACAGCACTATTTAAAACAGCCAGAATGTGGAAATAATACAAGTGATTGAGAACTGAATAAATGGCTAAAGAAACTATGGTACATCTATACAATGAACTACTGCAGCAATTATTAGGAAAAATGAAGAAATGAAATTTGCTTTTATAATGAAGATTATTATGATCATGAAATGATTCCGATAAAGATAGATATAGAATAATCTTACTCATTTGTGAGGGATCAGAAAAATAAAAGAAAGTATGGTAATAATATCAAGAAATAATAAAGATGAGGGCCATAAAGGCCATTGCATGGTAGGAAGCTTGTCACAAATAGTAGAAAGAATTACTATGACAATGAGAGTTGGAATTGATCACTCTGGACAAAAATGGGGTGCTAAAAGGTGGTAAGTGATATGTATAATTCATTACTCTTCATTAACAATATACAAACCACAGTGTCAAAAAAGA
Organism: Suncus etruscus; assembly: GCF_024139225.1. Classification (NCBI taxonomy): domain Eukaryota; kingdom Metazoa; phylum Chordata; class Mammalia; order Eulipotyphla; family Soricidae; genus Suncus; species Suncus etruscus. The sequence continues at coordinate 76,294,161 of NC_064853.1, read as the reverse complement.
GAGAGAAAGAGAGAGGTAAAAATGCCTGTCCAAGAGGCAGGCCAGGAAAGTAGGGGAGGGAACCTGGGAACACTGTTGACAGGAAAATTGCTCTGGGGAAGTGTGGTGTACGTTCTATGACAAAAACTATAATTAACAATTTTATAACCACAATACTTAAATAAAGTAATAATACAAAAAATGACTTGATGTCCATTTAATTTAGGTTTTTCTAGATTAGTAGACAGAATTTCTGGGATACTATAAGTAAATATAAAGACTGGAGAAGTAGGTTTAAAGTATTCTAAAATAATTCAGATCAAAGATAAACACTGAAGATTGTTTTATGGTCTTTACTCATTTATCCCTTATTTCCCTCAGAGAGTAGTATTATCTCTCCATCCATTACCCTTCCAGGCTTACTGCATTACTATATAAGCATCATACTTACATCCTAATACAAATTAATTGCTTTAGAGAGTGGGAAATAATTGAGCATGCTAAAAATTTAACTAAAAGCAAATAATTTAAAAATAAATTAAAAAATAAATATAACATTTAAATATAAATCTGTTAAATAAATCTTAGTTTACAAGGCATAATCTGATTCTTTGCTACCACACCCAAACAAAAACAGTCTCAATGGTAGCAAGAAATAAAACTACCAAAGACATCAAAGGGTACAATAAACAAAAGGAAAAGTGAGTCTACAGAATGGAACAAACTATTTGCTAATTACAGATCTAATAAGAAAATACAATTATTCTTTATAAATTTAAAAATTATGTTAATGCCCCATGATCTGTTCTGTGGTTTAAATATCTAACTACATCACAACTTGCCAAGGATTATTTCTAGTTGAGTTTTGAACATGCTATGTTCAACACCAGTCCTGCTTCCAGTGTCTTCTTCCCTCCACCAAGGATTCCTGGTTACCTCCTTAGCCACCCCTTCCTAGTCTCTGTTTGCCAGTTAGACAAGCATCTAAAGTTTGGTCTTTAAAGTCTGGATGTCACATTTTCAGTATTACTGACTCTGTAGTTTGGATATTTAATTATTTAATTCCTTTATACCATCAGTATTACTGACTCTGTAGTTTGGATATTTAATTATTTCATTCCTTTATACCATCGATGTATTCAGATCCTTTTGACTCTTATTCCTCATTGCTTCCATTTTTTCTGTCCCTCCCCCTAATTTTTTTTCCTTTTCTGCCCTTTTCTTCTCTAGAAAGGGGACCAAAGGTGGGGAAGGCAGTAATTTTGATATGCTTGTTATATTAATTTATACAGACCATAAACTTTAATGTATTAAAATATAGAAACTTAATTAAAATTAGCATGATTTAAGTCACTTTTCTCTGTATTTATCCAACGTTATATTAAATATCTCATTTGGATAGTGCAGCATCCAGAAGTTAGTCGCACAGAGAATTTTTTTTCTTTCCTTTTTTCTTGTTCTTTTTTGGGGGGGCCACACCCAGTGTCACTCAGGGGTTACTCCTGGCTCTGTGCTCAGAAATTGCTCCTGGCTTGGGGGACCACATGGAATGCTAGGAAATCAAACTATGGTCTGTCCTCGGTTAGCACATGCAAGGCAGATGCCCTACCGCTCACGCCACAGCTCTGGCTCCAATTTTTTTTTTCTTAATTGAAAGAAGGTACCATTTATAAAGTCTGATCTTCAACCATCAGGTTCAGGATCTTCCAGAGCTACCGAATCAGCAAACTGAGAATGAAAAATAGAGAATTAGTCTCAGAAATATTGACACTAACAGTCCTTGAAATGATTCAGATATATGTTAAAAGTTAAAGAGGTTTTGCACTTCATATTAAAATTCCAATAACGTTCTTTAAAGACACAGAAATAGTCTTACACTTTATGGGGAATTGCAGAAGACACTGAATAAAGCAACACTGAGATAGGAGAGGAATGATGGCGTCACACTCTTGGCTTCAAATTTTTGCAAAACTAGAGTAACTAAACAATATGGTGTTATAAAAGATGTTCATGGATGAACAGAATAAAATTAAGTATCAGAATTTAAGCTTCAAAAACATGGGAATTTAATTGATGGTAAAAAATTTAAAAGAATAAATTATTAATTATATATGTGTAAGATACTGAAATCTAAAATAAACAAAAATGCCTTCTAGATTTGGAACAGATGAGAATTTAAGATGGTTTATAAAGAAAATAAAAAAATCACTTTCATATTTATAAAAGGTTGGAAGATCTTAGTTTATGTTTGGTAAAGAGCCTTTATGCATAAAAACTATTCTTTAAAGTTTATGTGTTAAAAGTAAACACAACTGATGTTTATCATATAATACATAGGAAAATATCTGTGGAGATTTTATCTTATAATGTCAGATTTAATCTGATAGAAACAATAGTATATTTGCCAATGTGCCTATTATATAAAACCTATAATGATAATAATAATAATAGTTACCTGGGAATAATATGGAGATCTTTCAGCCATCAGAGAAAAAGAATGACTGAATCGATTTTGGAACACTCATGTTATAAAATATGATGAAGCTATTTAAATTATAATAATATTACTTAAATCCACATCAATATCTGTGAAATTTAAGAAAAATCTTTTAAAATCAGGTTAATTTACTGAAAATAATGTGAGAAACATTTCATTTCAAAGAATAAATTTGAATATGTATAAATATGTACCTATGAGTACCAAAATGTGATGTAGATTAGATGGTGAACATCAGATATCATAGTACTGATCTTAGATGATGGTTGTTAAAATAATTCAACATCTTTAAATTGTTTCTTATATTATAATAAGCATATAATTTAAAAAAGAACAGTAAAAATAAATTGTTACCCAGTATTTACTATTGAAAAGATCTGCTTATTTTTCGATCTTTAGACAAGAAAGACATTTGAATAGGGGAAAAAAAAGTGTTAGCTTTGTCTTTATACATATATATGTTATTTTAGCATAAAAAAGGAAGATACAGCTTTAACTGTTTACATCCATGTAGTTAGTAGAAAAGCTTTTTAATTTTCTTACCTCATTAATTACAATATATTTAGGCACTCACATTCACAAACATTATTTGGAATTTGATTGTGGGGAACAATCAAGTGCATTTCTATGACTGTATTGACTTATTACCATCTCAACTCGGAAACACAAGAGGTAATCCACAGATTCTTGTGGAATTCAGCTGCATTTTCTCTTATTGTTTCTGTAAACTATTAACTCTAATTTAAGTATTCTTTAGAGTGCTTTTGTTGAAAGGTTGGGTGAAAAGGTGTTTTTATCCCCACTTAGAGAGAAGAATGGTTTTTAAAGTGGAAAATGAACAACTAATGACTGTCTTGCCAAGTGTAATTAAGGAACTTTAACAGCGCGAACTGTTCCAGGAAATAATACCTGCCAAAGACTAAGATATGGCTTCTATATAGCTAATATCTTCAGTTTATTTACCTTGTTGATGTTGCTGTTTTCAAAATGCTATTCTTATTATTGGAATAGGCTAAAGCCTCACATATATGAAATGATTTATTTCATGTATGATCTAAAGCAAAGAGAATCTCCTTTTGGTGGCCTTCCTCCTAAACTTCGATGAACTCAAATATCAATTCTTTTACCCTTTCTCCCCTTTGCCCCTGACACTGGTAGTACTCCTCTATCAATTGCTTTTAGCAGTTAGATGATTTTATTGCAGTTTCTGCGAATATTTCTCAACTTTTCAAGGGCATTGCTATATTTAGGAAGCATCTGAAAGTACTTGGTAAAATTTCAATCATTGCTAGACAAGACATAGATCTGTGTTGTGGGAAATGTTTGCCATCAGGATTGCAAACATGAGATATGAGTCGCTGAGAAATTATGCAGCCATGTAAAATAACAGTGAAACCATGTGTGCAAAAGGTCCTCAAATTAACTGTTAGAAAAGAGTGATTAAATAATAGCATGTTGTGAAACTTAAAAATGAAAATAAAAACTCTACAGGTTTTAGTCTAAGTGGTGGGAAAACCCTAAAATAGTATTTATGTATAAATTATCTAATAGCAGCAGGAGAGATAGTATAGTAAGTAGGGCACTTCTTTGCACACTACTGACCTGGATTTGATCCCAGCACTTCATATGATCACTTGGGCACTGCCAGGTGTGATCCCTGAGCACACAGCCAGGAGTAAGCCCCAAACTCCAATGTGTGTGACCCCCCCAAGAGCAAAACCAAACTGAACCAAACCAAATTCTCTGATATAGGCCACCTTTTATAGTAGCACTTGTTAGATACATCTATCAACTTAAATATACAAATATAACATTGTGTCCATATATATACATGGTTATATTTACATATTTATATATTCATATATATAAATATATATATATAAGAAATGCACGTGTGTTTTGCTCAACAGTAATGGTTATAGATATAGGATGAAGAAGTTTCATTTGTTGTGCTTTCTTCTATACATTGGGCACAAACTACCACTTGTGTTCTATATACTCTTGTTTGATACGATTCACATTTCCCAAAGGTGTTATCAATTCAATGGAATAGCCCAGTGAAGTAAAATTTTGTCTTCCTAGAGCCCTATATATATATTTTTATTTCTCACATTGTTCCCAAGCACAAAATGTTCCCTCCCAAAGATAATCTCTTACAATTTGCCTATTTCTGAACCACATAAATACATTCTCTACACCTTTTTATTTTTTGATTTTTGGCCATACCCAGTAATGCTCAGGGTATGAGCCCAGAAATCGCTTCTGTCTTGGGGACCATATGGGATGCCAGGGAATCAAACCTCGGTCCATCCTAGGTCAGCATGTGCAAGGCAAACACCCTACCACTTGTGCCACCACTCCAGCCTCCACACACTTACTTTTGACTGTGATTCTCAGAATTGAGTTCCTCTGGAGAAAGAAAAGAGGATGAAATAAAACCATGACTAAAAATAATATTGTTTAATACTCTAAAGATAGATTTTTTTATTTGACTGAAGTACAGTTAACGAAGGCATTGTTTCTCAATATTCTCAATTATGGACCCCTTTTGGCCAAATTTCTTTTGAAATCTACCTACCCTACTCATTGTCCCCACACCCCTACTCTAGTGAACTGGCTCCCTATTGAAAATTTCATGACTATCATTTACTACAACTGTATAGTATTTCATTGTGTATATATTCCATTGTGTGTGTGTGTATATATATATATATATATATATATATATATATATATACATCATATTTTCGTGACCCATCATTGGAAATCTAGGATGATTCCAAATTCTAGTTATTGTACTAAGTACTTCAAAGAATAAATAGGTGCATACATCATTTTAAATGAATGTTTTCCTGGGGATCAATACTCAAAGTGAAATTGCTGGGTCATAGGAGAGCTCACGTCTGAGTTTATTGAGATCCCTCTGTCCTGTTTTTCCATTGGTATTGGACCAGAAATCATTATTTCCAGCAGTAGATAAGAGTTCCTTTTTCACCACATTTCTCCCAACATAAATTGTCCCTAATATTTTTGATATATGCCATTCTCAGAAGTGTAAAATATCTCAAAGTCATCTCATTGTTGATTTGGATTTTTCTTTTTCTTAACTTGAGTTTTTAAAAATAAAAATTTGGGAAGCTTTGTTATTTACTGATTTTCTGGTTAAGTACTTTATAAAGAAAAAAGAAATATATTGGCTATTTTAAATATTAAAATTTAAAAAAAATGTCATTTTCTTAGCCAAAACTTAGTGGTAATATAACCCACATCACTAAGAAATGCCTTGCCTGGTTTTATGTGGTTTTTCTACTACAGTAGTTCTTTATAAAATTAGGTGGTCTTTTCCAAAGAGTGCTTGTATTATGTGCTGAAATAATGAAAAGCTACTGAGATATAATATGAAATTTTAGTCTAGTAATAAAAAAAGTAATATGACTGAATAATGCCTGACCATATTAGCTTTGACACTGTCTTTGCTTTGTGTCTAACTTTATCTGGCAATGCATTATTCACAAGTATTATACAGAGTGCTTTATTAGGTCTTAATCAAGAGCATTTTATCATAAGTGTCAATTCAATGCTTTACCATTGTATGTACATAGTTTAAATACTGAGTTCTTTGTAACATTATAATGCTTCCATGGGAAAAAATCATATTTCTCAGATGCGGGAATGAGATCATTCTACAGACTGAGGATGGTTTTGCATTTACACTACAGTCAACTACAAACAAGCTATATCAACCTTTTTTGTTTATTGTTTTTAATGTTCATTATTGTTTTCTTTTTCCATGTGAAAACCAAGTTGGTTATTCTTCAGGTACTTTAATAGATTTATAGAACATATAGATAATATATAGTTTAAACTATAAATGGGGGCCAGAGAGATAGCATGGAGGTAAGGCATTTGCCTTGAATGCAGAAGGACAGCAGTTCAAATCCCAGCATCGCATATGGTTCCTCGAGCCTGTCAGGAGCGATTTCTGAGCATAGAGCCAGGAGGAACCCCTGAGTGCTGCCGGGTATGACCCAAAAACCAAAAAAAAAAACAAAAACAAAAAACAAAAAAACCTATAAATAGTAGATTTTTATTTTATCAATGTTTATTTGATCAATGAAAGATAACTAAAGGTTTAAAAATATATACATATTTTTGTACATATATAAATATTTATGTACAAATTGACAAGAAATTCCAAATAATCACACATTTTAAAATATAATAATCCTCACTTAGCCCTTTTGATAGTTTCTTTTTTGTGAACTATGATTCAAAGTAAAATATGTCTACATTAGGACCTCAAATAACAGCATTTTATTCAACAAAGGCTAAGATTTTTGTTTTCATTCTTAAAATGACAGCAATAATATTGAATGAAATAAGATTTTGAGCATTAATTGCATTTTAGTAATAAAAAAAACCAAAATATTTGGTAATATAAATATTTATTTGTAATAAAAGCAGGTAGGAGGCTTGCCATGCATGCAGCCAAGCCAGGTTTTATCCACACCATCCCCTATGACCCTCTGAGCACCATTAGAAGAGATTCTTGAGTCAGAGAATAAGAAGTAAGCCCTGAAGCCCTGAGCATCTTTAGTGTACCCTGCAAACAAAGAAAAACATAGCTTTGTAGATTTCTTAGTTAAACCAAGGTTAGTTAGTTAGTTAGTTAAAACATATTTACTTAGAAAATAAATTATTAATCATAATAAGATCATAAGCTTACTTATTTGATAGGGCACTTTTAATTTAAAGAGTCTCCAAAGTCCTCCTTCAGCTTACTTGATAGACTGGTTCTTTTCCTTCGTGGTTTGTTCCTTTGTTTGTTGATCTCTCAAAGCAGCACTCCAGGTGCCTGGGAGCAGCTACTTGTTGCAATACCTTGCCAACTCTGCTGGATGGCCCTGAGCCACACCCTGTGGTGCTGAGTTTGAGGGTGGAGTGGCATGTGCTTCTGGTGTTTGAACTCTGGTCCAACTGCATTCAAAGCATGTGTTAGTGCCTGCTGATCTCGTTATCTCCAAAGATTAATGATCTGTTCTATCAAAACTGCAATAGTAGACTTATAAAACTTTTCAGACTTGAAAATAACAATTACACTTTTTTTTTGGTCTGATTGTTTGCAATCAGTAACCCCAGCAGTGCTCAGGGGTTACTCCAGGCTCTGTGCTCAGGAATTACTCCTGGAAGTGTTCAAGAGATCATGTAGGGTACTGAGGATCAAACCCTGATGAGCCATGTTCAAAGCAAATGCCCTCCCTGCTGTACTACCACTTTGGCCCCAATAATAAAATTATTTTAATGCGGGATCAGAGCAATAGTATAGTGGTAAGACATTTGCCTTGCATGTGGCCAACCCTAAACGAACCCTGGTTCGATTACTGGCATCCCATATGGTCCCCCGAGCCTGCCAGGAGTGACTTCTGAGTGCAGTCAGTAGTAAACCATGAGCACTGAAGGTTGTGGCCCCAAAACAAAACCAAAACAAAACAAAACAAAAATCAGTTTTAATGCACAATATTAGTATGGATAAATCATTTTATTTTGCAAATATATGCTGAAAACCAAAGAATTTTATAATTTTTGGATTTTTTAATCACCACTAAAAGAAATACAAGGCTTTATTTTTTAAAAATATATTTAAACACTGTAATTACAAACATGACTGTAGTTGGGTTTCAGCCACAAAAAGAACATCCCCCCTTCATCAATGCAACTTTCCCACCACCAATGCCCCCCAACTCCCTCCTCCCATAAGCCCTGCTTATATACAAAACAGGTATTCTACTTCTCTCACTCATTCACATTATCTTGGTAGTAGTTGCTAGTGCCTTATTTCTCTAACTGCACTCTTTGAGGTGAGATTCATATCGTGAACAGTTTCATCAGGCCCTTATCTCTGGCATTATTACAATAATGTCATTTATTTTTCTTAAAACCCATACATAAGCGAGACTATTCTGTTTCTCTCTTGCTCCTTCTTTTGTATTTCACTCAGCATTGTGTATAAATACCACAGTTTCTTTAGCCATTCCTCTATTGAAGGGCATCTTGGTTGTTTCCAGAGTCTGGCTTTTGTAAACAGTGCTGCGATGAATATAGGTGTGAGGAAGGGATTTTTGTATTGCACTTTTGCATTTTGAGAATATGTCCCTAGGAGTGCTATTGTTGGGTCATATGGAAGCTCAATTTTCAGTTTTTTTGAGGAATTTCCATATTGTTTTTCATAAGGGCTGGACGAGATGGCATTCCCACCTACAGTGAATGAAAGTTTCTTTCTCCCCACGTCCCCGCCAATACTTACTGTTCTTGTTCTTTGTGATGTGTGTTAGTCTATGTGGCATGTGATGGTACCTCATCATTGTTTTAATTTGCATCTTTCCAATAATTAGTGATGTAGAACAATTTTTATGTGCCCTTTGGTCATTTGAATTTCTTCTTTGAGAAATTGTTCATTTCTTCTCTCCATTTTTTGATGGGATTGATTAGATATTTTTTCTTTTTAAGTTTTGTCAGTAACTTGTATATCTTAGATATTAGCCCCTTGCTGATGGTATTGGGTGAATAGTTTCTCCCATTCTGTGGGTGGCTTTTGTATGCTAGGCACTAGTTTCTTTGAAGTGTAGAAGCTTCTCAGCTTATTTAGTCCCATCTGTTTATGTTGGCTTTGACTTGTTTGGAGAGTGCTATTTCTGCCTTGAAGATGCCTTTAGTCTCAATGTCATGGAGTGTTTTACCTACATATTGTTAAAGGCACCTTATGGTTTCGGGTCTGAGATCCAGATCCTTAATCCTTTTGGATTTGACCTCTGTGCAGGGTGTTATATGGAGGTCTAAGTTTGCTTTTTGCAAGCGGCTGACCAGTTGCCCCAACACCACTTGTTGAAAAGGCTTTCCTTGCTCTATTTTGTATTTCTTGCCCCTTTATCAAAGATTAATTGATTGTATGTCTGGGGAATATTTTCTGAATACTCAAGTCTATTCCACTGATCTAAAAGTCAACAAAATTCTGGCAAATAGGATCTAATGCCTCATCAAGAAGGTCATACACCACGACCACGTAGAATCCATTCCAGTAATGCAAGAATGGTTTAATGCATGTAAATCAATCAAGATAATATACCACATCAACAAAAAGAAAATAAAAATCATATAATAATATTAATAGATGCAGAGAAAGCATTCAATAAGGTCCAACATCATTCTTTTTATTTAAATTTATTTTATTTATTTATTATTTGGTTTTTGGGCCACACCTGGTGATACTCAGGGGTTACTCTTGGCTATGCAGTCAGAAATTGCTCCTAGCAGCAAGAAATCCTAAGTGGAGCAGGGAAAACCTCTTCAACAAGTGGTTCTGGCAGAACTGGTTAGCCACTTGCAAAAAAGCAAACATAGACCCCCAGTTAACATAATGTATGAAGGTAAAATCCAAATGGATTAAAGACCTTGATATCAGACCTGATACCATAAGGTATATAGAACAACACATAGATAAAACACTCCATGACATTGAGACTAAAGGCATCTTCAAGGAGGGAACTGCACTTTCCAAACAAGTGGAAGCAGAGATCAACAGATGGGAATACATTAAGCTGAGAAGCTTCTGCACCTCAAAAGAAGATGAGGGCTGGAACTTCCAGGTCACTTCATGTAGCTCACCACAAAAAGTGGTGAGTGCAGTTATAGAAATAACTACACAGAGAACTACCATAATCATGTGAATGAATGAGGGAACTGGAAAGCCTGTCTGGAGTACAGGTGGGGGTGGGGTGGGATGGAGGGACATTTGGGACATTGGTGGTGGGAATGTTGCACTGGTGAAGGGGGATATTCTTTACATGACTGAAACCTAATCACAATCACATTTGTAATCAAGATGTTTCAATAAAGAAAAAATGTAAAAAAAAGAAATTGAAAATTACTGCCTTACACTGGACACATAGTTCAGGGGATTAAGACACTTGCCTTACATGTGACCCACTATGGTTTGCTCCCTGGCACTGCATATGGTCTTTTGAGCATTGCCAGGGGTCATTCCTAGATCAGGAATAGCCTCTGGGCATTACCAGGTATGGATCTAACTCTTGCCCTTGCCACCCTCCAGAAGAAATCCATTGTCTCAGAAGAGCAAGAAATACATATTTTACATAGAAAAAAAAGGGTATTATCTCCTTCATCCATTGTTACCCTCCCCCAACTTTCTGCCTATCTTACCTGCATAATGAGACCCTCCCACAGCTGAGAGGGGTTTTGTGGTTCGTAATTAAGAGTGACCTATGGGGAGGAGTGAGAGGGAGATGCAGCAGAGGGACAGTTCAGAGACAGGTTGAATGCATGAGCAAGAAAAAAGCAACTTAGTTTAAAGACCATGTGAAGAATATGCACATGGCGGTTAGGGCCTTGTAATAAAGCTGATGTCTCCTGAAACTTTAAAAAAAAAAAGAAATTGTTCCTAGCATGAGGGACCAAGGGTATAAGTAGTTGACTTGTATGAGACTAATTAAGTTAATTAAATATTAAACACCACTGAAAGAAACTCTCCTAAACTCTATCAGGAGTAACCCCCAAAATAAGATATGTTGTAATTTAGCAGGTATGTTGTTTCTGGAGTATGCGAGGTTAAAGAGACATGGCATTGGTTCACACCAATTGGTTAGCTAACGTTGGTTAGCTAACATTGGTTAGCCCTTGAGTTAATATCTCTTGTTGGATAGAGTCATCTATAGAAGTGACACTTTGACAATTACATATATAGCTATGAGTTATGAGTGAAATTCTAAAAATATATCAAAAATTTATTTCATATAATAACCTATACCTTCACCCTGTCACATACTGACATTCAAAGAATTAGTAAAAACCTGTAAATTTTTACTAATATTGCTAAAGAACCATCCCAAAGATTATTGAAAGACTCTGTAGCATGCATGAACAAGGATTTCAAAGTCTCTCACAGATTCACAATGATTGGAGACATGCTGGACCCATTTCTTTAACCTCATTATATACATTTTGTTGCATTCTATCCAGTTGTCTTTCTCAAAAAAATGGGATTTAATGTAAAGCTTTAAAAATATAAGGTTTCGGGCCCGGAGAGATAGCACAGCAGCGTTTGCCTTGCAAGCAGCTGATCCAGGACCAAAGGTGGTTGGTTCGAATCCCGGTGTTCCATATGTCCCCCGTGCCTGCCAGGAGCTATTTCTGAGCAGACAGCCAGGAGTAACCCCTGAGCACCGCCGGGTGTGACCCAAAAACCAAAAAAAAAAAAAAAGGTTTCAAAGATGATGGTCATATTATTAAAAAAGTGGAATAATGATTATGTGGTCAAGACAATTATCAAGTGAAATGCAGTATATTTCAGAAACTATTAACGATTATTTTTTAATGGTTTTCTTCATTATCTTTCAAGAAATGTTCCTTGTTTAACTTTAATGTTCCGTGTTTCTTCTTTATTATTTCTTTTCTCTAAGGTATAAATATCCCAATTTCATTGTAGTGTGGGTTGGTTGCTTATTCTTATCCTTTATTTCTTTCAGTTTTTGTCTGTCTTTGATCAAACAAAATTTTTTTTGTTTTTGTTTTTTGGGCCACACCCGGCGGTGCTCAGGAGTTACTCCTGGCTGTCTGCTCAGAAATAGCTCCTGGCAGGCATGGGGGACCATATGGGACACCAGGATTCGAACCAACCACCTTTGGTCCTATATTGGCTGCTTGCAAGGCAAACGCTGCTGTGCTATCTCTCTGGGCCCACAAATTTTTATTATTATTAAAAATCAGATTTATATAATAGTCATTAACATACTACAAATAGTAACTTTTAGATATATTTTGATTAATAAATGTTTAAGCTTTTGATATTAGTTTTAAGATGATTATTTAAGTTCCTTAAGTAATTTTGGGAAATTAATGATGAAAAAATTCAAATTTCAGAATCTTTAATATTTTGATGAGTTATCAACTTCCACACTATGTAAAGATTAGTTTGATTCTTTACCTTATTTGCTCACAGAACTGATTTTTTGTGGGGTTGCGAGAATTAGAAAATATCAATACATTTAGCTTAGTTAGAGACTATATTAAATGATCTATTTTTTCCATATTGATAAAAATATCTTTTAAAGGAACAGAAATTGATAAACAGTAATGCTAAGTGCTTAGCTTTCTGTTAATAAGCATTAGGAATTGAAGCAAGGAATGAAGCAGGTGACTTTGACACTCAGCACTTATTATCTGGTCTATCACCAGATTGACTATTGGTCAAGATCTGTAGAATGTTTAATTAGTTGATATTTTAAAAGTTTATATACATTTACATGAATTCTTGATGAAGTATGCTAATGTGTCTTCTGTATGCTAACCTTCACCTACAGTGTTATTAAGATTCAATGCTACTCTTTGATTCATCTTGTTTTATTTCTATTTCTAAATAATTTTAAGAAAGTTTGCTTCTGTTTTATCACATTGACATATTTATTTGGTTATGCTGGAGGATTTTTCATACAGTAAACTATTCTTGGTATGTTGTCTTTTCTTACAAAGTAATCAATGAGTGGCATTCATGGATCATTTCTGAATATGTCTTTCTTGCAAGACAATGAGTAATCAAATTAAAAATTAACTAAAATGAGCTTTTTATTAAAATGATTTCATAATTAAATATATGTGATCTTTCCTAGCCAGTGCTATATTTTTAAAACTTAATTATTTAAACCACACAATTTTGATTTTTTTATTTTTTTACATTTTGACTACATAACCTTTATTAGGAGGTTTTTTTGGTCCTTGATTAAATTTTATTGTTTAGACAAGAACTACCAAAAGATGAAATAAAATGCATCCATCTTCTTCTTCTTCTTCTTCTTCTTCTTCTTATTATTATTATTATTATTATTATTATTATTATTATTATTATTATTCTGGGTATATATACATATATCTAGTGTTTATATTAGCCATCCTTTTTCCTTTTTTTTCATCCTTTATTCTTAACATAAAACAAATTTAAATAAAAAACACAACAGCTTGGAGAGAAAGCTCAGTAACTGATCACATGCTTTGCATGAGGAACAACCAGGTTCCATCCCTGAAACCACATAACCCCCTCAAAGACCATAGAGACTTACACTCAAGCACTGTCAGATGTTTTTCAAACAAAATCTCACAACAATATTTAGTAGCTTTTTTTTTTATATTAAGCACGTACTCAGAAGGTCTGGAAGTGAGAGATGCAGGACTAAGCCTTGAACACAGCCACATGTGGCCCCAAAACAACAAAGAATGTTTCTTGAATCATCAACCTTTTTGTTTAACATTTGCTTAACATTTCAACAACAGGGATTTCTACGTGTATATGCATGTTTTCACTTTTCTTTCACTCTGTTTAGTTAACACTCCGTGCTGTGTGTGCATTTATCTGCCTATTTATCAGTCTATGTAAGAAGCTAATACTTTTTAACAACAATCATAATTATGAAGCATTAATAGAAAATGACTAAATTAATTTCTAATATCATTCAAATTCTCTGCTTGATGTATCAGCAAATCTAGAATTAACTGACAAATCAATGTCTTTCCTTCCAGGAAGCTAAATTTTAAAAGAATTAACCTTCTATATGCAAATATACAGTAAAATAATTATGAATGTAAATGCAGTCAAAGTTCTGATAAAAAGTTCTCATAACTGCCAGTAGAAAGGGATCTTCTCAGATCACTTTGTACCTGTATGTTAAAAACTCTGATTTGATTTTCAGTTCTAGCTCCTTTTCTTTTTTTCTTTCTAGCTCCTTTTCATGTGTACTCATCAGTTGTCCTTCACCCTATTACCTGATCCTAAAAACATTAAAAAATAGAGATGTGTTTATATTTCCATAAATGACCAATAAATATTCTCAGCTCAGATTTACTTGTCTTTTAGCATCCTATAGTTATTTAAAATATTATTCATAAGTCCCTTACTATTTCTTGAATTATTTATATGCTTTCTGAGACTCAATTTTATGCCCCAAATCACTTTTATACTTGACTTGAAGAATGTTGATGAAATTTATATATTAACCTAGAAAAATATTATGTAAAACTTGAAGGGAAAGCGGGAGAGTGGAGCAGATAACTCAAGTGATATGGGACTTATCTAGTATGCTTTCTTAAGCAAGTATACTGGTCTGGTTTAATTCTTTTCACATTTAGGTGAGACTATTATTGCCTATACAGGTTCTATATGTTCTGTAACATCAAAAACTATAAATCTACTGAAATGTAAAAATAAAATAGAATTCAAAATAACAAGAGTAATTGACAAACCTGGTATGAGGTTGTTATAAGATCGCCCACCTTATCCACCCAGAGGCAAACTCAAGAAGCCAAAGGCATCTGCTCTAATGAAAGCCTTGCTCCAAGTACAAGCTCAGTATGGTTCAATAGTCTGTTTTCAAATAGAAACTAAAAACCAAGGCCAACCTGGATTATTATCTCCATGGGGAACTTGAGTGTCTTCTGCATTCAAATTTCTGTACAAGCTGGGCCTGATACTAGGACCATGGTGTTATACTATGGATGGGATTCCTTCAGCAGCAGTGGTAGCTAATGTTTCATACTGAAAGCTGCGCTTAGTCTGGAAATCATTAAGAATCTGTTGGATCTCTTATCTTCAAACTGCCCCTCAAGTCTTGGGATCAGAGCCTTGGACTCCCCAGCAGTCTCTGGGAAAAGGTTGGCTAAACATGCTAACTCAAACTTAGAAAGCTTTTTCTGTAGCAAGAAACTATAAACGTTGGCAATGATCTATTTTTGAAACGACTGAAACGGTCTATAGTGTTGAACATTTCCATGAAGACCTTGGAAAGTTATTCATCCCCAGCACTCTCATTCTGCTGTATCCAATACTCCAAAAGCAGATGAAGAACTGAATTTATAAGTCTTGGCTGTTTCAAAGTCTTTGAGAAAGATGAGCTAGGAAGCATCTTCTACGTGGCCAGTACGCAGGACACAACCGCCAGCCGCCATCTTAGGGCCAGAGTAAGCGGAATGGCTCTATCTAGTATTTTTAAAGTCTATCTCCAGTTCTAGTATGTTTAAGTCTATCTCCATATCTAGTATGTTTAAGTTAAATTCCTCTTACTACATGCTTCCTGCCAGTCTTCTTGCCCTAAGCACTGCCAGGTGCGGACCCTATAGACAAAGAAGCCAACAATTTGGTTTGGCATTGCACTAAATGTGGTGTCCTGAATAGTCATATGCCCTGTTTTTTTCTGTAGTTTATAAAGATGTATAATAATAGTAAAAGGTGAATTAACTTCACACAAAATTTATGCTTAAATTAACATGTCAACTATTTTGTGAGAATATTGGCAAAATATAGCATTTGTGTTGGTATTTATTTCCATTTTGCTTTTGTGAGTGTTTCTTCTATTTTATTGCCATTAACACAGCATAACAAATGTCTTTCAGATGTGAAAAAAAACAATCATTTCCAAAATGTCCCAGTAGTTAACAGGGTCTTGGATGACTCTCCCCCAAAAGGGAACTGTCCTTTTAATAGCAAAGAAATATCTCAAATGGAAACTTATATCCTGGTATCTAATTGAGAAGCACTTGCCTGAGGGGAGTGGGTGGGAAAGAATCCCAGCTAGAGTTGTGTGTGTGTGTGTGTGTGTGTGTGTGTGTGTGTGTGTGTGTGTGTGTGTGTGTGCGCGCAGATGACCAGCTTTGCTATAAGGACCCTGGCCTCTCTATCCTGTCTGTTTTTTGTTTGTCTGTTTGTTTTCCTATTAAACCCATTCTGAGGAAAACCCCTGTTTAGTCAGTCTTTCCTATGTCATCAGGTGGACGGCTAATTGTTTACGAAGTGTTGTTGCATTCAATTAGCTAGGATTTTTTTTTAATTTTTATTTTGACCCTATTGGCTTACATATCTTTCACAGTAGTATTTTAGGTACATATTAACATTTATTAAAGATCTCTGTATCAATATTTATCAGGGAAAACAATGTGAAATTTTCTTTTCTGGAAATGTCTTTGTCTGCTTTGGGTACTAGTGTAATGTTAGCTACATAGAAGTTGTTAAGATAGATTTCTGTGTCTTAGATGATTTGGAAGAGCTTACTTAACAAGTAAAGGTAGCAAATTTCCAAAAGTTTGATAGAATTTAACGTTGAACTCATCCAGAGCAGGATTTTTCCCCCCTTGGGAATATTCTTGATACTGTTCTAAATTTCTTACTTTTAATTAGCCTGTTAAGGTTTCTACTTTCTTCTAATTCAGGTTTGGAATATTACTTGTCTCTAAGAATCTATACATTTCTTCTATATTCTCCTGTTTTCATAATAACCTCTCATTATATTTTAATTTTCTTAAGGATGTGTTGTAATTTCTCCCCTTTCATATCTGATCCATATAATTACAACATTTTCTCATTTTACCCTTGTGAGTCTACCTAAACTGTTATCTGTCTTGTTAATTCTTTCAAAGAATCAGTTTCTGATTTTACTGGTACTTTCTGTTGCTTATATGTTGATGGATGCTTCTTTAAAAAAAATTTTCCTTTTTTATACCTTTTCATTTGTTTATCATTCCTTCTCCAGAGTTTTGAGATCTGTGTTTACATTGTTGGTTTGGGTCTTTTTTCTTTCATAATGTAGACATGAAACATTATAATTTCCCCCTTACTATATAGCCTTTGCTACATACCATAGATTCTGATTGCTTTTATTTTCATTATCATTAATTTTAATGAATATTAAACTCTTTCATCCAGTTTTTGTTTATCAGTAATTTGTTTTATTTCCATGGGTTGGAAGTTTTTTCCATTTTTTTCTTGTGGTTATTTTTACTTTTATGGTGCTATGCTCTGAGAAGTGACTTTGCACAATTTCTATATTTGAAAGTTTAAATGGGTTTTGGTTTTGACTTAATATATGGCCTACCTTGGAAAATGTTCTATATGTACTAGAGAAGAATGTGTATTCTTGTTTCTCGGGGTTGAATAGTGCTATAAATGTCTAGAAATCCCAGTTCTTTTAGCTTCTGTTTTAGGGATCTATTGTCTGATAAATCTGTCCATGGTGAAAATGAATTACTGAAGTCTTCCACTACTATTAATGCATTTCTTTAGTTTCATTATCAGAACTTTTATGAAATTTTCTGGGCTTTATTCAGTGCATAAATATTAATTATATTTAGTATTTTGATCCTTTAACCAATAGTCTTCATCACTGTTTTTAATTACCTTTTTATATTGAATATTATTTATTTTATATAAATATATCTGTCCAATTTTTTTTTCTTCCTTTGGATTGTAGAGTTGTTTTCCATCCTTCACTTTGAATCTGTATTTATCTGTTAGGATTAGTTGTGTTTCCTGTAAGCAGCAGATGGATGAATTTTCTTTCCTGATTCATTTAGTTATTCATTCAGTGTCATTTATAAGGGAATTTAACACAATGACATTAAGATGATTGATAGGGCTATGTTGCCTTCTTTGTGTGTATGTATATGTAATTTGGTTGTTTTTGCAAGTCTTTTCTTATAGTTTTTCAGTAATTCTTGGAGTTTATTAGAATTGGTTTATGAATTGCAAATGCTGCCAGTTTTTGTTTGTCTGAAAAGGTTCTTATGCATCCCTCAAATCTAAGTGATAGCTCAAAGGACAGTGGACTCTAGGCTGGAATTGTGTGTGTGTGTGTTAGTTGTTTTTTGTTTATTTGTTTGTTTGTTTGTTTGTTTTTGGGGGGGAGACATATCCAGGGGCACTCAGAGGTTACTCCTGCCTCTGCATCAGAAATCTCTCCTGGCAGGCTCAGGGATATCAAATGGGATGCCAGGGATCAAACTGAGGTCTGTTGTGGTCATCCACATGCAAAACAAAAGCCCTACTGCTGTGCTATGTCACTCCTCCCCTTGGATTATTTTTTGTTCACTACTTTAAATAAATCATTTCACTCTTCCTGTGTAAGGTATTTATATGGAAGCTCTGTTAAAATTATGTTGTTTGCTTTTTATTTGAAAGTAGTTTTTATTTTTCTTGATTTAAGTTGTTTTTTTTTTTTAATTTTGATTGATATATCTTTGTGTTGTTTGAGATACTTTGTTTAGTTCTCTTTGGGCCTCTTAAATCTGTGCAGGAGCCTCTCTATAGAGATAAGTAAAGTTTTTAGTACTTATTTTTTATGGCAGCCATTTTTTTCCCTTTTCAATTTTTCCTTTCCTCTGGTATTCCTATGATTCAAAGATTTTTTCTCTTGTTATTATATATCACCAGTCTTACATGTGCTTTGATTCATTTATCTCTTTTCTTTTATCACTTCATTATGTGATGTCCAATATTTTGTCTTGGATTCCAATGATATAGTTGATTCTATTGTTATCACATGGTAAATTCTTTTATGTCTGGGTATTGTATTTATAATGGCTTCAATTCCATTCAAATGGACTCTGTGATACACTGGATCAGTTTCTCTTTCAGTTTGTTGAATTGTTTTTGTAATGATTATCTTATTTTCATGGACATTGCATGGATAATTGGTTTACATTCCTCATCAATGGAGGTTTAGGTTTTGTTTGATCTCTATGATTTGGGAGAACTACTGACCCTGTCTACCAAAGCATGTGAATTTACTTGTATCTTCATTGTTTTTAAAAAGTTGTGATCTCTGTGATTTGAGATCCATATTTACAATTGTGTGGGATTTGTTTTTGTTTCTATTTCACCACTATGTTTCTATCTATAAACTATTAACTTTACAATGTCAGTCCTCTAAAATGTTATTTCAGTGTTCATAAAAGAGAGTAACTAGTGATCCATATGTCTTGATAGAAATTGTAGAGTAATTTGAGATACTAAAAAAAAAACATTTGGAGCTAATCAAATGGAAGGGGTAAACATGTCATACAGATGTACTACCATCTGTGTGGCTTTGGGATTGAGAGGCAGGTAGCAGCAAGAGTAGAACTTCTTGGTGGAAGGAAGCATTGGATGAGAACTGTGGGTCAGAGAGAGTTCAGAGCCTAAATGATTTTATCACCTAAATGATAAAAATGGCCAGTGTCCGTATTATGGAACTCTCTGGATATGTCCTGGGTTCTGCAGCCAGGGGTGGGGTATTCTTGGTACTGGGCACCAAGAGAGAAGTGGCACACAATGTGAGAATTGTGGGGCAGGAGACTACAGTGACTTTAGGCTCAAGAGACACACTACTGTCTTTTGGATTCCTTGACAACCTAGCTTTTTGAGGGATTGAGGATTGACTTTGAGGACCTCACTTGAGATGAAAAATTTTTTATCCCAGCATCTTACATCCTATATCATCTTTGGCATAGTCAGAATATTTCTGACTATGAAGTGTTTTTGAAATCACATGACACAGAGGGCATGACACAGAGCCTCTGGCCAGTGAAAAGACATGTGTGTCCTTTATCCTGGGAACCTTGCTCATATGTTTATATGGCTAGTAAGAGCAATTTCTCAGAGACACACAGGAATATTTCTGATCATAGCATCTTGAATTTTTTTAGAATTACAGCCCCAGGAACTCCACACCCTTAAGTCTGCCTTTCATTAATTCATTGATTATTTTCATTAATTAATTTCATTAATTTCTTTAGAAATTACCAGAAAAATTGTTGGGCCAAGAGATGCAAAGTGAATACTGCCACAACCAATATAAAAGACTCAGTGAACCTACCCTATTAAAGGTAGAGACTGACCATTTGGACCAGGGGTCTTCAAACTATGGCCCGCAGGCCACATATTGTATTTATTCCCATTTTGTTTCTTAACTTCTAAATAAGATATATGCAGTGTACATAGAAATTTGTTCATAATTTTTGTTTTTACTATAATCTGGCCCTCCAACAGTCTGAAGGACAATGAACTGGCCCCCTGTTTAAAAAGTTTGAGGACCCCTGATTTGGACGTTGTGAGACATTAATCTTTTTTCCAAATCCCCATGTTGACCTCGTCAGGAAACACTCTAATTAGATACAAGTGATGGCGAGGTGTGTTGTTGGAGAAGTTTCACTGTGGGCTTCTAGGCAGGAATGACAGACTTCTCAGAGATAAACTGCTGAAGCTTCAGTTGCTCTTCTGTTATCACCAAGTCTAGTGGACACAGACTCAGTCTTCTCGTCTGATTGTGATACCATTTACATTGGGTTATTATTTGTCTGTCCTCATGCATGAAGGGGTATATTATATAAAGCCTGGTCCTCACTTCCATCTCTGGAAATGACTCTGGGAATTTTTCCTTGTTAATTTTTCCTAGTTTCAGATGTTTGATTATTTTAATCCCAACCATCTATTCCTTTTGATAATAATGTTAATGATTCATACACTAGGTTATACTCATACATACTAAGTTGATAAATTCCAGTGATTGCATAATTGTATGCTTGAAAGGAGAACAATGTAAGTGACTTTGGGCCACATTCTCCCTGTCAAGACATGTTCAGAATAAAAGATGTGGTCTCCCCTTTAATATAGAGAGATATCCTGGCCCCTATACCCTGTTTCTCAAATGATTTTCCAAAAATGAGGACAGAGAATGGACCACTCTCTGTACCTATATTATAGAAATTACTTCTGTTGTTCTTTGCCCTTTCAGTTGCTTTTCCTTTTCTTTTTATTGGCCTAAAAATGGGCCAGAATTTCCTTGTCACTTCTGGGGTCTTGCCAACACTATGTGCTTTTTACATAAATAGCACCACCTTTATAGAAAACTGATCCATCTAGTTTTTAATTATTGGATACCTCTTTCAAAGAAAATTGAACCCCCAAATCTATCAGTTCAACTTATAGCTGTGTGAGACTCCAATTCCGTGATACCAGTTGTGGGAGGTATGCTGAGGTATGTAGGAGATATGTGGGAGGTAAGGGACAGGAATGGAAACAGATTGGAGTTTCAGGGCTGGGAGAGAGGATGGGGAAGAATGAAACACTAACTGGTATCCTATGGAGCTAGAAATATTCTACAGATAGATCAGATAAAGCATTGTCAATATTCCATAACATAGTCAGATAAAAACAAATTTATTTAAATTAAAAAATAAGAAGAAAACAGTTGTAAAACACATATATCAAAATAATGAATATGATTATGTTGTCAGAGATATACCCATCCCACTTTTTGGAGGGGGAGATTTCACAGCACTTCTCCATTTCTTCTTCTTTAGAGGTCGGGACTTCATCCAACTGTAAGTCTGCTGAGACCTCCTTCCCCATGTCTGATGGGTCTTTCAGGAAGGCTGCACATTTTGCAGCGCCATGATCTCGATCCACTTTGGGGTGTGGCACATCAAAAGCATCAGGAGCCATTTTGGCTTCTCTATTTTTATTTGGCTCATTTAGTGGAAGAGATGATGTTGGAGGATCCAAATCTAGAAATGAGAGAGAGGAGAAAAGATTACACATGTTTCTGCCCCCAAATGCTTTTCTAAGGTCAGATTCCTGGTTGACATCTGCAGAGAGATTGAGGACATGGACCACCACCATGTCTTCCCCACTATACTTTCCTATGTCTGACAGTTAATCTTGATCCACCAGAACACCAGTTCCTGGGACAAATTGTTTGTGGCTCCCCCATTCTCCTGTCCATATGCTCAAACACATCATGCGGCTCTCTCACCTTTCTCATAGTCATCCTCTGAATCTTGTGCCTTGTGGATTATTAAAGCGTTGAACAATGGATAGATTTTAATGACTTCGGAGTATTCATCTTCCGGTTGGTCATCCCGTCTGTCACACAGCTCTTCTACCCAGACTTTGTAACACCACTCTCTGGTGGGTAATGGCACACTGAGATTAGACCGGGTGTCTTCACTAAAGGTCTCCTCTTCACTCTCTCTCTACAGCAAGACAAGACCAGCAGATGGTCAGCATTCCTTCACTGTACACTACCACTCAGTCCCTTTAACTGAATCCCAGGTTCCTGCACAACTTGACTGGGATCCCATCAATGTATATGATACATTTTAATATTAAGTTAAAGCTTAACTTGAAGGGCACCATCCAGTTTCCCTGACTCAGATATAAGCCTGGACTGTGGTGGGACATTGACTCCTCCACTGTAAAAGGTAGGCCCTTTCCACATGAATAGATACACACAGAATCAAAAACACACACTCACACACTCAAACACACATACACTCATACACATTCACAACACAAATATATACTTTTGGAGGTATCAGTGTTTTGACCTGTCTTTGCTGCTTTGTCTTACCCTTGATGAAGTCCTGGGCAGGGACTGGGCAGCTTTGCAGCAACTCCTACCCCAGTTTTTAAATCTTTGAACTATTCCCCTCTTTTTTCGGCTTTTTTGGCCAGAGCCAGGGGCTCGAGGGAAACAACAGAACATCCTTCTCAGCTTGACCAACAAGCCAACTGCCGTTTAATATTTGTATACCTAGTGACCAGGGTTCCAAATTCTATGACCTCATGATGTGAGGTCACTTCCTGGTCCTCAGACCTGGGCTTCCTCCTCCCAATAACTTCTACATATAGCTCTATATTGATACTACTCACCTTCTATTCCTGTGTCCTATTTATACATAGTTATCCCTTCACAGTCAACTCACTTCCCTGGAGAAAGAAGGATGAAACCAGGCCTGTGGTGTGTTGACATAGAACTAGATATATCCCTGTATTTTCTCGACTTGAGACTTTTATAATCCATATTTTCCTCATGTATTGTTTCACTCCTGATATTCTCCTAAGGATATCATAATTCTGAGACAGACACAAATGAATTTATAAAACTGTTATATAGTTTTTTAGGAAAAACCCCTTCTGTGTATGAGCTGTTGAAGATATAAAGATGGTGTCTTTCAGCTGTCCTTTCCAAAAGCATATACAGAAGAAAAAACATGGAGTCTAATCAGTTAATTAGAAAAACACCTTAGATTTAGAAAAGGGCAGATACACCTAGAAGACTAGTCTGTAATGAATTTAATGTCCTCTGAGATTTTCGCTATTATTTTTTGTTTGTTTGTTTTGTGTGCCACACCTGGTGATGCTCATGAGTTCCTCCTGGTCATGTGCTCAGAATTTGCTCCTGGCTTGTGGGACCATATGGGATGCTGGGAATTGAACCAAGGTCTTTTCTGGGAGTTACCTGCAAAGCACAGGCCCTACTGCTGTGCTATTGTACCAGCCCAATTTTAATTATTCTTATCATATATTACATACTAATGCTTGCTGAATCTTTCTAATATGTACTTGTTTATGACCAGAAGTAATGCTTTTGCTTTTGTGAGTGTTTCTTCTATTTTATTGCCATTTACACAGCATAATATGTCTTTTAGATATGAAAAATTAATTATTTCCAAAATGCCCCAGTACTTATTAGGGTCTTGGATGACACTCCCCCAAAATGTCTGTCCTTTTATAACAAAGAAATATCTCAATTAAAGACTCCTATATCTAACTGACAAGCAGTTGCATGGCAAGTTAAGAACCCCCAGCTGGAATACACCAGGTTAGTTGATGTTGGTGTTTGTGTTGGTAGCTGGCTAGATTTTTCAAACCTTCTTTGCTGTAAGAAGCCCATCCTCCCTCTTGTCTGTTTTCTCTATTAAACCCATTCTGAGAAAGCCCTTCTAGCCAGAATTTTTCTTGCACAGCAATAGGCAGAAGTAGACTTCTTTACATTAGTGTTTATTAGTACAAGATGCTGTAAGAAAGTGCTCCAATAAGTTGTCCTAATTGAACAACACAATTTGCCACAGAAATATAATTGAGTTGTTCTTGATACCATTATGAAAAAAAAACATGGGAGAAACCAACATATGAAACAACAGTGACATGTACCTTGTTGTGTGTTGTTGAAAGATCAGGAAAACAGTGCCTTTACATTATTTTCAATTTAATTATTAAGCTTCCACAGTAATTTAGAACAAGTTCAAACTTTTACACTTGATTTTGATCTAGAAATGTGTAGCTAACTTCTAAGGCGGATCCAGCCAGTTAAACTGGAATGTAGACACTTGAGCACTATTAGATCTTACTATGGAGATCTATAAATCACTGTTTATTCTGAAAAACTTGAAGATTACCTTTGAGACTATGGCATTTGACAACTTCACAATTATGCTTATGTTTGTGGTTGTGAAAATATCTTTATTTTCTAGACTGGAGTAAAGTCTCAAAATAATTGTTATAGGGTTGCCAAATAAATATAGAGTTTGTAACTCACCAAATCTGTATGCTCTTGCAACCTAGATGTGTAAGGAATATGACACCTATACAATAAGTTCTTTGAAGAAAACAAAGTTCTATTATAATACTCTGTTTCAACCATTTTAAGCTTTTGTGTGATTTATTTTTTATTTGGAGTTCCTCGTTTTCATGCCACAATAATTTCCAAAATTATGTATTTCAGGAGATTCTTTTGAGAAGGTTATGATTCATAAAGCTTGCAAAAGTTTTTTCTCTGCATTCGTGAGATGACTGTTCACCATCTAATAATGTCTTGTTCTTTTGGTTCTCTTCTTCCATCCTTGTCTTTATAAAAATCTGGAAGTTAGACCCTTGGCAATGTTAGCTCTTCTGTTAAAATTCCTTGTCTGCCAAGGTTGACTCTATTTGGTCTAGATAGAGCTAGACATCTATGGTGTCTATTTTGTTGAACACCTCTGCCGTGACTTATTTCCTCATTACTGTATTGACTCATTCGACTTATTTTTCAACACCATTTCACGTTGTGGATTTTTGGAGAACAAGGAAACTTGGTTTCTGTTTAGCTAATTTATATTTTAGGAGAATGAACAATAATGTACAAGGGCAATTTAAACTATCATGATTATGACAAGTCCCACAGGAACACAAAAGTTGAGTAATTGACATCTTCATCTATACAGAGACCTAAGAGATCTACATATGAAATTTTTTTGGTTTGTTTTATTTTTTTACATGGACGAGAAAGCTATTAATATGCCTAGAAGTGGGAATAACATAAGCCAAAGCCAAGAGGTAAAAGACTGCCACCTTCCTTCAGGAGATTTCTCCCTATGAAAGACTATAATAGAGACTATTCAACATAGTACAGTTATGACATGGATAACAACCATAGATTTTCTAAATTTTTAATTCAAGAAAAAAATGGGATGGTGATGTTATGGCGCTTCTTCTAAATCCGTGTTTAGATGATCCTCTGGAGGATATTTGCTACCAGTGATCAAACTCACACCTCTCATGCACTGGCGCTACCTGGGATCAAACCAAATCACTGGGTCTGTTACTCTATCTTGTCACTAAAATCCTGGATTTTTATTGCAAGGGACTACAGAATTATTAGTTCTGAGCCTTAGGATTTAAGGTTTGGACTGAGAAGTCACTCCCAGATAGTCTATCTTTGCTTTAATCAGATCTTTACTCAAACATTCTGTATTATATTGTGAAACAGTGGATTTCAATATGTAAAATCCATGGATACATTGAAGATACTGGTATTACATTTGCAAGCCAAAATATTAATTAGAAAAAAATTTTATTAGTTGGCAATCAAGTTGAATAATATGTTGATGTGATGCACACATTCCTTCAATGCACACATTCCTTCAATGCAGTATCTACTTTAATGTGATCATATTTGGAGATGGTTCTTTGAGAGGAGAGCCTCCAATTCTATTTGTTTCTTTGAATAAAGAGGAAGAGAGAATAGTCTCTTTGTTCAGAAAGGCTATGTGAGCAGGTGGTAAGAAGGCCATCAGCTTCCAACCAGATTGAGGATGCTCAACAAAACCAGTGTCTATTTGTACTTACTTTGATATTGAAATTCCCAGTGCAATATTTAATGTACTTTGTTGGGGATGTTTATAATAGGATCACCATTGAAGTCCAAGGGCTATTCCAGTGCTTTGTTTTGTGCTTTATTCCAGTACATTTCTGGGGACCACAAAATGATTCCTGGCTTCAATCAAGAAAAACATGTCACTAGGCCTTTGGCTATCTCTCCAGTCCTGAAATACCTATTTGTTAAGTCAAATGATCTATAGTCTTATAGTGTAGCAAAAAAAGCAGGACAATAAATAACCATTGTTGATATGTTAATACCTCAAGGCTTGCCAGTATTTTTTTTATGAAGATCCAATGCTTCCTCTTGACCACACAATATTTAGGAATCATAAAGAAATGTTCTCTACAACTAAGCATGGCTGATTAATAAAAAATAACATGAAAACAGAAAATTATCATAATAGCTGCAATTCTTCACTAAAAATGACATTCTAAGAGTTTATTTGAAGAAGACAGAAGTATTTGAAATCTATTTTTTATATCTTTGCTTTGTAGGTAGGCAGACAGTGGAATGATTTTAATTAAAATGGTTCAAAATTCATGGCTTCAATATAGTTCCACTTTTCACGTTGATAAATCCCCTCCTTTCTTCCTCTCCCCTCCCTCTTCTTCCCTTCCCCTCCTTTCTTTCTCACTCTCACAACCTACTCTCTTCTTCCCTCCTCTTCCCTCCTCTCTTATTTACCCTTCACCTCCCCTTCCCTACCTTTTGATCAGTGTGGCTGTAATAAGATGAATAAACAACTGAAGCTTATGCCTACCTGAATTAAGCACTACAAGGGTTACACCAGTATTTTTGGGGAGACAACATGGATACACCTAGTGATGTTCAGGATTCATGCAATGGTGAGCAAATACTTCATACCTTTGATATGCATCCTGGGTGTCTATGAATTTTTATTTCACAGAAGTTTTAAACCTAAGTATAGTTGCATTGACATTTTCTTTTGTATATTTCTGACTTTTATAGAATTTTCCATTAGATTCAGGAAAACATCTTGGCAGATTCAAAAATTTGCACTTATTGAGGATATGAAGTTATTTCAACATGAAAAAAGAGTATAAACCTCACATTACATGTTCAATAACTTCCAGCAATAATGTTTAATGCACTTTTCAAGAAAAATATATTAGAAAGCTATAAACTCTTCTATTTAAAGCTAAAATCCAGAATTTATAGTAAATATTATAAACTACTATTAAATACAAATGAAATGATAAAAATAACCTTACAGTTTAAAATACATGAGTTAGGGATTTCTATAATTTGTCTAACATTGCCAAACAATAAATCTTAAATATTGTAGAAAAGCAAATTGTCTTATTTTTATCAATTATTGTAGAGTGCTTATTTTATATTTTTAACAGTTTGATTTTGCTGGTTTATTAAATAAGTACAATCACAAAATTATAATATTTTATTGCATCAGCTACCTATATTATTTTTGTATACTGCTATAGAGAAGGAAAATATTTTACTTTACCAAGGTATGCTGACATCTAAGAATTAAAATAAATTCAAAAAGAAGATTTTGTAAATAAATAAAGCTAAACTTTGAAAGGTTACTATTTAGCTTTTTAGATACAGTAAAATAATTAATACATAAAATATCTTTTTGCAATTGGAAGGAAAATGTCTGAGTCCTTATATATAAAACATGAAGAGATAAAAATAAAGTACAAAAATAGGGTACATCCATTTCACAATAACTTTATATATATATTAAAATTCAATATGTCAATCATATAGTACTAATATACACACATAAAAGACTACTATTGGATAATAATTTCCTGTCATCAGTTCAAACAATGCAACAGCTATATCTCAACATAAAACATGTATTTTAAAGGGGATCATAAAATACTTTTGGGGGAAAAAGCAAGCAATAGGTTACTTTTGTCCTTGCTCACCTATGGAAAATATTTTTAAGGGTTGCTTTGCTTCACTTTTTCTTTTCATCCTTTAGCATATAACATGAATTAATATTGTAGGAGTTCTAAGGTAAAATTAATTTCTATTCCCCCTTTCTGTATTGTAATTGTGAATATTTATGCCAGAATAGTTAAGGGAACTGACACTACTCTGCCTAATGAATCAACATTTGTTTTTGTAAGGCTCTGATCTACAGAACATTCCAGTAATAGAGAAGATATTTTCAATCAACATATATTTTGCATAAACATATATTTATATTCAATATACATAAAGAAAAAAGTCAAATCACTAAAGGCAAATAATAGATGTAAAATGCAGACAACAAAAAATAAAAGCTCAGAGAGGAAAAATCATTTTGTCATTAATAGGTAGACAAATATAAATTAAAAATAAGATGACAAATCAAATCTGCCTATCATTATATGACAGGAAATATCATTTTTTGTCTATCCATCTCTTTTTTACTCATTTCATTCAGCTTAATAGTTTCCTTATCTAAATATATTTGTGGAGCAGTTAAGAAAGTTATGGTAATAATACACAATGACAATAGAAACTAGGGACAGGAGGAATAATTCATGATTAGAATTTTGCCAAGAAGAGTGGGGGTAGTGTGTTTAGGGCAGACAAGGGACAGTATGAGAATGATAGTTGGAAATAATCACTCTGGACAAGAAGTGGGTGCTGAAAGGAGGTAAAAGAACAACACTGCAAACCACAATGTGTAAAAGGTATTTTGGAGAGGGAAAAAAAGACAAGAAAGAAAATGAGAGTGAGAGAGAGGAGAGAGAGTGATAGCAAGAGAGAGAGGTAGAGAGAGAAAGAAGAAAAATATTTGCCATAGAAACAGGCATGGGAAGAGGAGAAGGAAATCTGTATTTGGAAATGTGCACTGAGTGTTGTAAAATTGTATGACTAAAATTCAGTCATGAACAACTTTGTATTAGTGTGTCTCATGCTGATTCAATTAAAATTATTAATTAAAAATGGCAAAAAGAATATAAGTAAACAAAAGTGAATGCTCAGATCAATGCAGACAGTTTAATTAATACATACATTTTAGAGAATAATTTGATTTCATCTGTTTTATTTTTGTTTTGAGGCCACAACTGGTGAGAGTGAGGGCTTATTCCTGACTCAGATATCTTCTCTGATGGTACTCAGGATCTATGGAGTATCAGGAATCAAAACTAGGTTGGATAAATGCAAAGCAAATGCCTTCCCTGCTGTATTATCTTTGCTGGAGAATACATTTTGATTGCCTAATAATAGTTAATATAATTATCTTTAAGTATATAATTATACAATATAGATCAGTGTTTTATTACTAAGGTTTTCCATATTAGCTAGTCATCCAATCAGATATTTTTAAGAGATAGAATGTGGGAAAACAGGAAATTTCATGTAGTGGTAGTAAATTATTGATTTGTAAAATTTATTTTAAAATACATATATAAATAAACTTGCAAGATCTTTTTAAAATTAATTTTGTGGATCAAGGTCAAACATATTTGAAAAGCAGCCTGAGACAAATTATCAAACATGTGAAAAGGGAGACATATTGTTTATATAACAAGAAACTTGAACCAATGCAAATGTTGCAGGAGAAAAGAGAAATAAGATGCAGTGTCCTCATACAGTAGACAGCTATATGCTATGAAAACAAGATAGGAAGATATAAGGGTCAATAGAAAAGGATTTCAAAAAGAAATTGTGTTTACCAAAAATATTAATACTATTTATGTGTTGACCTTATAAACATCTAAAATATATAAAGCATATAAAAATATAAAGCAACATTATATTTTGTTTTGGCATAAATATACATGTCAAACATTAAAATGCAGACTTGTGCATAAAGATAAAAACCACAATATATTAAAAACATTAAAGTCAGGATAAGTATTGAAATGGACCACATTTATTATGGTTTTGTTTAATAATAGTTGTTTTATTTTAAAATAAATGTTACATTCAAACACCCAAATTAATTTTTTTATTTTTGTCAATTGCAATATATTTTTGTTATGATCATAAGCTGTCTAAGGAGGTTCAAAATATCATGACAACCATCTCTCTTAATGTCAACAGACTAAATGCACCAAGTGATTTGAGACAGAAAGCAAAATGGATTAGAAAACTGAATCGAACATTCTGCTGTCTGAAAGAAACACATTTGAATAGTCAGTGCAAACACAGACTCATAGTCAAAGGCTGGAAGATGACATTTTAAAATGATATTTTTATTTAAGCATCATGATTACAAACAATTTTTAAAGCAAACAACCACCCAAAATATTATATCCAGGTGCCAATGAGGCAGTACAATGAATAAGGTACTTGCCTTTCACTCTACTACATATTGTGTACTTTAACTTTCACTTTGTATAGTCACATAACCACAGCATTGTGTATGGTCTCAGATACTGCATATGATACCCTAAGTCCAAAGCCAGGAGTAAACCTGGAGCAAAGCTGGGTACAGCCTATCACCCACGCTTTTCCCAGCACATAGTACTTGAAGAGGATACTAAGTCTGAATCCAGCCGAATATTTGTTCTGACAGCAGTGCAAACATAGCTTTTCATTAGGTAATTTGTTTAATGATACCTAAATAAGTAAATAATTCATGTTGAGAAGCAAGATAAAGTATCTTTTCCTTTGTCCTGTTGCTTGTCTAACAAGTGCTAGTATCATCGATAATGCCATGTCTGATTTCTAATCATTTGTCAGGGAAAGTTACCTAGGAAATAAAAGGAAAGTAACTAGAAAATTATTCAGTACCTTGGTCGTTACTTCTGGGGTGAGTAGCAGTTACAGACTCAAAGAGGGTGCTAAGCGTTTGCCTAGCTAAGACCAGTTGCTCAATATATACTATCGCATCAAATGCTCACAGATACTATTATTTGACTTTGTATTTTTTTTTTCAAATTAGGTAACAGCCTAATTAGTTTATTGCCATGACCACATTGTAAGTTTGAACAAAATTGTTAGAATCATAATTAAGAAGGTATGCTGCAGGGTTCAAAAGTCATGAATCATAAAGAATTACACCTTGCTGTAAGATTTTAAAAATGTAAATTAAAGTTTTACAGCTCTTAAGGTTTTTGTATATCTTGCAGACCCAGTTTGAGCTTGACAACAAATAGCTCATTTTTTTCAAATACCAGTTGGTTATAAATTAGCTCACTTTAAATGACTAAATCACATTTTGAAAAATAGAATTGTACCTTTCTGTAACTTGCTAAAAAAAACTTTCTCAGTATTATAAACATAATTCATTTCATATGTGTGCTATTTTCACTGTCAAAAAAAACAACCTATAACAGAGAGGTTAGAAAGGGTAGAGGTCAGAAAGTAAAATGTTCATAATTTATGACTTTTTAAGTGCTGATATGAGAATTCATATCCCAGAAAAGGTTTAGATTGTAACACTTGCTTGAACACAAAGTTCACAAAATTTTTAATGTTTTGAATCTGAACAATGTACTGTATATATGTGTCTATTGGGAATATAAATTTTATGACTATTGAATCACATTCCCTTTATATATTCCAGAAATTAGGTTATATGTAATACAATATATACAAATTATGTTACTTGTTGCATAAATATTCCTAAGTAATGGATTTCATATATATCATATCATTTGTGAAATTTTAATTTTAATGGAATTATTTTACCAAAAAATGATTAGTCACTTTATTGTAGGACATTTAATTCTGAACTTATTTATTGAGCACCTTATATGCATCTATACAGAGCTCTATACTGGAAACATAAATGGAGGTGAAACAAGATAACTCTTTATAGATCAGTACCATCCAAAACACATAAACAGCATTAACAAGAAATTCAATCTAGTGTGATGGCTACAGCTAACAATATGACCAAGCTAGAAGAAAATGTTCTGATAGAAATATTTAGCTTTGCTGAATAATAGCATTCATTTAATTTTGAGGGTTCGATGTTTGATTGGATTCTGATGGAGTGCTAAGAAAGGGTAAAACTGTATTTTCTCTCAAACCATTTTCATGAAAGCATCCCAAAATTAAATGTTAAGTCATTTCACATAGATCTTGTCTACTCAATTGTAATAAAGTTCACCACAAATTTGGGGAAAGAGAACTTCCAGATTAATTATACTTTCTGACTTATGATATTCAAAGGTATAGATTTACAAGAAAATATATGTGAAGTCTGTATCCTAAAGGAAATCCTCATAAATCAAATTTCAAACATAACCAATTGTTTGTCCCATTGAGTCATTAGTGCTGTTTGATTTTAGTGTATATTCTAGTGTTCTTTTCATCTAGTTTTATATTCACCTCTCAATTAACATTTCTTTTATACTGATAATAGTAATAGATATTTATTATAGTTTATTTTCCATCCACTTTTTATTACTATGTGATTTAATAAATTACCTAGTTTTTACTATAACTTGAAATGATTTTTTTCTTTCTGAAGTTAAAATAGTGGGATTCTTTAATGTTGAGAACAACAAAGATCTACAAGTAAAAAAGAGTATAACAGACTGCATAAAACTTGTCTAAAATAATGAAACTCATCATTACCTAGTTCAGCACACAGGACTTTGAAACAGATCTGAGTTTGTTAAACAAACCTCATGCTATCTTGCAAACAAGTCTCTTAAGTCAGTAATATAATGAGTGTCTTAGAGAATTATTGTTGAGTACATAGGTTTTGGACTTAACCATTCTTGATGCTGAGTACCTAACTCCTTATTTCTTAGCCACATGAAACATATAGAAGATACTCAAATTTTTATTTATGTATTTATTTATTTATTTATTTTGGTTTTTGGATCACACTGGGTCATGCTCAAGGGTTACTCCTGGCTCTGTGCTCAGAAATCACTCCTGGCAGGCTCAGGGGACCCTATGGGATGCCGGGATTCGAACCACCGACCTGCATGAA
The DNA here is from genome assembly GCF_024139225.1 of Suncus etruscus. Taxonomy (NCBI): domain Eukaryota; kingdom Metazoa; phylum Chordata; class Mammalia; order Eulipotyphla; family Soricidae; genus Suncus; species Suncus etruscus. The sequence continues at coordinate 76,261,016 of NC_064853.1, read as the reverse complement.
AGGTAAATGCCTTACCTCCATGCTATCTCTCCAGCCCCAATACTCAAATTGTTTGTTCTATAGGTGTTCATCTTTGAATTGCTTTGGCTTTATTTAATTCTTAGAATTTTGATAAAGATTTTATCTGATAAAACCTGGCTCATATTAAGCATTAAAGAAAATATAGCTAGTGCTATCGTTCTTGTTATTGTCTCTTACACATCTTAAAGCATTGATAAAGCACAGTTGACTAGATAAAATCTAGAAACTTGGTAAGCTAAATGGTTATATCTTAATGCTTTGAGACATCCATTTGGACATATTTACATAATCTCCAATATTTTTGTGCATTTTGCATAGTCTGCAATTTATATGGGTAACCTTGTTGTACTTAATTGCCCTGACTGTGCCTCATTTTATTGACAGTATATTCCCTCTAAACATCATTTCATCTATGTCTCTATTTTTCCTGCCAATTTTCTAGTTTAAAATTTCAGTTTCCATTTGATCAATCATCCCATCTAATTGGATCTTATTCTTTTAGTATAATTACCTGAAGACTAGCATCTTAGTTGAACCATACATTTTAATGTATGATTTATATGATGACCCTTATTGGTAACATCTCTTTAGAGCACTACAAATTTCTTTAGAAAAGAATGAAAGGGGGCCAGGAAGGTGGTGATAGAGGTAAGGTGTTTGCCTTGCAAGTGCTACCGTAGGATGGACCGCGGTTCAATCCCCCGGCATCCCATATGGTCCCCCCAAGCCATGAGCGACTTCTGAGTGCATAGCCAGGAGTAACCCCTGAGCATCAAATGGGTGTGGCCCAAAAACAAAAGAAGAAAAAAAAAGAAAAGAATGAAAGGCTTCTTCATAGGATTGGAGCAAAAAACAACACCATCAATTACAGAAGACTGATTAAAACAGTAGTGATGGATCAAAACTCTGAGAACCGTAAAGAAAGACTTCATCCTAAGTTTTATCCTTTGACCTGTGCAAATATCAAGATCTCTAGCTACAGAGGCATGATTTTATCACCCACGACAGAACAGAAAGTTTCCAGACACCACAGAAGGACCAAGGGGATAGTAAAAGAGTATGTACGGAGCCTGTAGTTATTCCCATGACAGTATACTTCAAGGGTGGAGAAACCCTGTATCTCTTAGGCCAAGGGAATTCCCTTTGTAATTTCCCTAATATTTACTGTGCTTATGCAAGAAAAAAAAAAGAGAAGCACAAATCAATTTTTTTAGTTGTGTAGTTTTGTTGTTTGTTGCTGGTTTTTTTGTTTTATTTTTTTCTTATGTACTTTGTTTTGTTTTTATTTCAGGACCCTGGTTATTGTATGGCAGCTGCCTATATTGCCCTGATGCATTTTGAGTTTTCTGCTTGATTTCTTTTATCTTTTGTTTTATTTATTTATTTATTTGTATTGCTGTTATGTTTTTCTTCCTTCTCCTACCCTGCTCTTAAACTGATAGATATAGCCTCTAGAAGGACTCCTCTCATTTTCTTTGCTTGTTTGATTTTTGCCCCATTTTATTTTATTTTATTTTTCTCTTTCCTTCAAGCTGAACCACACAACTTGAATCATCTTGTTTCGCCCCACTAAAGGAGGGGGAAATAATGGAGGGTAATGAGACCAGTCAGATGAACATTAAGTAGAAATAAAAAAAAAGATCAAAATTAAGCACCAAATCCAAAGCCAATGACAACAAAAATGACACCCAGTTTACAACATACTAGACACAGAGTGGACTACCTATACTAGCAGTTTGGGGGGTAAAAGAGGGGGAAATGGCATATATGCTGGAAAGAGGGGTGGAGGGAGGACAATATTGGTGGTTGGAACGGCCCTGATTCAATATCACTATGTACCTAAAATATTACTGTGAAAGATTTGTAATCCACTTTGATAAAAAATATAAATATATAAATAAATTAAAATATCATAAAGTCTTATTAACATTACCATGTTTTAAAAAAAACAAAAGTCATTAAACTTCTTGGGAAAAAAAGAATGAAAGATCCACCATTATATGATATTTTATCTAATTCCTCCTCTGTGTCTTTCAAGATCTGGATACACAAAGGAAGAAACTGAATGTCAATGTTAAAGTAATTAGGCAGAAGTTGTAATGTCAGTGATTAATAGAGTTAGTATCCATCTACCTTGTATCTATACCAGGTATATCTTTATCTATAAAGTGCTTATTGAGTTCAGGAGTCAGCGAACCATCCATTGACTAAAATAATATCACAGCCTAGATTTACATATAAGGGCTTATTTTCATGCAAGCATGCTTGTCTATTTATATATTGTCTATGAAACTTTCACACTTGAAGAAAAGTTAAGTGATTGTGCTAAGTACCACTAAGGTCACAAAATCTGGTGATTTATTGTCTCATAAAATGAAATAATCAGAAATATCAACATGTTGATTAATTTAATAATGTGATTATTTGATTTCAACAAGAACATTGACAGAAATCATAGCTAAATCAAAATTTTTAGGCTGTTCACTGTGAGGGACACTGTGATCTGTCTTCTGCCACTTCAATGAAAGTAAATAAAATGTTGCATTAAGAATAAAATAGTCATTTGACTACTAAGTTTTGAATATACAAGATGATCTCAATTGCCCTGTTATCTATTGGGTAAACAGCTTGATTAGATATATGTTGTACAATCAGTTTTTTTTTAAAGGTTGCTAACCTTGGTTTATGTGAAAGAAATAGGAAGCTGAAGAGACAGTAGATATCAAGTAGGTAGCCATACTTGATGATGGGCAAGAAAGAACAGACAAAAAAAAAAATCGGTTTGTGTTTATTTGTTGCAGAGTGAAATAAATAGCAGAATTAACAATAATAAGGGGATTAAGAAAAACAGATGAACAAAGAATATAAATTTTAGAATGTAAATGAGTACAAAATGCTTTGGGTCTTAAATGATTAGACATTTGCATAACTACATGTGCAATCACCTGCTGAATGCACTAAAGAAGTTTAACATTGACCTACTTGGAAGAAAAAAACTGGAACATTCAGTCATTCAGAATAAAAAAAAAAATTGAGCAGTTGTTTAACTTAAATATGTCAAAATTCCATGCAGAATTTACATTGCAATTTAATAGTAGAGTAGCACAGGTAAATTTGACAAAAGTAAGTTTGTCTTCATCTTTGTGAAGCATTTGCTTTGGGAGACTGGAGGGCTGAAAGACAAGAGACACACATTTGGATAATTTATTTGATGAGAGCTGAAATAAGCATTTTCATGATATGCCAAGAACATGATAATTGTTAAACCTTAGACTTGGATGGTCTTTTCTTCCACAAAATCTAAAAATATGGAATTAAAAAGAATGGTATCTCAGTGGCCCGGTAATAGATTAGATCCAATTTTCTGGGGTTATTTTCTTCTAATTTTACTCTTTAATTTTTATCTAGCTTTATTTAAACACTATGGTTTACAAAATAGTTCATAATATAGTTTTATTTATTTATTTATTTATTTATTTTTGGTCCACACCTGGTGCGCTCCAGGATTACTCCTGGCTCTATGCTCAGAAATTGTTCCTGCAGGCTCAGAAGACCATATGGGATGTTGGGAATCGAATCTGGGTCTGTCCCAGGCTGGCTGCTTCTAAGGCAAACTTCCTAATGTTGTGCTATCACTCCAGCCCCTACAGTTTTATTTTTGGTATACAATGTTCCAATATTCATACCAATATCATTATGACCTACTCTCCACCATTGTCTCTATTTGGCCACCCCAAACCTCCTAGCTTATCAGACACAAAATAATGTTATATTTCTTATTACAACAACATGGTCAATTGAATGATCAAAAGATAGTTCAGTAAAAAAAAAATTTGTGAAAATTATTATACCTCACAATTTGTTAAATCATTTTCTGAGAATTTCTTAGCTATTATCTACTTTTGAGCCTTCAGTGTTACTGTTTTTTGTTTATTAAGCTTAGTGGTCTTCTATGTTACTTTCCTATTTAGTTTACTGTGTTCCTACTGGACTTTCTATATTGTGGAATTTGGAGGTATCCTGACCATGTGTTCTAGGAGCTGTTGAGCTGAAATGATTATTTAGCTTGTTTTCTCTTGAAATTAACAATGTAGCTGAGAAGCTGGGTCTTTTATATGCAGAAAACTGTTGGAATGGCTACTGGGGATTATGGCAATATGAAAAGGGTTGAAGGAATGCTGCCTAGCCATATTCTGAAAAGGTTCCAGAGTTTTCAGCCTAAAGAGAGCATACCTAGGAGTTTTCATCTGTTTGGTGTCTTCCATGGTTAGTCATGAGACTGTTAATTGTGAGTGTTGCTCCCAGGGCTTTGAAAGAATAAAAATTTGTCCTGCCTGCTTCAGAGAAGACCAGAAATTTTTCAGTCCAAAGATAATTTACTTGAGAGTTTCATTGGCTTGGTGACTCTTCCTATATTCCCTGTTATCAACTGTTATCATATAATTTTTATACAGGGAATAAATGTGTACCTTGGCCTTTATCTTGCTGATGTAGTGGTATCCAAAGAAAGATGAGAAAGAATTTAGGTTAGTAAGGTGTGTTCTTCAAATTTCATCTTTGAAATCTTCATATATAATTTAACATGTTATCATTCAAAGGGAGCCCTGAACTTAAATTGGTGACATGGTTATGATGAAACATGTTTTGGGGACAAGATGCAAAAAAGTTTAATATGATGAAACTATTTTAAAACTTGATGCAACGTCCAGGTTTAGAGTGAGTAGTAAGGAAGAGAGATGAAAAAGGGGGAAAGGATGTAGAAGATGGTTAGAATAGTTGAAAATCCAAAGTAATTTTTACTAATGTGATGTATTTTATAATTTTGAGGAAAATCAAAAGTGGACCATAAATACAATATGCTCGTCTCTCTCTGAAGTATTTGAAATAGAGAATATTTGGGAAAGTAGGTGTTGCCAGGTTTCTTCCTTTTGCAAACTCTGTGTGGTTCAAAAAGCACAGATGAGGAATCTCCATCACCGAGTGCCATGTGTTCTTCAGAACTCTTCAGAGAGGTTTGAATTATTGAGTGATTCCTATGGACCATGTGTTCTGTTCCTATGTGATCTGTTCTGACATTGATGGCTTATTTAATTCTCATGACAGTGTTATGAAGCAGATGCCTCTCATCTACTTTTTAACAAAGAAAGGATTAAGCAAACGTTTTCAAAGTCACATGGAAGATTTAAGTCTTCCATAACAAAAGACGTTTTAACCTCTCTTACCAAGTAATTTTTCTCTATTTTTTTTAAAAATAATTGGATAAATAAGTTCTATAGCTGGGAAAAGTGCTTGAAAACTTTACTGTTGTGATATTTACATACTAGAAGTAGAATCTATTTCCTAGTTGTATTTGGACTTTTTCCAAAGAACTTTGAATTACAGTGAGAGTTTCAATTTCATTTCATTTCATATAATGAAATAATTAAGTGGACATTTCATGTGAATATCATTACTTTAACCGCACTTTTTTTCTTTTCTTTTCTTTTCTTTTTTTTTTTTTAGAAAGGACAACTTATAAAACTTCTGATGGTTTTAGGGGCTTGAGAGGTGGCGCTAGAGGTAAGGTGTCTGCCTTGCAAGCACTAGCCTAGGACGAACCGCAGTTTGATCCCCTGGCATCCCATATAGTCCGCCCCAAGCCAGGAGCATTTTCTGATTGCATAGCCAGGAGTAACGCCTGAGCGTCAAACGGTTGTGGCCCAAAAACCAAACCAAACCAAAACAAAACAAACAAACAAACAAAAAAACCAAAGAAAAAATTCTGATGGTTTTAGACAGACTTAGAATTTAGGGTTAGGGTTAGGGGAAGAAAAGTGCTTTTGTGTGATGTCCATTTTGAGTAGTCTATAGATGTTATAGGCCAGTGAGTGTTGGGGACCTATACTCTCTATCTTCCTCCTTTAATCTTTTGTAAACTCAAGAAGACAGCCTCTTTCTTCATTAATATTCCTATTCAATATCTACCACAGGTGAAAGCAAAATGTTACATTATATCCTAGATCCGAGAGGCTATGTTTTGCTAATATTAAACTAGATATATAAATTTTTATGATGATGAACATGGACCATGGCACCCATTCGAAATCTGGTATATAAAAATGATTCCACTTTATAGATCTCTTAATATAGTCATCATCTCATGGAGACTGGTATATTTTAAAGTACCTGTGTATTAAAAGAAAGTAGCAGATCCACTTTACCAACCATGTTTTGTTTATTTCTTCTAAATTTTATCAAAGTGGCCTTAGGATACTGAAATAGATGGGAAAAATAGCACTGATAGTCCAGCAACACAGCATGCAATGGATTTGATGATTTCATTTTGTACCAAAGTAACATCCATTTCTGTCATATGATTTGTATCTTTTATAAATAGTGTACTCCCTTTGTTCCTCCAAAGCACACTGAATAAATGGGAATATTAAACTTAAATATGATAGCATGTCAGTGTTTTTGAAGTGTCAAAACAAATGACATAATATCAGCCTTTACAACACAACTATATTCAAAATGAGTGGTTTTAGCTTTGTGCCAGATACACCACAGCAAGCTTAATGATGGGCTATAATAGCTAAAAATTTTGTGTTTAATCCTTCTCATATAAAAAAGTGTCCTATACAAGGTGGCACTTGTTTGTCACAGTTTAGTTTGTTTGCTTGTTTTAAATTTTGGGCTACCCCTAGCAGTGTTCACTCAGGAATCTAACTAGGCTCTAAACTCAGGAATGACTCCTGAACCAAGGAACAGTATAGAAAATTGAACAGTATAGAAACAATATAGAAAATTGAAAATAAGAACAGTATAGAAAATTGAACCTTGGCTGGCTGCATGCAGAGGAACTAATGTCATTTCTACTATATAATGTCTCCAGTATAGTTTGTGGATTTCATTTATTTTTGGCATTCAGAGTTTCACTGAGAATCAAATTGAAAATGAGTTTTCAGGGGCCAGAGCGGTGGTGCAAGGCGTAAGGCATCTACCTGAACACGCTAGCCTAGGACAGACTGGTTCAATTCCCCGGCATCCCATATGTTCCCCCAAGCCAGGAGTGATTTCTGAGCGCATAGCCAGGAGTAACCTCTGAGCATCACTAGGTGTGGCCCAAAAACAAAACAAAAAAAAAAAAGAAAAGAAAAGAAAATGAATGTTCACAGATGTCAGGATTTGTAGTCTTAAGATGTTTTTGTATTGCATGTGTTTGGAATCTTATACCACCAGGTAATTCTACTTAAGGAGTGTTGCCCTCTAATTTGGATGCCACACTCCATTGAAGATATACAGTGAGTTGACTCTGTTGTGATCTTCTTCCCTTGAGTATAAACAGGATCCATGACTTGCTGCTTGTTAGTAGAAAGTAACAAAAGGTGATGGAGTATTAATTCCTTATTAGATTATAAGACTGGTCTGGAGATGTAATACACTGCGAAGGGTACTTGCCTTGCATATGGTTGACCCAGGTTCAATTTCTGGCATTCTATATTGTCCCCTGAGCACCACTGAAATAATAGCTGAGGTCAGAACCCGGAGTTCTGACCATTTCTAGGTGTGATACAATAATAAAATACACTGCAAAAATGACTAGAGGGGAGATTCTATGCTAGCCCTTTTTCAATAATATCTTTATTTAAGCACCATGATTACAAATATGTTCATAGTTGGGTTTCAGTTAAAAAAAAAACACCCTTTTCATCAGTGCAATCTTCCCAACACCAATGTCCCCTTTATCCCCACTCTCCAACCTGTTGTCATATTTGAGACTGGCATTCTTTTTCTTTCAGTCATTACTGCTGTCATGATAATTGATAGTGTGGTTATTTCTTTTTTCTTTTTTCTTTTTTGGGGTTTTTGGCTTTTGGGTCACATCTGGCAGTGCTCAGAGGTTACTCCTGGCTCTACACTCAGAAATAACTCCTGGCAGGCTCGGGGGACTATATGGGATACTGGGATTCAAACCACCATCCTTCTGCATGCAAGGTAAATGCCCTACCTCCAAGCTCTCTCTCTCTCCAGCTCCCATATTTCTTAAACTGCACTCAACTCTTTGTGGTAAGCTCCATATCATGGGCTGACCTTTCCAGCCCTCAACTCTATTGTCTCTATTGTTAAAATAACATCTTTTACTTTACTTAAATCCCACAGATGAGTGAAACTATTCTTTCTCTGTCTTTCACCCTCTGACTTATTTTACTCAGCATACTAGTTCCTGTGACCATTCATGTATAGAAAGAGTTCATGACTTCATTTTCCCTAACAGCTACATAGTTTTCCATTGTAGATATATATCACAGCTTCTTTAGCCACTTATCGGCATCTTGTTGTTGTCAGGCATCTGGGTTGTTTCCAGATTCTGACTATTTAGCACTGCACAAATAGTATAGGTGTGCAGAAGGCATTTTTGTATTGTGTTCTTTGTGTTCTTTGATAGCCTAAAGCTAGAGTATGACAAACAAATTCATTATTGTAATACTGCCCAGAGACAATAAAGATAAGGGCCCGAAGGTCACAATATGAAGCTCATCACAAAGAGTAGTGAGTGCAGTTAGGTAAATAACTACAATAACAATGACTATTATCATGAGTGAGAGAAGTAAAATTCCTGTCCCAAATACAGGCAGGGGTTTGGGAAGGCAGGAGGTGGGGCATTGGTGGTGGGAATGTTGCACTGGTGAAGAGGCTGTTCTGTTTATGACTGAAACCCAACTAAAATCATGGTTGTAATCATGATGCTTAAATAAAGATTTTATATTAAAAAAAAAGCTAGTGTATGGGCCTCATGAGGAGATAGGAAAGTCACCAGAAATAATAGTAGTCCTTGGTTTTAACAACAAAAATATCAGCATCTCAGTAATTCCTACAGCCTGAATGAATTGGAGTAGGTTCAACATAAACTTTGATTGAAATTCCAATTGCAAATAGAAAAACTGGCCTGGTCAATGGCTTGATTGATGCATTAAGAAATCCTGAGCAATGGGTTCATGGAAAATGCCACAAAATAAAGTCATTTTTTAAGCTGCTATATTTCTGGTAATCCATATAGAGCAGTAGAAAATTGATGTGACCAGACTTACACATAGAATGTTTGCCTTTTAATATGTTTTCTCTCTAAAAATATAAATATACAAATATATGCATGTATATACATATATTTTAAAATACCTTTTAGGTATTCTGTAAATTCTTCCAGTGAAGATATCCTTATTTCCTGAGCCAAAAGAAGGTGCTTAACAAATCTTTATAGATCTTCCAAGTACTATAAATATTGAGAAGGATGAAACGAAGATTACTGTGTTTACAAATGATGTATCCTACCTGACTTACCACGAAACACTACTGCATTATTAAGAGTTTTCCTGGATATTTTGTATTTTCTACTTTCTGTCTTTGTCTAACATGATTCTTATGCTCTTTGTCATTTTGTTAATTACCTTAAATTTCTCAAATAATTTTCAGCTTCTATTCTGATTCATTTTTTGCAACAAAATTATTAAAACTAATGCATAGATGTTCATTAGGGATAATGGCCTGCTATTTTGTCTTCTAAATGATCTGTTAATGCTTTAGTATTTTAAGAAATGTTGACGTCTTAGACACTTAGAAATTACTTATGTTTCTTTAATATTTTGGAAGAACTTGAGGCATACGGACAGTAAGTCTTCAAGGGTTAAATAGATAAAGAATTTTTGATACACGTGAAAATAAAATATGTACCTGTATGAAAAAAAATGAAATCATGCAGTTCCCTACAAAGTGGATGAAATGGAGGATAACCAAAATAAATCAGAGGAGAAGAAAAAACATATTGGATTACTTTAGTCAACTATTAGATATAGAGAGTCAAAAAAGAATACACATTATCATATAATGACGTTACAAAATTCAACAATGGATGCATGAAGTAAACATAGGGACAATGGTAGAGGGAGATCATGAACATTTTAGTGATGTTTTGCATTAACTGTATAATCATAAACACTATTGTAACCATGTACATAAACAAAATGCATTTCTGATAAAAATAAAATGAAACATAAATAATATTGATACATACACCCAATATTACTTGCCTCAAAATTTGTTCTCTAAATTATATTGTAAGTTTCTCTCTAAAAGATTACCCCATCAGTAATTGTTCCTTCTGATCACTTCAGACCATCCAGACTTTTAAGGACAATTTTGTTCATTTACTATAAAATTTTGCCATCAGAAGAATGTAAGGATTACAAAAAATTTCAAATTGCTTCTTCATTTTAAGTATCCTCACATTTTTGTTACTCTTCACAAAATTGATATTTAGAAATGAAAAATTATCAAGAGATATGGTTAATACTGATGGAAATACAATACTTTTTTTTTCTCAATTTGGGAAAGGGATGCAGACTGACTCCTGAAATGGATCTCTCAATATCTTAAAGTAAAAGTACGTATTGTGGACATCTCCAGGGATGGTTTGAGGCCAGGCAGGGCCACCATTCCCTTTACTTCTATACTTCCAGAAATCCCAGCAGCCATATCCAAGACTCAGAATCTTCCTCCATACCTGTGCATGCTAATGCCAGAGATTTACCTAACTCTGAAAAGAGAGACTTAACTAGCACTAAAAACTCATGAACTTACCAGCCTCACAAGTAACTGCACTGGAGCCCTTAAGAGGACCCTCAGCCACCACCAAGGATTTTGGGGATTCAGGTACATCGGACACAGTATCAACAACAGTGTAGTTACAAACTTTACAACTTATCTTAAAAAGTTGCAGGTCAGGATCACATCTTGGAGGTGAGAGGTAGGTAGTTTTCGGAGGGAACCTAGTAACATTGGTGAAGGGAAGTTAACACTGCTTCAAGGATTTGTTCTGAAACATATCTCTAAACCTTAGTTACACATAGCTATGTAAATTGTGGTGTATAATATTTTTTAAAAGAAAGTATCAGTTGGAGCTTTTCTTTACCTGGAAATCTGAATGTGTATTTCCTGGACAGAAATTGCGCAGACAAAAGAGAACTCTAGGAGAAAATGGAAAGCTCTCTAAAATAGAATTAATAGAAAAATTTATGTACCACTGTTTCTTTAGCCACTCTCTGGTTTTTCTGGGCATTTGAATTGTTTCCAGATCTAGTATGTTTTTCAGATCTAGTATGTTTAAGTTAAATTCCTTTTACTACATGCTTCCTGCCAGTCTTCTTGCCCTAAGCACTGCCCTGTTTTTTTCTGTAGTTTATAAAGATGTATAATAATAGTAAAAGGTGAATAACTTCAGACAAAATTCATGCTTAAATTAACATGTCAATTATTTTGTGAGAATATTGGCAAAATATAGCATTTGTGTTGGTGTTTATTTCCATTTTGCTTTTGTGAGTGTTTCTTCTATTTTATTGCCATTAACACAGCATAACAAATGTCTTTCAGATGTGAAAAAAACAAACAAACAAACAATTATTTCCAAAATGTCCCAGTAGTTAGCAGGGTCTTAGATGACTTTACCCCAAAATGGGACTGTCCTTTTAATAGCAAAGAAATATCTCAATTAGAGACTTATATCCTGGTATCTAATTGAGAAGCACTTGCCTGGGGGAAGAGGGTGGGAAAGAATCCCAGCTAGAGGTGTGTGTGTGTGTGTGTGTGTGTGTGTGTGTGTGTGTGTGTGTGTGTGTATGTGTGTGTGTTTGTGTATGAGTGTGTGTATGTGTGTGTGTTTGTGTGTGTGTTTGTGTGTGTGTGTGTGTGTGTGTTGGTGGTTGATGGTGGTTGTGGTGGTGGTGTTGGCTGGAAGATGGCTGGTTTTTCTGACTAGCTGATCAGCTTTGCTATAAGGACCCTGTTCTCACTATCCTACCTGATTTTTTTTTCCTATTAAACCCATTCTGAGGAAAACCCCTGTGTAGTCAGTCTTTCCTGCGTGGCAACAGGTGGACAGCTAATTCTTTACAAAGTGTTGTTGCATTCAATTTGTTAGGATTTTTATATTAAAGATTTTTGTACCAATATTTATCAGAGGAAAAGATGTGAAAATTCCTTTTCTGAAAATGTCTCTGTCTGCTTTGGGTATTAGTGTAATGTTAGCTACATAGAAGTTGTTAGGATAGATTTCTGTGTCTTAGATCTTTTGGAAATAAAGGTAGTAAATTTCCAAAAGTTTGATAGAATTTAACGTTGAACCCATCCAGAGCAGGATTTTTTCCCCTTGGGAATATTCTTGATACTGTTCTAAATTTTTTACTTTTAATTAGCCTGTTAAGCTTTCTACTTTCTTCTAATTCAGGTTTGGGATATTACTTGTCTCTAAGAATCTATACATTTTTCTATATTCTCCATTTTATTTTATTATAATTACCTCTCATTGTATTTTAATTTACTTAAGGATGTGTTGTAATTTCTTCCCTTTCATATCTGATCCATATAATTAGAACATTTTCTCATTTACTCTGTGAGTCTACCTAAACTGTTATCTATTTTGTTTATTTTTTCAAAGAATCAATTTCTGATTTCACTGATACTTTCAGTTGCTTATATTGTTGACTGATGCTCCTTTAAAAAAATCCCTTTGTAATACCTTTTCCTTTGTTTACCATTCCTTCTCCAGTGTTTTGAGATCTGTGTTCAGGTTCTTGGTTTGGGTATTTTTTCTTTCATTATGTAGGCATAAAACACTATAATTTTCTCCTTACTATATAGCTTTTGCTACATACCATAGATTCTGATTGCTTTTATTTTCATTATCATTAATTTCAATAAATATTTAACTCTTTCATCCAGTTTCTGTTTATCAGTAATTTGTTTCATTTCGATGGGTTGGAAGTTTGCTCCATTTTTTTCTTGTGGTTATTTATACTTTCATCGTGTTATGCTCTGAGAAGTGACTTTGCAAATTTTCTATATTTGAAAGTTTAAATATGTTTGGGATTTGACTTAATATATGACCTACCTTGGAAAATGTTCTATATGTACTAGAGAAGAATGTGTATTCTTGTTTCTCAGGGTTGAATAGTGCTATAAATGTCTAGAAATCCCAGTTCTTTTAGCTTCTTATTTAGGGATTATTGTCTGGTAAATCTGTCCATGGTGAAAGTGAATTATTGAAGTCTTCCACTACTGTTGTGTTTCCATTAATGCATTTCTTTAGTTTTGTTATCAAAACTTTTATGAAATTTTCTGGGCTTTATTTAGTACATAAATATTAATTATAGTTAGTATTTTTGATCATATATTTATATGATGTATATATCATATACTTATATACATATACATATATACATCATATAATCTATTTATTATATACTTCATCATTTTTATATTGAATATTATTTAGTCTGATATAAATATATCTGTCCCAAATTTTTTTTCTTCCTTTGGACTGTATGGTTGTTTTCTAACCTTCACTCTGAATCTGTATTTATCTTTTAGGATTAGTTGTGTTTCCTGTAAGCAGCAGATGGATGAATTTTCTTTCCTGATTCATTCAATTATTCTTTCAGTGTCATTTACAAGGGAATTTAACACACTAACATTAAGATGATAGATAGGGTTATGTTGCCATTTTTGTGTATATGTATATGTAATTTGGTTTTTTTTGCAAGACTTTTCTTATAGTGTTTTAGTAATTCTTAGAGTTTATTAGAATTGGTTTATGAATTGCAAATGCTGCCAGTTTTTGTTTGTCTGAAAAGGTACTTATGCATCCCTCAAATCTAAGTGATAGCTCAAAGCATAGTGAACTCTAGGCTGGAATTTTTTTTTTGTGTGTGTGTGTCTGTTAGTTTTGTTTTTGTTTTTGTTTTTGTTTTTTTTTGGGGGGGGACACATCCAGGGCCACTCAGAGGTTACTCCTGCCTCTGCATCAGAAATCTCTCCTGGCAGGCTCAGGGATACCAAATGGGATGCCGGGGATCAAACCGAAGTCTGTTGTGGGTCATCCACATGCAAAATAAAAGCCCTACTGCTGTGCTATATCACTCCTCCCCTTGGATTATTTTTTGTTCACTACTTTAAATATATCATTTCACTCTTCCCGTGTAAGGTATTTATATGGAAGCTCTGTTAAAATTCTTATGTTGTTTGCTTTTTATTTGAAAGTAGTTTTTATTTTTCTTGCTTTAAGTTGTCTATTTTAAATTTTGATTAATATGTCTTTGTATTGTTTGAGATATTTTGTTTGGTTCTCTTTGAGCCTCTTAAATCTGTGCAGGAGCCTCTCTTTAGAGATAAGGAATATTTTCAGTACTTATTTTTTTATGATAGCCATTTTTTCCTTTTCAATTTTTCCTTTCCTCTTGTATTCCTATGATTCAAATATTTTTTCTCTTGTTATTATATATCACCAGTCTTACATGTGCTTCGAAACATTTATCTCTTCTTTTGTCACTTCATTATGTGATATCCAATATTTTGTCTTGGATTCCAATGATATAGTTGATTCTATTGTTATCACATGGTAAATTCTTTTGTTCTGTCTGGGTATTATATTTACAATGCCTTTAATACCATTCAAATGGACTCTGTGATACACTAGATCAGTTTCTCTTTCAGTTTGTTGAATTGTTTTTCTAATGATTGATTTATTTTCATGGACTTTGCATGGAGAATTAGTTTACATTCCTCATCAATGGAGGTTTAGGTTTTGTTTGATCTTTATGATTTGGGAGAACTACTGACCCTGTCTATCAAAGCATGAGAATTCTCTTGTATTTTCATTGTTTTTAAAAAGTTGTGATCGCTGTGATTTGAGATCCATATTTACAATTGTGTGTGATTTGATTTGTTTTTATTTCACCACTATGTTTCTCTCTATAAAGTATTAAATTTACAATGTCAGTGCCCTAAAATGCTATTTCAGTGTTCATACAGGAGAGTAACTAGTAAGCCATTTGTCTCGATGGGAATTGTAGAGAAATTTGAGATATCAAAATAAAAAAAACATTTGGAGCTAGTCAGATATAAGGGGTAAACATGTCATACAGATGTACTACAACCTGTGTGGTTTTGGGATTGAGAGGCCGGTAGCAGCAGGAATGAGAACTTCTTGGTGAAAGGAAGCAAGGGGTGAGAACTGTGGGCCAGAGAGAGATCAAAGCCTAAATGATTTTTATCACCAAAATGATAAAAAAAAAAAAGGCCAGTGTCAGCATTATGGGACCTTCTGGATATGTCCTGGGTTCTGCAGCCAGGGGTGGGGTATTCTTGGTACAGGGCACCAAGAGAGAAGTGGCACACATTGTGGGAATTGTGGGGCAGGAGACTACACTTACTTTGGGCTCAAGAGACACACTACTGTCTTTTGGATTTCTTGACAACCTAGCTTTTTGAAGGATTGAGGATTGACTTTGAGGGCCTGATTTCAGATAAAAAATTTGTTATCATAGTATCTTACATCCTATATCATCTTTGGCATAGTCAGAATGTTCCAGACTATGAAGCATTTTTGAAATCACATGACACAGAGGGCATGACACAGAGCCTCTGGCCAGTGAACAGATATGTGTCCTTTATCCCGGGAACCTTGCTCATATATTTATATGGCTAAGAAGAGCAAATTTGGAGGGAGTTAAAGATTTTTCAGAGCCGGCGAGGTGGCGCTAGAGGTAAGGTGTCTGCCTTGCAAGCGCTAGTCAAGGATCAGGACTGCTGTTCGATCCCCCGGCATCCCATATGGTCCCCCCAAGTCAGGGGCAATATCTGAGTGCTTAGCCAGGAGTAACCCCTGAGCATCAAACGGGTGTGGCCAAAAAACCAAAAAAAAAAATAAAAATAAAAAAAAAAATAAAGATTTCTCAGAGACACACAGAACATTCCTGATCATAGCATCTGAAATTTTCTAAGAATTACAGCCCCTGGAACTCCAAACCCTTAATAGTCTGTCTTTCATTAATTCTGGAGAACCTTTATAAATTACCAGAAAAATGATTGGACCAACAGATGCAGAGTGAATACTGCCACAACCAATATAAAAGACTCAGTGAACCCACACTATTAAAGGTAGAGACTGACCATTTGGACATTGTGAGATATTAACCTTTTTTTCCAAATCCCCATGTTGTCCTCATAAGGAAACACTCTTATTAGATACCAGTGATGGCGGGGTGTGTTGTTGGAGAAGTTTCACTTTGGGCTTCTAGGCAGGAATGACGGACTTCTCAGAGGTAACCTGCTGAAGCTTCAGTTGCTCTTCTGTTTTCACCAGGTCAAGTGGACACAGACTCAGTCTTCTCGTCTGATTGTGACATCATTTACATTGGGTTATTATTTGTCTGTCCTCATGCATGAAGGGGTATATTATATAAAGCCTGGTCCTGACTTCCATCTCTGGAAATTACTCTGGGAATTTTTCCTTGTTATTTTTTTCTAGTTTCAGATGTTTGACTATTTTAAGCCCATCCATCTATTATTTTTGATGATAATGATAATAATGATTCATATACTAGGTTATACTCATACACACTAAATTGAAAAATTCCAGGGATTACTCAACAGTATGCTTGAAAGGAGTGCAGTGTAAGTGACTTTGGGCCACATTATCCCTGTCAGAACATGTTAAGAATAAAAGATGTGGTCTCCCATTTAGTCTACAGAGATATCCTGGCCCCTACACCCTGTTTCTCAAATGATTTTCTAAAAATGAGGACACAGAATGAACTATTCTCTGTACATATATTATAAGAAATTACTTCTGTTGTTCTTTGCCCTTTCAGTTGCTTTTCCTTTTTTTTTTATTGATCTAAAAATGGTCTAGAATTTCCTTATCAGATTCTGGGGTCTTACCAACACTATGTGCTTCTTACATAAATAGCCCCACTTTAAACCAAAATGCTCCATCTAGTTTTTAATTATTGGATACCACTTTCAAAGAAAATGGTACCTCCAAATCTATCTATCAGTTCAACTTATAGCTGTGTGAGACTCCAATTCCGTGATACCAGTTGTGGGAAGTATGCTGAGGTATGTGGCAGTTATGTAGGAGGAAAGGGACAGGAATGGAAACAGATTGGAGTTTCAGGGCTGGGAGAGAGGATGGGGAAGAATGAAACACTAACTGGTATCCTATGGAGCTAGAAATATTCTACAGATAGATCAGATAAAGCATTGTCAATATTCCATATCATAGTCAGATAAAAACAAATTTATTTAAATTAAAAAATAAGAAGAAAACAGTTGTAAAACACATATATCAAAATAATGAATATGATTATGTTGTCAGAGATATACCCATCCCACTTTTTGGAGGGGGAGATTTCACAGCACTTCTCCATTTCTTCTTCTTTAGAGGTCGGGACTTCATCCAACTGTAAGTCTGCTGAGACCTCCTTCCCCATGTCTGATGGGTCTTTCAGGAAGGCTGCACATTTTGCAGCGCCATGATCTCGATCCACTTTGGGGTGTGGCACATCAAAAGCATCAGGAGCCATTTTGGCTTCTCCATATTTATTTGGCTCATTTAGTGGAAGAGATGATGTTGGAGGATCCAAATCTAGAAATGAGAGAGAGGAGAAAAGATTACACATGTTTCTGCCCCCAAATGCTTTTCTAAGGTCAGATTCCAGGTTGACATCTGCAGAGAGATTGAGAACATGGACCACCACCATGTCTTCCCCACTATACTTTCCTATGTCTGACAGTTAATCTTGATCCACCAGAACACCAGTTCCTGGGACAAATTGTTTGTGGCTCCCCCATTATCCTGTCCATATGCTCAAACACATCATGCGGCTCTCTCACCTTTCTCATAGTCATCCTCTGAATCTTGTGCCTTGTGGATTATTAAAGCGTTGAACAATGGATAGATTTTAATGACTTCGGAGTATTCATCTTCCGGTTGGTCATCCCGTCTGTCACACAGCTCTTCTACCCAGACTTTGTAACACCACTCTCTGGTGGGTAATGGCACACTGAGATTAGACCGTGTGTCTTCACTAAAGGACTCCTCTTCACTCTCTCTCTACAGCAAGACAAAACCAGCAGATGGTCAGCATTCCTTCACTGTACACTACCACTCAGTCCCTTTAACTGAATCCCAGGTTCCTGCACACCTTGACTGGGGCCCCAACAATGTATATGATACACTTTAATATTAAGTTAAAGCTTAACTTGAAGGGCACCATCCAGTTTCCCTGACTCAGATATAAGCCTGGGACTGTGGTGGGACATTGACTCCTCTACTGTAAAAGGTAGGCCCTTTCCACATGAATAGATACACACAGAACCAAAAACACACACTCACACACTCAAACACACATACACTCATACACATTCACAACACAAATATATACTTTTGGAGGTATCAGTTTTTTGACCTGTCTGTGCTGTTTTGTCTTACCCTTGATGAAGTCCTGGGCAGGGACTGGGCAGCTTTGCAGCAACTCCTACCCCAGTTTTTAAATCTTTGAACTATTCCCCTCTTTTTTCGGCTTTTTTGGCCTGAGCCAGGGGCTCGAGGGAAACAACAAAACATCCTTCTCAGCTTGACCAACAAGCCAACTGCCGTTTAATATTTGTATACCTAGTGACCAGGGTTCCAAATTCTATGACCTCATGATGTGAGGTCACTTCCTGGTCCTCAGACCTGGGCTTCCTCCTCCCAATAACCTCTACATAATCACTCTATATGATACTACTCACCTTCTATTCCTGTGTCCTATTTATACATAGTTACCCCTTCACAGTCAACTCACTTCCCTGGAGTGAGAAGGATGAAACCAGGGCCTGTGGTGTGTTGACATAGAACTAGATATCTCCCTGTATTTTCTCGGCTAGCGACTTTTATAATCCATATGTTCCTCATGTATTGATTCACTCCTGCATATTCTCCTAAGGATATCATAATTCTGAGACATATACAAATGAATTTATGAAACTGTTATATAATTTTTTTAGGAAAAACCCTTCTGTGTATGAGCTGTTGAAGATATAAAGATGGTGTCTTTCAGCTGTCCTTTCCAAAAGCATATACAGAAGAAAAACCATGGAGTCTAATCAGTTAATTAGAAAAACACCTTAGATTTAGAAAAGGGCAGATACACCTAGAAGACTAGTCTGCAATGAATTTAATGCCCACTGAGATTTTCGCTATTATTTTTTGTTTCCTTTTGGGCCACACTTGGTGATGCTCAGGAGTTACTCCTGGTCATGCATTCGGAAATCGCTCCTGGCTTGGGGGACCATATGGGACTCTGGGAATCGAACCAAGGTCTGTCCTGGGTCAATTAACTGCAAGGCAAAACTCTACTGTGGCGCTATTGTGCTAGCCCCAATTTTTATTATTGTTATTATACATTACAAGCTAATGCTTGCTGAATCTTTTTTGTTTTATGATTAGGAGTAATGCTTTTGCTTTTGTGAGTGTTTCTTCTATTTTATTGCCATTTACACAGCATAATATGTCTTTTAGATATGAAAAAATCCATTATTTCCAAAATGCCCCAGTAATATTAGGGTCTTGGATGTCACTCCTCCAAAATATCTGACCTTTTAGAACAAAAAAATTCTCAGTTAAAGACTCCTATATCTAACTGACAAGCAGTTGCGTGGCAAGTTAAGAACTCCCAGCTGGAATACACCAGGGTAGTTGATGTTGGTGATTGTGTTGGTAACTGGCTAGATTTTTCAAACCTCTTTGCTGTAAGGAGCCCATCCTCCCTTTTGTCTGTTTTCTCTATTAAACCCATTTTGAGAAAAGCCCTTCTAGCCAGAATTGTTCTTGTACAGCAACAGGCAGAAACAGACTTCTTTACATTAGTGTTTATTAGTACAAGATGCTATAAGAAAAGTGCTCAATAAGTTGTACTAATTGAACAACACAATTTGCTGCAGAAATAGAATTGAGTTGTTCTTGATACCTTTATGAAGAAAAAACATGGGAGAAACCAACATATGCAGAACCAGTGACATGTACCATGTTGTGTGTTGTTGAAAGGTCAAGAGAAAGGTGCCTTTACACTATTTTCAATTTAATGATTAAGCTTCCACAGTAATTTAGAACAAGATTCAAACTCTTACACTTGATTTTGATCTAGAAATATGTAGCTGGCATCTAAAGAGGATCCAGCCAGATCAACTTGACTCTAGACACTTGAGCATTATTAGATCTTACTATGGAGATCTATAAATCACTGTTTATTCTGAAAACTTGAAAATTACCTTCAAGACTATGGTATTTGATGACTTTAAAGTCATGCTTTTGTTTGTAGTAAAAATATGTTAATTTTTTAGACTGGAATCAAAGTCTCAAAATAATTGTTATAGGGTAGCCAAATAAATGTAGACTTTGTTATTTGCCAAATCTGTTTGCCCTTACAACCTAGATGTGGAAGGAACATGACACCTATACAATAAGTTCTTTGAAGAAAACATAGCTCTATTATAATACTCTATTTCAACCATTTTAAACTTTTGTGTGATTTATTTTTTATTTGGAGTTCCTCGTTTTCATGCCACAATAGTTTCCAAAATTATGTATTTCAGGAGATTCTTTTGAGAATGATATGATTCATAAAGCTTGCAAAAGTTTTTCCTCTGCATTAGTGAGATGACTGTTTACCATCTAATAGTGTCCTGTTCTTTTGGTTTCTCTTGTTCTGTCTCTGTCTTTATAAAAATCTAGAAGTTAGACCTTTGGCAATGTTATCTCTTCTGTTAAAATTCATTGTCTGCCAAGGTTGACTCTAGTTGGTCTAGAAAGACATCTACAGTGTCTATTTTGTTGAACACCTCTGCCGTGACTTATTAATGTACTGACTCATTCGACTTATTTTTCAACACCATTTCAGGTTGTGGATTTTTGGAGAACAAGGAAACTTGGTTTCTGTTTAGCTAATGTTATATTTTAGAAGGATGAACAATGATGTACAAGGGCAAATTAAACTATCATGATTATGACAAGTCCCACAGGAAAAAAAAAGTTGAGTAAATGACATCTGTATCTATACAGAAACCTAAGAGATCTACATATGGATTTTTTTTGGTTTATTTTTTTACATGGATGAGAAAGCCATTAACACGCCTAGAAGTGGGAACAACATGAGCCAAAGCTGTTGCAAGTCAGCCCTTGATGGGGTTGACAGATGGAGGGATGGAGAATGAGGCCTTTCTCCTCCAGATCGGTCCCCTTGTCTGTTACCCTGTTCTGCTGGCGGTTCTCAGGTGAATGCTGTGGGAAGAAAGCCAACAGGCAGTCAGGCTTCCGAAGAAAACAGCTCTTAATTCCGTGAAGAGGCCGAAGCCAAAAGGCCCCAGAATAGGCCCCCAGAAAAAAAGCCCTTCGCCTTTCACAGACCCTTGTTTTATACCCCAGAATCAGTTACCACCCAATGATGGTAGGAGAATCAGGTGCCACCCTGGGGAGTGAGCAGAATGCCAGGTCACACCCTAGGGTGAGGCACAATCTCCGATCAGTGTAGGGTCAATACATAATAATCCCATTGAAATGTTTACATACACAGCAACACAAAGCCAAGAAGTAAAAGACTGCCACCTTCAGGAGAGTTATCCTTATGAAAGACTATAATACAGACTATTTAACATAGTACAGGTATGATAGGGATAACAACCATAGATATTCGAAATTTTTAATTCAAGAAAAAATTGGGGTGGTGATGTTATGGTGCTTCTTCTAACTCTGTGCTTATGGTTGCTTATGAAGGTCCTCTGGAGGATATTTGCTACCAGTGATCAAACTCACACCTCCCATGCACTGGCGGTACCTGGGATCAAACCCACTCACCGGGTCTGTTGCTTTATCTTGTCACTAAAATCCTGGCTTTTTTTCAAGTGACTACAGAATTATTAGTTCTGAGCCTTAGGATTTAAGGTTTGGACTGAGAAGTCACTCCCAGATAGTCTATGTTTGCTTTAATCAGATCATTACTCAAACTTTCTATATTATATTGTGAAAGTGGATTTCAATATGTGAAATCTATGGATTCATTGAACATACTGGTATTCCATTTGTAAGCCAAAATATTAATTAGAAAATATTTCTATTAATTGGCAATCAAGTTGAAGAATATGTTGATTAGATGCACACATTCCTTCAATGCACACATTCCTTCAGTGCAGTATCTACCTCAATGTGACTGTATTTGAGATGGTTCTTTGAGAGTAGAGCCTCCAATTCTATTTGTCTCTTCGAATAAAGAAGAAGAGAGAATAGTCCCTTTGTTCAGAAAGGCTATGTGAGCAGGTGGTAAGAAGGCCATCAGCTTCCAACCAGATTGAGGATGCTCAACAAAACCAGTGTCTATTTGTACTTACTTTGATATTGAAATTCCCAGATCCAGGAACTGTGCAATATTTAATGTACTTTGTTAGGGATGTTTATAATAGGGATCACCACTGAAGTCCAAGGGCTTTCCAATGCTTTGTTTTGTGCTTTATTCCAGTACATTTCTGGGGACCACAAAATGTAAGGATTGATTCCTGGCTTCAATCAAGAAAAACATGTCACTAGGCCTTTGGCTATCTCTCCAGTCCTGAAATACCTATTTGTTAAGTCAAATGATCTATGGTCTTATAGTGTAGCAAAAAGAGCAGGACAATAAATAGCCATTGTTGATATGTTAATGCCTCAAGGCTTGCCAGTATTTTTTTCATGAAGATCCAATGCTTCCTCTTGACCACACAATGTTTAGGAATCATAAAGAAATGTTCTCTAGAACTAAGCATATTATATTTGCCAAGTAGCATAGCTGATTAATGAAAAATAACAGAAAAACGGAAAATTACCATAATAGCTGCAATTCTTCACTAAAAATGACATTCTAAGAGTTTATTTGAAGAAGACAGAAGTATTTGAAATCTATATTTTATATATTTGCTGTAGGTAGATAGACAGTGGAATGATTCTAATTACAATTGTTGGAACTTTAATGCTTCAATATAGTTCCACTATTTTTTAATATTTTTTATTTAAACATCTTGGTTACAAATATGATTGTGGTTGGGTTTCAGTTTTATAAATGACAACCTCCCCATCACTAGTGTAACATTCCCACCACCAATGTCCCAAATATCCCTCCTCCCCTCCCCACCCTCACCTGTACTTTAGACGGGTTTTCTATTTCCCTCATATATTCTTATTGTTAGGATAGTTCACAATGTACTTATTTCTCTAACTAAACTCATCACTCTTTGTGGTAAGGTTCATGAGGCAGGTTTTACCGTTCAGCCATTCTCTCTTTTGTCTCTAAATTTGTTGAGAAATGTCTTTCATTTTTCTTAAAACCCATAGATGAGTGAGATCATTTTCCATTTTTCTCTCTCTCTCTGACTTATTTCACACAGCATAATAGATTTTCACGTTGATAAATCCCCTCCTTTCTTCTCCCCTCCCTCATCTTCCCTTCTCCTCCTTTCTTTCTCACTCTCACAACCTACTCTCTTCTTCCTTCCTCTTCCGTCCTCTCTTATTTTCCCTTCACCTCTCCTTCCCTACCTTTTGACCAGTGTGGCTCTAATAAGATGAATAAACAACTGAAGCTTATGCCTACCTGAATTAAGCACTACAAGGGTTACACCAGCATTTTTGGGGAGACAACATGGATACACCTAGTGATGTTCAGGAGTCATGCAATGGTGAGCAAATACTTCATACCTTTGATATGCATCCTGGGTGTCTATGGATTTTTATTTCACAGAAGTTTTAAACCTAAGTATAGTTGCATTGACATTTTCTTTTGTATATTTCTGACTTTTATAGAACTTTCCACTAGATTCAGGAAAACATCCTGGCAGATTTAAAAATTTGCACTTATTGAGGATATGAAGTTATTTCAACATGAAAAAAGAGTATAAACCTCACATTACATGTTCAATAACTTCCAGCAATAATGTTTAATGCACTTTTCAAGAAAAATATATTAGAAAGCTATTAGCTCTTCTATTTAAAGCTAAAATCCAGAATTTATAGTAAATATTATAAACTACTGTTAAATACAAATGAAATGATAAAAATGACCTTACAGTTTAAAATGCATGAGTTAGGGATTTCTATAATTTGTCTAACATTGCCAACCAATACATCTTAAATATAGTCGAAAAGCAAATGACCTTATTTTCATCAATTATTCTAGAGTGTTTATTTTACATTTTTTAAATTTCTGATTAAAAACACAATTTTTTTTTCATAATGGCTTACATATCTTTCACTGTAGTATTTTGGGTACATATTCACATTGAATCAGGGGAATACCCATCACCTAATATGTCCTCTTCTCAATCAAAAATCAAATATGCTGAAAATAGGCAGAGTCCTGTCTAGAGGCTTCCAACCTCAGTTTGAGAGAGGATGTGAAAAAAGTAATTAAAATACCACAACAATACACACACACAAAAAAATATCGAATTAAATAACCGATAAGCACCACAGCAATAAAGACAGGCACCACACAATAATCTCAGTTCTGAAATCAAATCATACTCAAGTGCAAAAAAGAAAGAGAAAGACAAAACAAAATAAAATAAAATAATATTGGAGACATCAACCGTAATCTCCACACCAAAATAAAGACGTCAAAAAAATAGATCATTTATTCTCCTCTTGCTGCTTTCGTGGTATGTGGAAGACTTCTACTTTATCTTGGATGGTAAAATCAGTCCTGTTTCTAAAGATCTTGGTGGCTGTGCAGATCAGGGAATGGAGTTTATGAAGTCTTTCTTTGTGGTTCTAGCAATTATGCTTCTTCAATGTCATTTTTTTGTTTTTTATGTGATCTAGGTGTTTCAGAATAGTGCTACCATTCTGTGTTTTTCTTTTGTCTTCTGACTTACTTCGTGTAACATAACATGATCTAGGTCCATCCACGTTGCTGCAAAGTCTGTGATTGTATCATTTCTAACTGCCATGTAATATTCCATTGTATATATGTACCACATCTTAATGATCCATTCATCTGTTGTTGGACATCGAGGTTGGTTCCAAGATTTGGCTATTATACTGAGTGCTGCAATAAATAGTGGGGTGCATATGTATTTTGGAATGAATGTCCTTCCATCTTGGGGATATATGCCTAGGAGAGCAATTGCTGGGTCAAATGGCAGCTCAATTCTAAGTTCTTTGAGCACTCTCCAGACTTTTCTCCATAGATGTTGGACCAAGGGGCATTCCCACCAGCAATGAATGAGAGTTCCTTTCATACCACATCCTCTCCAACAAAGGTTGTTCCCATTATTTTTGATGTGAGCCAACCTCACTGGTGTGAGGTGGTATCTCATTGTTGTCTTGATTTGGATCTCCCTGATGATGAGCGAAGGTGAGCATGTTTTCATGTGTTTGTTGGCCATCCTTCTCTCTTCCTCAGAGAAATGTCTATTCATTTCGTCTCCCCATTTTTTTATGGCTTCGTTTGGTTTTGAAGGGCTCAGGTTTCTGAGCGCTTTGTATGTTCTAGATATCAGCCCTTTATCTGATATATCAAGTGAAAAGATTTTTTCCCATTCTGTTAGCTGTCTTCTTGCATTAAGTAGGGTTTCTTTTGCCATGCAGAAGCTTTTTAGTTTGATATAGTCCCATTTGTTTATAGTTGATGCTAACGTTTTTGCCATTGGTGCTCCGGTCTCAAAGACCCTTTTGATATAAAGGTCTTCGAGTGTTCTGCCTATTTTATTCTCGATAAACTTTATAGATTCAGGTCTGATTTCCAGATCTTTGATCCATTTTGAGTTGACTTTTGTATAAGGAGTGAGATATGGGTCGATTTTCACTTTCGTGCATATGAGTTTCCAGTTGTACCAACACCATTTGTTGAATAGTCTTTCTTTGTTCCATTTCATATTCTTGCCTCTTTTATCAAATATTAGTTGGCTATATATCTGGGGGTTTATGTCTGGGAATTCTGTTCTAATCCACTGGTCTGAGGTCCTGTCTCTGTTCCAGTACCATGCTGTTTTTATTACTATGGCTTTATAGTATAGTTTCAAGTTAGGTAAGGAGATACCTCCCAACTTCTCATTTTTCAGAATGTGTTTAGCTATCCTGGGTCTTTTATGGTTCCAAATGAATTTTATAATTGATTGTTCTATTTCTTTAAAGAATTGTGTCTGGATTTGGATAGGGATTGCATTAAATCTATATAGCAGTTTGGGTAAAATAGTCATTTTGACTATGTTAATTCTACCTATCCATGAGGATGGGATGTTCTTCCATTTCTTTAGATCGTCTTCAATTTCTTTCTGAAGTGTTTTGAAGTTTCCCTGGTATAGATCTTTCACTTCTCTTGTAAGGTTGATTCCTAGGTATTTGATATTTTTTGATACTATCTTAAATGGAATTGTATTTTTAATCTCTCTCTCCTCAACTTCATTGTTTGTATATAAAAACGCTACTGTCTTTTGTGTATTGACTTTGTATCCAGCCACTTTACTGTATTGGTTGATTGTTTCTAGGAGTTTTTCTGTGGATTCTTTAGGGTTTTTGATGTATATCATCATATCATCAGCAAATAGAGCTAGCTTGTGTTCCTCTTTCCCTACTTGAATTCCTTTGATTCCCTTCTCTTGTCGGATTGCTATTGCTAGGACTTCTAAGGTTATATTGAATAAGAGTGGAGAGAGTGGACAGCCTTGCCTAGTTCCTGACCTTAGTGGGAATGCTTCTAGCTTCTCACCATTAAGTATAATGTTGGCTGTAGGCTTTTCATAAATAGCTGTAACTATCTTAAGGAAGGTGCCTTCTAACCCTATTTTGCTGAGTGTCTTTAACATGAACGGATGTTGGATTTTGTCAAACGCCTTCTCTGCATTGATTGATATGATCATGTGGTTTTTGTCCTTCATGTTGTTGATGTGGTGGATAATGTTTATTGATTTGCGTATGTTGAACCAACCTTGCATTCCTGGTATGAATCCCACTTGATTGTGATGTATGATCTTTTTGATGAGGTGTTGGATTCGGTTTGCTAAGATTTTGTTAAGTATCTTTGCATCAATGTTCATTAGTGAGATTGGTCTGTAGTTTTCTTTTTTGGTGGTGTCTTTGCCTTCTTTAGGAATGAGTGTGATATTAGCCTCATAAAAGGAGTTGGGGAGGATTCCTGTTTTTTCTATGGTTTTGAAAAGCCTATGGAACAGTGGTAATAAGTCTTCTTGAAATGTTTGATAGAATTCACCTGTAAATCCATCTGGGCCTGGGCATTTGTTCTCAGGGAGTCTTTTAATTACGTCTTCAATTTCCTCTGAAGTGATTGGACTGTTTAGAGTTTCTAGGTCTTCCTTTTCCAGTCTTGGAAGAGGGTGTTTGTCCAAGAATCTGTCGATTTCTGGTGGGTTCTCTAGCCTAGTTGAATATAGTTGTTCATAATATGATCTCATGATATGTTGTATTTCTTGGGGTTCTGTTGTAATCTCTCCCCTTTCATTCGTGATCCTAGTGATTTGGGTGTTTTCCCTCTTTTTTTTGGTAAGTTTTGCCAATGGTTTGTCTATCTTATTTATTTTTTCGAAAAACCAATTCCTGGTCTCATTGATTTTTTGTATTGTTTTCTTAGTCTCTATGTTGTTTATTTCTGCTCTGGTTTTTATGATTTCTTGCCTTCTGGTTGTGGTTGGATTTCTCTGTTGCTGTTGTTCCAATTCTTTGAGGTGATCTTTTAAACTGTTGGTTTTGTTATTTTCCTGTTTCTTAACATAGGCCTGTAATGCTATGAGTTTCCCCCTAAGTACTGCTTTTGCTGTATCCCATAAATTCTGACATGTTGTCTCTTCATTGTCATTCGTCTCAAGGAATCTTTTTATTTCCTCCTTGAGTTGTTCTTTGATCCAGCTGTTGTTAAGCAGTATGTTATTCAATCTCCAGGTATTAGTTTTCCTCCATTGCTTCTTCTTGACATCAATTATAAGCTCTGTTGCATAGTGATCTGAAAGGGTACTTCTAATGATCCTTACCTTTGTGGTCTTATATAGGTTGGCTTTGTATCCTAAGACATGATCTATTCTGGAGAAGGTTCCATGTGGGTTTGAGAAGAATGTGTATTCTACTTTCTGGGGATGGAGGGCTCTATATAAGTCTATTAGCCCTAATTCTTCTAATTTTTCATTTAGAGCTCTTATTTCTTTACTATTTTTCTGTTTTGAGGATCTGTCCAGTGGTGATAGTGGAGTATTGAGGTCCCCTACTATTATCACAATTCCCTTCATGTGTTTCTCCAGGTTTGTTAGTAGTTGCCTCACATATTTTGGTGATTTTACATTAGGTGCATAGATATTGACCAGGGTTAGCACTTCTTGATCTAATGTTCCCCTGATCAGTAAGTAGTGCCCCTCTTTGTCTCTGATCACTTTCTTGATGTTGAATACAATTTGGTCTGATATAAGAATGGCTGTCCCTGCTCTTTTTTGTTTTCCATTGGCCTGAATAATTACTTTCCATCCTTTAATTCTAAGCATGTGCTTATCCTGTAACTGTAGGTGTGTTTCTTGCAGACAGCAGAAGTCCGGTTTATTTTTCCTAACCCAGTTCTCTACTATGTGTCTTTTAATTGGAGAGTTTAGTCCATTAACATTTAGGGAAATTATTGATAAAGAGGACTGTTGTGCAGTTGTATTGTGTGGCGTGGTTGTTGTTACAATCGGGGGTTTGGATTGTGTAATTCGTCTCTGAGTAAGTCGCTTAGGATCGGCTTAGTTTGCACAAATAGTTCAAGTTCGTTCATATTTGTGAATGTTTTTAGTCTGCCCTCCCATATGAATGATAGTTTTGCTGGGTATTGGACCCTGGGTTGGAAATTTCTTTCACTCAGTCGTTTAAATACGTCATTCCACTGTCTTCTTGCTTGAATTATTTCAAATGGGAGATCTGGTTTGATTCTTATGTCCTTTCCTTTGTACTTGAGGTTTTTTTTCTCCCTTATTGCTTTCAGGAGTTCCTCTTTCTCTTTGTTTTGCGCCATTTGGATTATTATGTGTCTTGGTGTGAGTTTATTAGGGTCTATTTTATTAGGGACTCTCTTGACTTCTTGGATTTGTCCTAAATTGTCTTTCCAGAGGGTGGGAAAGTTCTCTGTTATTATCTCCCTGACTACTTGTTCTTCCCCCTTCCCTATTTCTTCCCCTTCTGGTATACCCACAATTCTTAGATTGTTTCTTTTGTCCTTGTTCATTAGATATTGGATTTTTCCTTCCAGTGCTTTGCCTTTTATTTCTTTGTTGGTTTCTTCATCATTTTTATATTGCAGTTTTCCTTCGAGTTCATCGATGTGCTTCTCCAACTCTGTGGTTCTACTCGTAAGGCTTGTTATTTTGTCTTTTAAATCCTTCACTTCTTTTTGTATGGAATCTCTCATGTTCTTTAACATTTCTTCTTTAATTTGGCTGAGTCGTTCGTCCATGAATTTCTTATACTCGGTTGCTAGGGTTTCTTTCATTTGTTTTAGTAATTCTTGCATTTCCTTCCTCATGACCACTTTTAGGTCTTCTTCCCCTGGATCTGTGCGTTTTGGTGGACTTGGAAACTTGATAGGGCTTGTCATGGTGTCTTCAGTTATAAGAGATCTCCTTGATTTACGCATAATTCTTTGTATTTAATGGTGTGTTTTGGAGTGCTGTGGCTTCTAATTTCGGCCTGCTTTGGTCTCCTTTCTGAAGGTTTTTCTAGAGGAGCTCACATCTCCCCAGCCGGCACTCAGGAGTCTCTGGGAGGAGTGGCAGGCCCAAATGCCAAGCAAAAGGAGGGAGACTCACTCACGCCTCCCCAGCCGGCACTCAGGAGTCTCTGGGGGGAGTGGCAGGCCCAAACGCCAAGCAAAAGGAGAGAAACTCACTCACGCCTCCCCAGCCAGCACTCAGGAGTCTCTGGGAGGAGTGGCAGGCCCAAACGCCAAGCAAAAGGAGAGAAACTCACTCACGTCTCCCCAGCTGGCACTCAGGAGTCTCTGGGAGGAGTGGCAGGCCCAAACGCCAAGCAAAAGGAGAGAAACTCACTCACGCCTCCCCAGCCGGCACTCAGGAGTCTCTGGGAGGAGTGGCAGGCCCAAATGCCAAGCAAAAGGAGAGAAGCTCATTCACGCCTCCCCAGCCGGCACTCAGGAGTCTCTGGGAGGAGTGGCAGGCCCAAACGCCAAGCAAAAGGAGAGAAACTCACTCACGCCTCCCCAGCCGGCACTCAGGAGTCTCTGGGGGGAGGGGCAGGCCCAAACGCCAAGCAAAAGGAGAGAAACTCACGCCTCCCCAGCTGGCACTCAGGAGTCTCTGGGAGGAGTGGCAGGCCCAAACGCCAAGCAAAAGGAGAGAAACTCACTCACGTCTCCCCAGCTGGCACTCAGGAGTCTCTGGGAGGAGTGGCAGGCCCAAACGCCAAGCAAAAGGAGAGAAACTCACTCACGCCTCCCCAGCCGGCACTCAGGAGTCTCTGGGAGGAGTGGCAGGCCCAAATGCCAAGCAAAAGGAGAGAAGCTCATTCACGCCTCCCCAGCCGGCACTCAGGAGTCTCTGGGAGGAGTGGCAGGCCCAAACGCCAAGCAAAAGGAGAGAAACTCACTCACGCCTCCCCAGCCGGCACTCAGGAGTCTCTGGGGGGAGGGGCAGGCCCAAACGCCAAGCAAAAGGAGAGAAACTCACTCACGCCTCCCCAGCCGGCACTCAGGAGTCTCTGGGAGGAGTGGCAGGCCCAAATGCCAAGCAAAAGGAGAGAAGCTCATTCATGCCTCCCCAGCCGGCACTCAGGAGTTTCTGAGGAGAGTGGCAGGCCCAAACGCCAAGCAAAAGGAGGGAGACTCACTCACGCCTCCCCAGCCGGCACTCAGGAGTCTCTGAGGGGAGTGGCAGGCCCAAACGCCAAGCAAAAGGAGGGAGACTCACTCACGCCTCCCCAGCCGGCACTCAGGAGTCTCTGGGGGGAGTGGCAGGCCCAAACGCCAAGCAAAAGGAGAGAAACTCACTCACGTCTCCCCAGCCGGCACTCAGGAGTCTCTCTATTTTACATTTTTAACAAAGTTTGATTTTACTGGTTTATTAAGTGCAATCACAAAATTATAATATTTTATTGCATCAGCTGCTTATTATTTTTGTATACTGCTATAGAGAAAGAAAAACGTCTACTTTACCAAAGTATGCTGATATCTAAGAATTAAAATAAATTCTAAAAGATTTTGTAAATAAATAAAGCTAAACTTTGAAAGGTTAACTATGTAGCTTTATAGATACAATAAATACATAAAATATCTTTTCTTTTTTATCATATTGCCTGGCTTTTACTGTTTGTGAATATTATATATTTATTATCAATCATCATTTAAGAAAAGTTTTAATGCACTCTTAACTGTTTTCTATTTCCCAGCCCTGAAAATATTATTCTCATTTAATACTTTTATTTCTAAGAATCTATTCTTTTTTTATAATATATTTTATTTAAATACCTTGGTTACAAACATGATTGTGGTTGGGTTTCAGTCATATAACATGACACCCCGCATCACCAGTGCAACATTCCCACCACCAATGTCCCAAATATCCCTCCTCCCTCCACACCCCCACCTGTACTCTAGACAGGCTTTCTATATCTCTCATACATTCTCATTATTAGGATAGTACGCAATGTAGTTATTTGTCTAACAACACTCATCATTTTTTGTGATGATGTTCATGAGGTGGGCTGTAATGTCTAGCCCTCCTCTATTTTGTCTCTGAAAATTATTGAAAATTGTCTTTAATTTTTCTTAAAACCTATAGATGAGTGAGACCATTCTGCATCTTTCTCTCTTTCTGACTCATTTCACTCAGCATGATAGATTCCATGTACATCCATGTATAGAAAAATTTCATGACTTCATCTCTCCTGATGGCTGCATAATATCCCATTGTGTAGATGTACCACAGTTTCTTTAGCCATTCATCTGTTGAAGGGTATCTTGGCTGTTTCGAGTGTCTTGTTACGGTAAATAGTGCTGCAATAAATATAGGTGTAAGGAAGGGATTTTTGTATTGTATATTTGTGTTCATAGGGTATATTCCTAGGAGTGGTATATCTGGATCATATGGGAGCTCAATTTCCAGTTTTTGGAGGAATCTCCATATAGCTCTCCAGAAAGGTTGAACTAGTCAGCATTCCCACCAGCAGTGGATAAGAGTTCCTTTCTTACGCATCCCTGCCAACACTGCTTGTTCTCATTCTTTGTGTTGTGTGCCAATCTCTGGGTGTGAGCTGGTACCTGATTGTTGTTTTGATTTGCATCTCTCTGATTATTAGTGATGTGGAGCATTTTTTCATGTGCCTTTTGGCCATTTGTCTTTAATCTTTATCAAAGTGTCTCTCCACTTCTTCTACCCATTTTTTTGATGGGATTAGATTTTTTTTCTTGTAGAGTTCTGTCAGTGCCCAGTATATTTTGGATATTAGCCCCTTTTCTGAAGGGTATTGGGTGAATAGTTTCTCCCACTCAGTGGGTGGCTCTTGTATCATGGGCTCTATTTCCTTCGAGGTGCAGAAGATTCTTAGCTTAATATATTCCCATCTGTTAATCTCTGTTTCCACTAGTTTAGAGAGTGCAGTTTCCTCCTTGAAGATGCCTTTAGTCTCAATATCCTGGAGTGTTTTACCTACGTGTTATTCTATATATCTTATGATATCAGGTCTGATATCGAGGTCTTTAATCCATTTGGATTTTACCTTCATACATGATGTTAGCTGGGGGTCTAAATTCACTTTTTTGCAAGGACCTAGCCAGTTGTGCCAACACCACTTATTGAAGAGGCTTTCTTTGCTCCATTTAGGATTTCTTGCTCCTTTATCAAAGATAAGGTGATTGTATGTCTGGGAACATTCTCTGAGTACTCAAGTCTATTCCACTGATCTGAGGGTCGGTCTTTATTCCAATACCATGCTGTTTTGATAACTTTTGCTTTGTAGTACAGTTTAAATTTGGGGAAAGTAATGCCTCTTATATTCTTTTCCCCAATAATTGCTGTAGCTAATCGAGGGTGTTTATTGTTCCAAATAAATTTCCAAAGTGCCTCATCCACTTCTTTGAAGAATGTCATGGGTATCTTTAGAGGGCTCGCATTAAATCTGTACAATGCTTTGGGGAGTATTGCCATTTCAATGATGTTAATCCTGTCAATCCATGAGCAGGGTATGTGTTTCCATTTCTGTGTGTCCCCTCTTATTTCTTGGAGCAGAGTTTTATAGTTTTCTTTGTATAGGTCCTTCACATTTTTGGTCAAGTTGACTCCAATATATTTGAGTTTGTGTGGCACTATTGTGAATGGGGTTGTTTTCTTAATGTCCTTTCGTTTCTATTATTATTGGTGTATAGAAATGCCATTAATTTTTATGTTAATTTTGTAGCCTGCCACCTTGCTATATGAGTCTATTGTTTCTAGAAGCTTTTTGGTAGAGTCCTTAGGGTTTTCTAAGTATAGTATCCTGTGATCAGCAAACAGTGAGAGTTTGACTTCTTCATTTCCTATCTGGATTCCCTTGATATCACTATAGCAAGGACTTCCAGTGCTATGTTAAATAGGATTGTTGAGAAAGGGCAGCCTTTTTAAGATGGAAGGATATTAGTTTTTCTCCATTGAGGATAATATTTGCCACTGGCTTGTGGTAGATAGCCTTAACTATATTGAGAAATGTTCCTTTCATTCCCATCTTGCTGAGAGTTTTGTTAAAAAAAAATGGGCGTTGGACCTTCTCAAATGCTTTCTCTGCATTTATTGATATGATCATGTGGTTTTTATTTTTCTTGTGTTGACATTGTGTATTATGTTGATATATTTATGGATGTCAAACCATCCTTGCATTCCTGAAATGAAACCTACTTGATCATAATGCATGATCTCCTTGATGAGGCATTGAATCCTATTTGTCAGGATTTTGTTGAGGATCTTTGCATCTGTGTTCATCAGGGATATTGGTCTGTAATTTTCTTTTTTGGTAGCATCTCTGTCCGGTTTAGGTATCAAGGTGATGTTGGCTTCATAAAAGGTATTTGGAATTGTTCCTGTTTTTTCGATTGCATGAAAGAGTCTTGCCAGGATTGGTAGTATTTCCTCTTGAAAGCTTTAAAAGATTGCATTAGTGAATCCACCTGGGCTTTTGTTTTGGGGCAGACATTTGATTACCATTTTAATTTCATCAATTGTTATGGGGCTGTTTAGACATGCTACATCTTCTTTATTCAAGCATGGAAAGTTATAGGAGTCCAGGATTTTTTCCGTTTTTTCCAGGTTCTCATTTTTAGTGGCATAGAGTTTCTCAAAGTAGTTTCTGATTACCCTTTGAATCTCTGCAATATTGGTAATGATCTCCCCTTTATCATTTCCTTTTTTTTTTTTGTTTGTTTGTTTTAGGCTATATCTGTTTGATGCTCAGGGGTTACTCCTGGCTAAGTGCTCAGAAATTGCCCCTGGCTTGGGGGGACCATAAGGAATGCGGGGGGATCGAACCATAGTCCTTCGTTGGCTAGTGCTTGCAAGGCAGACACCTTACCTCTAGTGCCACCTCACTGGCCCCAATCTCCTTTTTCATTTTTAATACGAGTTATCAAGTTTCTCTTTCTCTCTCTCTTTTTCAGTTTTGCTAATGGTCTATCAATCATGTTTAATTTTTGAAGAATCAACTTCTGCTTTTATTGATCTTTCAGATTGTTATTTGGGTTTACACTTCATTGATTTCTGTTCTCAGCTTTGTTATTTTCTTTTGTCTTCTTATTTTTAATTCCTTTTGCTGAGCACTTTCTAATTCTATGAGCTGTGTCATTAAGCTATTCAGGTAGGCCCCTTCTTCCTGATATGTGCTTGCAAAGCTATAAATTTTCCTCTCAGGACCGCTTTAGCTGTGTCCCATGGATTCTGATAGTTTGTGTCTTTATTATCATTTGTCCAGGAAAGTTTTGATTTCCTTTTTTATTTCATCTTGATCCACTGTTTGTTCAGTAGTAGGCTGTTTCATTTCTAGTTGTTAAAGTTTTTCTTCTGTGCCCCTTTGTAGTTCATATCTAATTTCAGAGCCTTGTGGTCAATGAAGGTAGCCTGAAAATTTTCTATTCTCTTGATTTTATGGTATGTTTTATGTTTTATTTGCCAACATGCGGTCTATCCTGTAGAATGATTTGTGTACATTGGAGAAAAATGTGTATCCAGGTTTCTGGGGATAAGTGTTCTATCTAGTCCTCTTTTTCCATTTCTCTTTTCAGGGTTAGTATATTTTTGTTGGATTTCATATTTGTTGGTCTATCAAGTGCTGACAAGGCTGTGTTCAGGTCTCCCACAATTATTGTGTTTTTATTGATATCCTCTTTCAAATTTGTCAATAATTGTATTAGATATTTTCTGATCTCTCATTGGGTGCATTTATGTTTAGTAGTATGATTTCTTTTGTTTGTTTGTTTGTTTTTGGGGGGGGCACACCCGGTGACACTCAGGGTTTTCTACTTGCTATATGCTCAAAAATCACTCCTGGCTTGGGGAAACCATATAGGATGACAGGGGATTGAACTGCTGTCTGTTATAGGCTCTCACTGGCAAGCAGATGCCTTTCCATGCCACACCACTTCTCCAGCCCCAGTAGCGTGATTTCTTCCTGTTGCACATATCCCTTGATTAGTATGAAATGTCCATCTTTGTTCCTTACAACTTTTCTGAGTCTAAAGTTGTGTCTTCTGATATTAATATAGGCACTCCAGCTTTTTTAAGGGTGTGATTTGCTTGGATAATTTTTCTCTAGCCTTTGATTTTGCATCCATGTTTGTTCTGACTATTCAGGTGTGTTTCTTTTAGGCAGCAGAAGATTGGATTCATCTTTTTGTTCCATTTAGCCACTGTGTCTATTAATTTGTGCATTTAGTTCAATGACATTGAGGCAGATGATTGTCATGGATTTAATGTCATTTTTGTGTATATGTTTGGTGTGTCTGTTGGTCTGTCTTGCCTTAAAGTAGACCTTTCAGTTTTTCCTTTAAGGCTGGTTTTGCGTTTGTAAAGTTGCTGAGCTGTTGCTTATCCATGAAGCAATGTATCGTTCCTTCAAACCTGAATGTGAGTAGGGCTGGGTGCAGTATTCTAGGTGAAGCATCGATTTCATTCAGTCTTGTCACAATATCCCATCTGTCTTTTGGTATTGTGAGTTTCGTGTGTCATGTCTGCTGTAAATCTTAAGGATCCTCCTTTGAATGTAATTTTCTTTTTTTGATATTGCTGCTTTCAGTATGCTATATCTATCTGTGTGATTTGTCATTGTGACTAGGATATGTCTTGGGGTGTTTTCCTTCAGGTCTCTTTTAGCTGGCACTTTTCAGACATGCAGTATTTGATTACATACTGTCTTTAGCTCTGGGAGTTTCTCTGTGATGTCTTTGATTGTTGATTCTTCCTGGGCATCTCCTTACTGGGCCACTGGGACTCCAATGATTCTTATGTTTTTTCTATTGAGTTTATTAAAGACTTCTATTTTCATCTATTAACATTCTTTGAGTACTTTTTCTATTGTCTAATTGTTTGCCTTAAGGTTTGTTTCCAATCTCTTTAGCTGTATTTTGTTCTGCATTTCATCTTCCAGTTCATTGATTCTGTTCTCGGCTGCTATTACCCTGTTGGAAAGGCTTTTCATTTAGGTTTTCAGTTCAGCTACTGTTTTTTAGACCTGTTATTTCAGTTTGGAGTTTTCTGATTTCTATCTTTGTGTTCTGTTTAGCTAGAGCTATGCTTTCTTTGATTTCTATGAGGATCCTCCATATTTCTATTCTAAACTCCTTATCTGAGAGATTAATCAGATGGTTGGTATTTTTGGGGTCATCAGACCTATCATCTTCATTCTCTGTGCATGGTGTTTGCCTGCGTGGTTTCCCCATTGTCACACTTGTAGTGTGATTTTTTTCTGTGTGTTATGGTGGGGTTCATTAGCTATAAAGAGCACGTTGCCGCAGCCAAGTGGAGCATTTGTGCTCTTCTGGATCTCTAGGATACAGTTTTCTTGGGCCCTCCCTGCCGCTCTCAGGAGAGTTTCAGGAGACAGAAGAGAAGAGAAACAGGCAAAGGTGGCAGGTCTCCTCAGTCTCTCTATCAGTTGCTCTTAAATTAATTCTTAAGCCAGTTTGTGGGTACAACTATCAGTGATTGGACATCTTTGGAAGAATTGAACCCTGATATATATACAGTGTGATCTAAATCAGTAAGAACTCTCCTAGATCCAAATTTTCACAGTGACATTAAGTCTAGAGGTAAATCTTACATATCTTTTTTTTTTCTTTCTTGTTTTTTTTTGTTTATTTTTTTTGTTTGTTTTAACATAATTTTTATTTTGATCATAGTGGCTTACATATTGTTGACAATAATATTTTAGGTACATATTTACATAAAATCAGGGGGGATTCCCATCACCGGTTTGTCTTCCCTACTCCTCCGTTTTTGTCCTACCTTCCATATCCTCTTCCCTCAACCCCAGGGCTGCTAGAATATGTGGCTCATGCTCCTCAAATATTTTGATTTATCATATAAATTTAAGTTGTAGATCAAATAATGGTTTTTGAAAGTTATTTATGCCTTCTAAAGAAACTATTGTACTTTTGTAAGATTCTTGATGGAACTAAACCTAATTTTCTCTTCTATTTATATTTTATAGTTTGTTAGAAATGAGTAATTTTTTAATAGAATTTGCTATAACTCCATTAAAACAAGAAATTTGTGTATTCAAACCATATTTTCATTTAGAGAGTCCTCTTATTTTCTACATGTTTACTGATGTGAAAAAATATACATTTTAATACTGAGCATGAAAGAGTTGCAAAAAACTGTTTTAAGGTGAAGTACCTGAAAATTTGATAGATGCAATTTAAAATTCCCAGGAACTAGAGGAAACAACCTATTCTAATGCTCATGAAAATCCCAAGTCATGAAATTGTCTCATCTCTTTGTGCCACTTTGTGAACTATTATTACCTCAAAGGGACTGATTCTTTATGAAAAGTTATGAAAAGTGGTGTTGTGCCATCCTATTAGGTCTGTTTTGTCTGTCTATTTCACTATTCTTTGCCTCTCTCCCTTTAACCCATTTTCCTCTCTTGGGTTAAAATTTTTGCCAGCCCTTTCTGCCTTGTGCTTCTCATTTTTCCTTCATATGTACAGAAACCGATGTCTTCTCATCAGCCAGGCATTTTATGTATAATGCAATCTCTCCCCAGCTGGCTGTACTGTTCTATAGAGATGCAAACATTGCCTTTATCTTTGAATATAGGTGTCAATAGACACAGTCATGGAGATGACAGAGTTCCTAGGGACAAGACTGCAGAGATTTTATCTTTACCCCTACACAAATACATGGCTAGAAAGTACATTGTTGAAAAAGAAAAGGAAGAGAAATGAAAGATTAAGCTTCCAGCCAATTACTTTCCATGGAAAAGTATCTTACAATTTATTTTATTCACTTGACCAAGTGTATGTATCAGTTCTTTAAAAAAAAATTAAAGCCCCAAAGAATGGCATTCATACTGCCCTATGTTAGAACAATAGAAGACAATGTTAAAAAATATTGGCTTAATTATTGGGAAACTGAAGGTTTGAAGTACTTAGGAACAAAGCATATGTAAAACTATGCAGATGAATGGAAATATCAACAATCTTTAGATTTTCTACAAATTGACAGTTTGACTCTTAATGTTACATAAGGTGATGGTCACTGGAATAGATGCTGACAGCTACTTGAAATATACCATGTCCTTAATGTTTCATGTGAACTTGCACTATTTAGTAATCTGATTAGTTGCTATTGCCAACAGTTGTGCTTGCACATATAAGTCAACAAACGCATTATCGCCCCTGGGATCACTAAGTGCTAATAAAGTCACTGCTTGCATTTTAGATTTGTTTTGATGACAGACAGATCTTAAATGAACTAAGAATGGTTTGTTTGCTCCAGAGCTCAGCAAGAAAGGTTAAGAAATGAACGTTATTATGGATGTCACCAAACAGGTTCAAACAATGGTGCACTTACTATCTTTGTGATCATCAAATTGTAACTCCGTCTCATATTGAATTTCTATGGGGTTATGTATATGTATGAACATGTACAACTTTTCATAGGGGTTGTATTTGGATGCCACTTTCTGAGAGCATTTATTTAGAAGGTTCAGAATACAGTAAAAAAAAAAAACAACAATGAACAAATATACAGAATCTGCCTATTAATGTTATTTTACTTTGTCAACTCTTCAATAAAGTAATATTAAATTTTTTTGTGTAATTTACAGCACACAATATGTCTGTTTTTAAAATATCCCCTTGTACAATTATCATCAAATAGGTAAAAATGACCAGTTTTTTGGCATACTGTTAATTTATTAACATGTGGGATAAAAATAACTTAATATTTTTCAACACTTCTATTACTTGAAGTCATTCTATTATTCTAGGTTTTTCTTTCTGTCCAAACCAAAGAATAATTATTTCACTAGACCGATCCTTTCCTCCTTTTACCCTCTTTACAAATTCATGTTAAGACTTTTTTGTAATGTATTCTATAATGATGTTTTATCTTGTATTGCTATAATTTTTGAATTTATATCAATAAAATATTCAGAGTGAGATGCTTATTCTATTAATTATATTGTTTAAGATTTCAGAGACATAGCACAAGTTTTAAAGACTGTTTTATACTAATTTTGTTTTAATGCTATTTAAAATTTTCTTTTTTATTACATGTATAAATATATTTTTATTACCCATATTTATGACAGATAATTCCACTAATATGCCCTTAACTAGTTGGGAAATGAATCTAAGGAATGAAAACATTTTGGTAAGAATAATTAAAAAATATTGGGAATAAAGAGAACACTTCTGATATGTTTTCAATTAGAAAATACTTTTTCAATAAGAGATTATGACCTCCCTTTCACTAGAGTGCAGTAGAAGTGTTGACTGGTGTGATAGAAAAGGATGCTGTAGAAAGAATACTAAGCAATGAGGTCAAACAAAGCTACTACAAAAGTGGGACTGGAATGATAGCATAATGGTAGGGCATTTGCCTTGCACATGGCCAACCCAGAATGGACCCGGTTTGATCGCCAACATTCCATATGTTCCCCGAGCTCGCCAGGAGCAATTTCTGAGTGCAGAGCCAGGAGTAACCCCTGAACAATGTCAGGTGTGGCCCACCAAACAAAAAAACATACAAAAGCTACTACCAAAGTAATAAGAAAAACATTGTGCAAAAACTTAGTAGAAAGCAAACTATTACTACATAGAAAATTACCTGTGAATCATTTGTTTAAAGAAATAATAAACCATTTATCAACTCACAGATTTTAGAAATTGGAGATTTATTTGGAAATGTCTTAGTTGAGCAGTGCTGCCAAACTGGTGATCTGGGCAAAAATTATCTGAGTGTTTGGGATTGGAGGTTTCACTTCCAATTTTTTATATGTTATGTTGGTGGGACGCTTACATTTTCTTGTTTTATTCAACTCATAGCCAGTTGAACTTATGTTTAAAACATGGCAGTTGAGTAATGAACTAAAGAGAGAGGAAGAACAAGGAGGAAAGACGTACAGAATAAGAGTCTGGAAACCATGATATCATATTATATTACTTTCTTAGGACTGACAGGCCATCATGTCTCATCTGATTTTGTAATCACCTGAGCCAACTTAGATCTATTGTGGGAGGGATACTGAAGGTATGATTCACTAACTGATGGCCATTTTAGAATAAACCCATTCT
Source organism: Suncus etruscus (assembly GCF_024139225.1). NCBI lineage: Eukaryota > Metazoa > Chordata > Mammalia > Eulipotyphla > Soricidae > Suncus > Suncus etruscus. Next base: position 76,220,376 of record NC_064853.1, on the reverse strand, counting down.
TGGGTTTATTTTAACTTATTGGTTTTTATATTCATTAGAATTCACTACTAATTAGTTAAATAATGATACTTTTTATTATCCATTGCTGATTTTCTGAGATTACAAGTGATTTATTCAGGCATTTTGACTTGGGTTATATTAATTCAATGTTATTAAAGCCAGCTAGTTATCACATATATATATCACCAGTATAGTGAACCTATTATCTTCTACTTTTTTCTTTTATAGATGATTTTAATAATAAGTATTTTACTTCTAAAAATATGTAGATAGACATATAGAGATAGTCTGTGATAATTAAAATCTTACATTGTTTATTTTATTTTTATAGCATTTGCTTCTAGGTTTTACTATATGAAGCAAATATTTGGGTAAATTCTATATCTTGCTCTGCATTCAGAACTTATTGGCATGGTTGGGAGACCAGCTTGGATGCTGGGGAGCAAATTGTGTTGACCTCATGCAAGGCTGTACCTATCTGGCTGTACTACCTACATAGCTCCATTTATAAATTATTTTTGTACTTAAACAATTTCATGTTTAGCAATGAACATAGGTGAGCATATATCTTTGCAACTGAATGATTTTTATTTAGGGCATAGATGGTATAAGTGGGTCATATAGGAGTTCTATTTCTATTTTTGAGAAATCTTCATAGAGGTTGAATTAGATGATATTCTCACTTACAATAGATGAGAGATGGCTTTAGGGAGTTTAATAGGTACACAGACGATGGGTTCTGGTGTAATGATGTTCATGAGAAACCATTATTAAAAGTATTGTAAACTATAAGAAAAAAGAATTCAGATTTAATGGCAAAGAAACTCCATTAATGGTTGGAATCATGTTTTCTCTCTTAAAAGTAATTATTCCAGGGCAATATTTTACTTTTATTTTGAATTAAAATAATGTATTTTATCATTAGATAACTTGGATTAAATTTCATACTCACTGTAAATATAGATTATTGATAAGCTTTTTCATTTTTAGCTTTTTAAATTAGAAAAGTTCTGAAGGTAGATTAGCCAATATCTGGAAATTATTTTTTATTTGGTCTGCTTTATAATGGTAATATTGCAAAGCACCTCATTGGAAAAATACTATAGAATATGATCAATATCATAATAAATAAATATAATAAATATTTCTGGTTTATGGACATTTTAATTTTGTCAGTTTAGATATTTAGAAGAGTGGGAATAGTAGAGACTAAGTTTTATGATATCATGTAAATTTGTTTTTCTTGCTTAAAGATAAAAGCACAAAACATTGTTTATTTTTTATATATTATTTTTCTATCTGCATTTATTATTATTATTATTATTTACCTATCTATTTTTGGTCGATTTCTTTGTTTTGGTGTGGTTATTGAAGTTGTTGTCCCCATTTATACTTATCTTTTTCCTCTTCTTTTCTTTATGTGCTCTGCCATGTTTCTTATCTCAAGACCATGGCGTTTTTTTTTTTGTTGTTGTTGTTTTGTGGTGCTTATCGTTATTGTTGGAGTCCTCACTGGATATTTGACACTTCTTTTTGTACTGGTGGAGTGTTTCACCTTTTTTTTTCTCCTTCCTCTCTCAAACTGATGATGAGAGCCTCTAGAAGGATTCCGCCCATTTTCGGCATATTAGACTTTTACCCCAGTTTATTACTTTTCTCTTCAAACAAATCCACGTAACTTGAACTAGCTAGTCCTGCCTCCCAGATAGAGGGGGAAATAAGGGAGGTACCAAGACCAAACAGGTGCAAGACTACTAAGTAGTGGGCTAGGTACAGAGGGGACCACATATTCTAGCAGCCCTGGGGGTGAGGGAAGAGGATATGGGAGGTAGGATAAAAACGGAGGTGTAGGGAGGACAAATTGGTGATGGGAATTCCCCCTGATTTTATGTGAATATGTACCTAAAATATTATTGTCAACAATATGTAAGCCACTATGATCAAAATAAAAATTATATTAAAAATCATCTTTACAATAATGAAGATAAAAAAGAGGGGGCGATAAATGACAAAAATCAAAGTAAAAGCTATGTATAGATACTTTTAGTAAGAAAGGTAGATGAGTAGAAAGCCTGTCTCGAGTACAGGTGTGGGGAGGTGGAGAGGAGGGAGATCTGGGAAATTGGTGATGGGAATGTTGCACTGGTGAAGGGGGGTGTTCTTTACATGACTGTAATCATACAACTATAATAATGTGTGTAATCACGATGTTTAAATAAAGATAATTATAAAAAAAAAGAAAGGTAGATGAGTTTTTTTTTAAAAAGAAACAAAACAAGAGAGTATGCTGTATCAAAAAAATCCTTGGCCTAGGATTTCAAAACTAAGATTATCAAGCAGTGAGTATATGGAAGAAAGAAGAGGTAAACTAGAAGTGATATAAGAAGAGAGATTGAACATACCAATGATATTGGTAATGGTGAGGTGCCATTACTATGTGGATCAAAACCATAAATGCTAACAATGTTGTAACCAAGTTACCTAAACTATAATTAAACATGATGATACTTACCAAAGAAAGCCCACAGCTCAGATTAACCATCCATCAGCCTTTTGCCATCCATCTACAAATATGAAGAGACATTAAATTGTAGCATTTACTAGGAAATAAATATCAGCTAAAATTTCAGTTCAACAGAAGAGAATCTAAGAAAAAATGACCTGCATTATAATCATGCAAATGGGACCTCTACAATAATATTCCTATTATAATACATGAAATGGAGTCTAATTAAATGCAAATTATTAAAACAAAGTATGGAGAAAATGAAAAAACAAAATTTGTAGGAACAAAGGCATATTGTTCCAAGAAAAATAGATACAATAATGTTCTATTAAAAACACCATTCATAAGTTAGTAGCTATGAAGTATAGTTTCCCAAAATTCATTGGAAAGAATAAGTCTCTTTTTATCATTAACTAAAAAGCAAATACATTGGTTAATAATATAATATGGGAAGCTGTGGTAAAAAGATTAGGAGGAGTATTAATATTTAAGAATAGGCAGGAGTAAAACAATTATCAAACTAGAATTTTAGAAAGTCAATGTTGTACATATATTCTATTGTAATTATTGACATTTAACTTTGTATCAGTTACCGAATATAGCACTTATAAATATTTGCATAATAGTGTTTGTATATAAACATGGGTTTTAGTATTAGTATATATTGAAAAAATAATCATCAAAATAACTTTAAGATTTGCCAACTCACAGTTACAAATATTCATTGTCAACTTTGACAGCATACAAAATTATTTTCAAGAAAAAATACTTGGATATATGGGATTGATGATAAAAGTATAAATTGCACAACTTTCTCATTAAAATTAAGCTGGAATTTGGCACCTATAGACAAAATCAAATTTAGAAATTGAAGCAATCGTACATCAGGTAGGGTATTTGCCTGTTCGCAGTACACCTGGACTCAGTATCTGGCATCCCTTATTATAGTTCTCTGAACACTATCAGGAGTAACTCCTGAGTGAACAATCAGGACTAACCAATCAGCTTTCCCAGATGTGGTCCAAAAATAAACACGATCAACTTTAAAATTCTCAAGAAAACAGATAAAAAAATATAATTTTCTTTTGCTGTCACTCCAGTGTTTTTCTGGGCTCTGCAGTCAGGTTCACTCTTGATATGCTCTGGAACCAAAGGAATATTGAGAATTAATCCAGTGTCAACTATATGCAAAATAAGTGCCCTATATCATGTATTTTTTTAAAAATCAATAACTAATCAATATTGGTTGTAATACTGTTATTAAAATAATTTTAGTAGTATTGACTTCAGCCCATCTTTGTATATTCTGATATAAACTGTTAATTAGAAACTGTATTAACTATAATATTTCTATAGAATTGTTGCATATACCCTATTCATATACATATGATTTCTAAGTTTATGCTGATTCCTTAAGTATCATTCAGTTCCCCCTGGTATAGAAATAGCTTCTGTATATTTTGTTTTATAAATATTTAACTTACGTTTGCTGAGGTTGAAAAAGGCAATAACCCACAAGGGCCCATTTTCTAAATGTAAGGCATGAATGATTTTTTTATGGTTACCATATTTATGAAATATTGAGAATTTATGCAAGTGAAATATTTCATAATAGATTATTATATAGACTTAAGCTGTTCTTTTTTAAATCTCCAGTGTAAAATTCAAGGAGTTGAAGCTATATCAAACATATATTCTACATTTCTTATTCTATAGACTCCTTAATCTTTACAATAGTCTTCTTTGCTCAATTAGTTGTTATAAAAGATGTTTTTTAAGGAAGTGGTTTTTCCTTTCAGAAATAACAATTCCAGCTTTCAGAAATAATCATTCCACGGTTACTAATTTTATTATTGCCATACAGAATATACTGAGGGTTTTTCTTTTTTTCTTTCTTCTTATTTATTTATACTTTTATTTAAACACTGTGATTACAAAAATGACTTGTTAGGTTTTAGTCACAAAAAGAACACCTCCCAAAGCACCCCAAGACACATCCTAGTCACAAGGAGGGGTAGAATACTAAAAGCAGCAAGATCAAAAGGGAAATTACATTCAAAGGAGCATTTTTGGTGTGTGAGTTGGGTTTTATTTGCTTATTTAACTAGTTTTCAAAAAAAAAGAGAGAGAGAGAGAGACAGATAAGGCCATGGAAATAACTCAAATATAAAGTAGGAGAAGTCCTGGATTTTTCTTAAATATATGTGTTTATTTAAGCACCATGATTGCAAGCATGTTTGTAGTTGGTTTTCAGTTATAAACAGAATACCCCCCTTCACCAGTGCAACATTCCCACCACCAATGCCCTCCTCCTCCCCCGCCCCTGCTGTAATTGCGACAAGCATTCTACTTCTCTCATTCTTTAACATTGTTATGCTAGTTGTTAGTGTTATTTCCCTAACAGTCTTCACCACTCTTTGTGGTGAGCTTCAAATTGCGAGCTGGTCTTTCCGGCCCTTCCAGCCCTTAACTCTATTGTCTCTGGGCTTTATTACAATAATGTCTTTAATTTTTCATAAAACCCATAGATGAGTGAGACTATTTTGTGTCTATCTCTCTCCCTCTGACTTATTTCACTCAGCATAATAGATTCCATGTATATCCATGTATAGGAAAAAAATCATGACTTCATCTTTCCTGATGCCTGCATACTGTTCCATTGTGTATATGTACCACACTTTCTTTAGCCATTTCTCTGTTAAAGAGCAGCATCTTGGTTGTTTCCAGAGTCTGGTTATTGTAAATAGTGCTGCAATGAGTATAGATGTGAGGAAGGGATTTTTGTAGTGTATTTTTGTGTTCCTAGGATATATTCCTAGGAGTGGAATAAGTGGATCATGTGGGAGTTCAATTTACAATTTTGTGAGGAATAACCATATTCTTTTCCATAATGGTTGTATTAAATGGCATTCCCACCAGCAGTGAATAAGAGTTCCTTTCTCTCCACATCCCCGCCAGCACTGGTTGTTCTTGTTCTTTGTGATGTGTGCCAGTCTCTGTGGTGTGATATGGTACCTCATTGTAGTTTTGATTTGCATCTCCCTGATGATTAGTGATGTGGAACATTTTTTCATTTGTATTTCTTCTTTGAAGAAATGTCTGTTTATTTCTTCTCATTTTTGATGGGGTTAAATGCTTTTTCTTATTAAATTCTGTCAGAACTTGTATATTTTTGATATTAGCCCCTTGTCTGATGGGTATTAGGTGAATAGTTTCTCCAATTCTGTAGGTGGCTTTTGTATTGTAGGCACTATTTACTTGGAGGTGCAGAAACTTCTCAGCTTAATATAGTCCCATTTGTTTACCTCTGCTTCTACTTGTTTGGAGAGTGCTATTTCCTCCTTGAAGATGCCTTTTGTCTTGATGTCATGGAGTTTTTAACCTACATGTTGTTTTATATACCTTATGGTTTCAGGCCTGACATCAAGGTCTTTAATCCATTTGGATTTGATCTTTGTTCATGGTGTCAGATGGGGTCTGAGTTCGCTTTTTTGCATGTGGCTAACCAGTTGTGCCAACACCACTAGTTGAAGAGGCTTTCCTTGCTCCATTTTGGATTTCTTGCCCCAAAGGAGCATTCTTAAGATTTACAGCAGACTTCTCATAAGAAACCCTCAAGGCCAGAAGGTGGTGGTGGGATATAGTGACAAAACTCAATGAACTGAATGCTTCATCTACAATACTGCACCCAGCCAGATTCACTTTTAGTTTTGAAAGAAGTATACATAGCTTCATGGCTAAACAGCAGTTCAGAAACTTTACAGACTCAAAACCAGTCTTAAAAGAAAAACTGATGAGTCTACTATAAGACAAGACAGATCAACAGACAAAACATACTTCTATGCAAAGATGACACTAATATCCCTTGACAATTTTCTCTCTCAACATCAATGTACTAAATACACCAGTTAAGAGACACAGAGTGGCAAAAGGGATCAAAACGCGAAGCAAATATTTTGTTGCCTCCAAGAAACACATTTACATCGTTAGAACAAACATAGACTCAAAATAAAAGGTTGGAGGAAAATCACCAATAAAATACTGAGGGTCTGTCTAAACTTAACATTTAAAATGTTTGCTTTTCATAGAGTATGTTATGAAAATAGTGTCAGAATCATTTGCTATCATACAAATGAAATAATATTTCCATGATAAAATTAATTTTATGAGGGCCCGGAGAGATAGCACAGCGGTGTTTGCCTTGCAAGCAGCTGATCCAGGACCAAATGTGGTTGGTTCGAATCCCGGTGTCCCATATGGTCCCCCGTGCCTGCCAGGAGCTATTTCTGAGCAGACAGCCAGGAGTAACCCCTGAGCACTGCCGGGTGTGACCCAAAAACTAAAAAAAAAATAAAATTAATTTCATGAGAGTTGTTAATGAACTAGAATAAATTATTTATTTCTTAATAGAAATGAGCTTTGCCTTTAGTTTCTGTCACACATGAACTTGAGCTCCCTAGATTAGTTTTTCTTGTTTATTTTCATTTAGTCAAGTACTAATAATTAGGAAGATGTTTTAACAATGGAATATCCCAAGTGTAATTTTAACCCTTTTTTATGCATGTAAACTTGCATTTTATTATTATTTTCTGGCGGACAAGGGCATGCACTTGGCAGTATTCAGTTTACTCCTAACTCTTTACCCTGGCATCACTCATGGCAGGCCTTTGGGGCATGTTTGTGGTGCCAGAAATTGAACCTTTGCCAGCTATGTAAGAGGCAAGTCTTCAACCTGCTGTATCATATCTTTGGTTTTGAGTTTACACTTTAAACACATATCTGAATCTTGACAATGTTCAAGCTATTCCATTTGCAGATATAATAGAAAGGCTGAATGCCTTTGCATCATGGAATCTGCCTCAGTCAAAGTTGGTATTTGATTTGGCCTTCTAAATATCACCTGCTCATTCATGCTTCTAAAAAGGAAATAGAAAGCCAGTCACTGTTCTTGCTTTTGCAAGAAGCAATTGTAGATTTGATGAGAAAAACAATGAACTTGTCCTCCTGGATCTGGCAGCCAATAGCTACAAGGAACATATACATTGTCCTTGGTGGTGGTGTTAACTCTTATGCCAAGATTTGTTTATGTTAGTGAAATCCTTTGTTTCTAAGTTATGTAAATTGTAGGTATTTTTTTCTCTTCAACTGCTTTATGGTGGATAGAGGGGTCAGGGAATATGTATTAAATCTATAACTGTCTCATGGTTAAATGCTGCAACATGATAGACAGTTAATCCTAAAAGCAGAGAGTGAGCATGTATAACTGCTTTATTGCAATCAACACATAGCTCTCAATTATCATTCTGGCATATACCTTTGTATGAGCTAAGAATAGAAGAACTGCTAAAGTTCATAATTTTGTTTTTATTTCTTGAGGTCCAAACAGAAGGTATTAGGAAAAACAATCGTGAATGTGCTAATATTGGTGCAAGTAAAAAGCATGACTCTAAAATTAATGGCACAATATTGATGAGACCCAGAAAGCAGGTGGTCTGAAAAAACAGCTGTGTCAATACACCTTGGCAAATCTGAGACTGAGAAAATTCCTGAGAAGACTCACAACACAGAATACAGTCATTTCCTTCTTTTCAGAGTGACATGCACAAAAGGCATCTTGGGGGAGGATTCCAGCTAACACTCTGATGGGCAAGAGAACTCTTGAGGAAAGTACATTTTGCCTGTAAGAGAGGATACACTTGAATGATAACAAATAAAGGAATTCATTGATTCACATATTTGTTGAGGTGGCAAACTGAACCTTTTGTCTTATTTTTGTAATTTAGAAGCTTAAAAATCATTTTTTAAAATAAAAGTTGTTGTAGGAATAAATACAGTACACCGATAAGCAAGGTAAAGAAAGGTGACTTTCATGTGGACCCAACTTAGACCCCAGGTGAATAGACACCAACTGTCCAGCCTTGAACCCTGGATCCCAGACATAGAAACGACACAGTTCTTCACAACAGCCAAAGGAAACAAATCTCATCCGGGACATCCTTAATATTGCTTGGACACCAATATGGCCCAGCTCTAATATGATATCCTGACAACGAGGAAAATGGGAACAACTTGACCGAAGAGCAAGTTATCCTACCTCACAAGCTAATGATAACACAAAATCAGAAGATTTGTCAACCTTTGGTCTATCCAAATGCCAAGATCGCGATTTACAGATGATTGGCTGACAGAACCATGACCGGACTGTATGTATCCTGGGACCAATAAAAAAGCCCTTGTCTAGGGTTTGAGCTACGACCTTCACAACAACCATGATCTCTAGTTCCAGAGGTCTGTCTGAGACATTTGCAACGGAATGGGTCTTCTGGAAACATAACGAAGAGGCTATCCCAGGCCCCACCCTAGGATCAGCGCAAAGACCAGGACCGCCAACCACAGAAGACGGATTAAAACGACACTGAGGGAACAGAACTTCTATAACCACAAAGAAAGACTTCATCATAAGTTGCACTCCTTGACCTATGCAGATACTGAGATCTCTAGATACAGAGGGCTGATTTTATCACCTAGGACAGAGCAGAAGTCTTCCATACACTACAAAAGCACCAAGGGGAGAGTAAATGAACCTGAAAAGAGTCTATAGTTTATCCCATGAAAATATACTTCAAGGGTGGAGAATCCCTGTATCTCTTAGGCCAAGGGAATTCCTTTTCGAATGATCCCAATATTTACTATGCATGTGCAGGAGAGAAGAAAAGAAAAAAGGCAAAAAGCACAAAACAATTTTTTAAATTTTTTTAATTATTTATCTATTTTTTGTGGACTTCTTTGTTTTGGTTTGGCTATTGAAGTTGTTGTCTCCATTTATATTTATTTATTTATTTTCTTCCTTTCTTTTCTTACTTCATGTGCTCTGCCACATTTTTTATCTCAATACCATGGCTTTTATGTGGTGCTTATCTTTTTTTTTTTTGGAGTGCTCACTAGATAGTTTATTTGACACTTTTTTTTTGTACTGTTGTGGTGTTTAACCTTCTTTTTTTCCATCATCTCTCAAACCTAGGATGAGAGCCTCTATAAGGACTCCGCCCATTTTCGGAATATTTTATTTTTTCCCCAGTTTATTACTTTTCTCTTCTTCAAACAAAACCACATGACTTGAACTATCTAGTCCAGCCTCCCAATTAGAGGGGGAAATAAGGAAGGTACCAAGACCAAACAGGTGTAAGACCCTAGTAGTAAGCTAGACACAGAGGAGACCACTTATTCTAGCAGCCCCGGGGGTGAAAGAAGAGGATATGGGAAGTAGGATGGGAACGGAGGTAGAGGGAGGACAATTTGGTGATGGGAATTCCCCTGATTTTATGTTAAAATGTACCTAAAATATTATTGTCAATGATATGTAAGCCACTATGATTAAAATAAAAATTATACTAAAAAACTGAATTAAAAAAACTACAAGTAAAAAGGAATAAACAATACCACAAATCACATGAATAAACTATACACTTCAAAAAAAGAAAGATGACTTTAAGTTATATAAAGTTTATTAATGTAATTTTCTACACCTGGTAAGGACATGTTTCCAGGTAACAATCAAAATACAAGGCTCTATTTCTCTGCCCCCTAGTTCATAATACCACTGCTCCTTTCTCCCAATATCCTGGTATGTTAAATTAATCCCAATGCAATAATCTTTGCTTAGTCTTGAAAAGTAGAATAATTTTTTAAATTTTAGTCTGATGGATGATAGGACTTAAACAGAAAAAATCACTTGTCTGCACTACTCCTCAAATAATCATAAACATGTATAAAACTAAGATGGGAATCGTTGGCCAGGTATTAGCAAGGGCATCCTTTTAATGTAGTACTTTTTAACGAGAACTTTATAAATTTTAAGGAACTTCATTAAATTTATGAGATCACTAGTTAACTCATTATTCAATATATTTAGTTCCCATCCACAAATACTAGTGTCAAATATATTCTCTCAACCTGAGCTTTTTTGTTCTCAAATTACATTGGTTTGGAACTGTAGCTGACTGGACTGGAACAGGTTAAAGAAGATGAGGAAATTGCTAAAAAAAATAATAAATAAATCTTATATTGTGGGTATCCCCTTCCCCACCTGAATTTATCCCACCTGAATGATCAGAATTTCCCACACCTGGAGTGGGCAGGTAGAGGACTCTGCATGGGAAGAGAGAGAGAGAGGATAAGAAGGAGAGTTAGGAGAGAAGTGGAGAGGCATCATCATAAGTGTCATCATCATCAGAGATTCAGCATCAGATTCAGCATTATCACTTGAGCATCATCGAAGAAGCAGCAGTAGTGGCATCACCAAAGGGAGTTAGCATGGAAGTCAGTTAGGAAGCCTGGAAAAAGCAGCTGAAAGGGAGACAGAGGCTGACAGAGCCCAGGAGGAGTAGAGAAGTAGCTGCTAGGAAAAGGCTTAGTATAGAGACCCTGAGGAAGTGTGCATGGCAGAAGGGACTGTGAAATAAAACTGGCTGACTCTTGAAACCTCATCTGACTGCTTTGTGAATCTCTCCGCCCTCACCCTGCAACCTTCAGACCTGCCAAACTATAGGGGCTGCGAAAGCTGGGTCGAGTCCAGAAAGGCCTTACCATCCTACATCAACACTAGGACTAATTAATTTATACTAAGACAACATTATATCTAGGATACTCAGAGAGCACTGAGTAGCTCTCAATGTAGGGCTTTTGTAATATATCACAGTCTCCTGAAAGTGATGTGTTCCTTTTAATTATAAGCCCACTTTAAAAGCCAAACAATCATATTTTTATCATATTTTGTGAACCAGTTTAATTTGTATCCTTTCCCATCTTTTAAAAATGCTGCTGGAATTCTTTTCTTTCTTTTTTGGGGCAACACCCAGTGAAGCCCAGGGGTTACTCCTGGCTATGTGCTCAGAAATCACTCCTGGCTCGGGGAACCATATGGGATGCCGGGGGATCGAACTGCAGTCTGTCCTAGGTTAGCATGCACCACTGCTCCGACCCCTGGAGTTATTTTCTTAAAACAAAAAACTAATATTTTTATCTCCATTTCCAAGAAATTTTAATAGATCTTACTGTGTAAAAAGAAAATGATGTTGATATTTGATATGAATGATATTGAATGGTGATTCTAGCTGGTCTACTTCATAATTCCTAGTCTTCCTTCTTGCAAAATTTCTTTTGGTCAAACCAGATTTGATTAGGTTTCTCTAATCTATGTCTTCATGTTCTTGTTTTCCAAGTTTCTTTAAGTTTCACCTGTGATAATCATTGCCTGAAATTCTTGCTGATAATCTTAGTTACTTTTATCTGTAGTTATACAATATTTTAACCACTTGAATATTTAGGGAGGATGGAAAAACCATTTTCTGATGGGGCTTATTTTGAATATTTATTATATTATTTGAAAGGCAAACAATAAGGGTGATAGGATACAGGCAAGTTCTAAGAAGCATACATGTCTTACCCATCATGTATCAGTGCCACACCATACGATTTTGAGGACTTCATATTGCCCATTGGCCTGATTTTCCCAATCTCTGCTCTATGTATAGTTTGTTTTCAGCTATGACTGCTGTTTTCTTACTTGAAGATCTCTTAATAAATTTTTAACGGATTGAGGATATCTCTACTTATTCTTGAAATCTTTCCTAAAAATCTACACATTATTTTGTAAATAACAAGGCCATATAAATGTCATTTAAAATTTCAAAAAAGTTAAAATTAATATTAAAGAATCTTTTAAAGAAGTTTTTAAAAAGTTTCTTTAAAAGTTGTGTTGAAGATGAATGTTTTTGATGATAGAAAATGTTCGGACATTTGGTTCCTCACTATAAGGTCTGCAAATGAAGGACCAATTGCTCAATTTATAGATTATTATTAAAATAATTTTATCTAAATGAAAATTTCTATAGGTTCATTTATTAGAAGTTCTTAAAAAGAAACAGTCCATTAATTAATTAAAATTAGTTGAAAACTTAATTTAATATGGTTGTCATAGCTATTCTATTACTTTAGTCTCAATATATATGCTCTTTAAAGACTATAAATTATTTTTAAAAGAGTGTATTGGGCATGTCTTCTTAGTCAATATTCAGTTAATGGTTAGTTTTCCTCAAGTTTTATTATTTTAACTTTAATTTATTCTTATTTTTATTTGATGAATTATATATTTTATTCAAAACAAACTAAAAAAATTTGATTACCAACTAAAACTAAAAAAAATTCTTCTGATTCTATTCTATGTAATGATAGAAATATAGGCACAGACAATTGAAAAAATATAAGCGGTTATTAGAATTCCAACACAAATGTCAAATATAAGCTGTGATTTGGAGTTGATTAACCGTTTCAATTAGAACATGCATAATAAAAGAGTAGCGCTTTAATTTACCTGTATTTCATTAAAATATAAATTTTATCAAATAATTTTTATATTTTGTCATGTACTTTTTATATGAGTATATATGTATGGTTACTTTTATTTATTTTAATAAAAAAAATCAGGAGAGAAGAGAAAATCATCCCTTTTATTTTGAAACCATTAAACAGGGGTGGCAAACAAGTTTTACACAAAAAGCCAAAATTTTAAACTGTGAGAGTCAGAGATTCACACCATGCAGTGACCTGCCAAAACAGAAAAACACTCACACAAAAGCATATAATTTTAACAATAATCTATTAAACACATATTGCATTTTGCCATTTTGAGTGAGAGTAAAAATCCTGTTTGCCACCCCTGCCATAAAATATCAAGATGTTGCATCCTGAGAAAACAATTTTATTAACATATATTAACTTTGAGAATTTAAGCAAAATATGTTATTCTTTTAAGTATAAATGTGCTTTTTTGCTTTGTCTTTTTAATCATTCACATTTGCAGTTTAGGTCAGTCATGGACACCATACATGTCTACAAAGTAATAAAAATGCTAACATTTTAATCTCACTGTGAACCTGTGTATGGTCTCTAATACGCTGTTTTGGAGAAGAGCTCTTGATCAACCATATACAAATCATACTTTGATGCCTTGAAATTGGAACATTCCTCAAGAGAAAAATCTAAATTTGAGTGGAATATAATAGAGGCTGCCATTCCAAATGATATATTCAAAAAGAAGAAAATATCTTTATTTTAAAATTTTAATTCATGGTACTTTTTCTCTATTTTCAACTGGTGCTGTCATCTCTAAATGACAGAGATTGAGTATTAAATTGCTACTGCATAATTTCCCTATATCTCAGTCATATACAATGTTTGATTGAAAGCTCAAATTTTGTGAAGACTGTTTTTGATAGGAAATATGGAAATATGAGGAAACATGATTTCAACAAAAAAGGAAGAGAAAGGTTTTATGTGTATAAAAGGTGAAATGTTCTTTTTCAAACCAGGGACTTTTTTTTTTCTTTAATATTCTGTTTTTATGGGTCTCAACAGAAAAAAAAACATCACTTTTTGTCAAAAAAATTTTTCGGAGTTAGAGAGAAATTAAAGAGTCATGGGTCATAAAGAGCAAATGTGAGAAATGTTACATTCAAAAAGTGTCAGAGGAGGAAAGGACAGCCCTAGGAATGGATCCAACACACCAAGAGGAGAAAGGTAGGTTAGTGTTGGCTTCTCTGGCCAGTATCTTTGGTCTCTTTGGCAATAAAATGCATAACTTCCTAGGTATTCTATCTAGCATTCTATTTCTGGGGCTGGAGAGATAGCATGGAGGTAAGGTGTTTTGAATCCCGTTATCCCATATGGTTCTCCGAGCCTGCCAGGAGCAATTTCTAGCATAGAGACAGGAGTAACCCCTGAGTGCAGCAGGGTGTGATCCAAAACAAAACAACAAAACAAACAACAAGAAAACTTCCAAAACTATGTATCACATAGTTGATCATACATAATACATTTTTCCAGGAAAGTGGGAGTGATATTATTTTTGCAAAAGTACAGCAAAAGAAATTTTGTAAAAGTATTGTTTCTTGCAATGTCCTTAATTATCAGATTTAGTAACTTCTTGTTGCTAGTTGATCATTCTATTACTTCTTTTGTTTCTGAACATTAGGTGACTTTAGATATATAATGGCATCTAAATGAGTGATTTCCTATGGGAAGAACAGTACTAAAAATTTAGAACTTCAATTCTAAACATTATTGCTGATACTGCAACTTTCGTGGAGCATGGTTTTGGCTGTCAGAGCTTCAAAAAGTATAAGAAAGTAAGGGAGGAAGTCTACACTCACTTCAAAAAGCTTTCCGATGATGTCAGCCCAAACACTCACATACCTGGTCAGATTGATGTTTCTGCATAAAGCTATAGATGACTGGTGAAGTAGGGTGAAGCAGTGGTGAAGGAAAGCAGCTATTGTGGGCAATAGGTGTAGCAGGGAGGGACTTGACCCACCCTCTATTCCCAATATTACCAGCTTTCAGCACCACGGTCTGTGTGCCTATAATTTTTCACAGCTTGTTTTACATTTCTTTCAAGAATAATGAGTCTGTGGAGCTGGTCAAATGCAGACATGATGACCTTATTTTATCAAATCTTTACAAGTTTACTATGGAACTATCAAAGCTTTGTAATTAACAGTGAGTGGTTCTATACTTTCATAAGTGTGTGTCTGCTTATGTGTTGTTCACTTTTTCACTAATTCTCATGGAGACTTTGTAGTCAGAATTGGTTATCAATCTCTTAGTTAATTCCTGGGAATCTTCCTATTGTCCCATATTCCATTGTAACGTTCTCTAACATCCTACTCAATAGCACAGGCTGTTAACTTTTAGGCTTTTTTACAATGACTACCTCTGTGATTATAACATACAGTCAAGAAATCTAAGTACAAGAATAAATTCAGGGGCCAGAGTGGTGATGCAAGTGGTAAGGCATCTACCTTGCCTGCACTAGCCTAGGACAAACCACAATTCGATCCCCCTGCGTCCCATATGATTTCCCAAGCCAGGAGCAATATCTGAGTGCATAGCCAGGAGTAACCCCTGAGTGTCACCTGTTGTGGCCCAAAACCAAAAAAAAAAAAAAAAAAAAGAATAGAATAGAATAGAATAAATTCAGAGACCAGAGAGATTGTGTAAAGCTTAAGGCATTTGCCTGACATCACAAAAGGGCCCTCAATTGCTTCTAGGAGTGATTCTCTGAGCAGAGAATTAGTAGTTAGCACCATGATTTTTACTGTGTGTCCCCAAAGCAAAAACAAAACAAAATGTTTATTATTTCACCTACTAATGCATAATAGTAAGTAGCAATATTCTTCCACAGAAGCAGTCCTGCCACTAAGATTCATTAAGGAGAGTCTCCCACAGTTTCTTTAGCCATTGATCTGTTGAAGGGCATCTTGTTTTTTTCCAGAGTCTGGCTATTGTTAAAGCGCAGCAATGAATATAGGTGTGAGGAAGGGAGTTTTGTGTTCCTAGGGCATATCCCTAGGAGTGGTATAGCTGGATCATATGGGAACTCAATTTTCAGTTTTTGGAGGAATCTCCATATCGCTTTCCATAAAGGTTGAACTAGATGGCATCCCACTAGAAGTGAATAAGAGTTCCTTTTTCTCCACATTCCCACCAGCACTGCTTGTTCTCATTCTTTGTGATGTACACAATGGAATATTATGCAGCCATCAGGAGAGATGAAGTCATAAAATTTTCCTGTATATGGATGTACATGGAATATATTATGCTGAGTGAAATAAGTCAGAGGGAGAGAGATAGATGCAGAATAGACTCACTCATCTATAGGTTTTAAGAAAAATAAAAGATATTTTTGCAATAATTCTCAGAGACAAAAGAGAGGAGGGCTGGAAGGTCCAGCTCACGACATGAAGCTCACCACAGAGAGTGATGAGTGCTGTTAGAAAAAATAATTACATTGAGAACTATCCTAACAATGTGAATGAATGAGGGAAGTAGAAAGCCTGTCTAGAGTACAGGCAGGGGTTGGGTGGGGAGGAGGGATATTTGGGACATTGGTGATGGGAATGTTGCACTGGTGAAGGGGGATGTTCTTTACATGACTGAAACCCAACTACAATCATATTTGTAATCATGGTGTTTAAGTAAAGATATTAATTAAAAATAAAAAGGAGAGGCTCCCATCTATCTTCGCTGAATTATTTTTGAATTGATGTTGAAATGTTTATTAATGTGGGTTTTTCTTTGCAATATTCAAATTATTATATATCATTCTTCAATGTAATAAATTTAAATTGTAAGATAATATGTTTGGTCATAATAATACCAATACCAATGATAATAGTAGTATGCTAATCAGAATTTATATACTCTGAGACATGTTTTTATACAGGTATTTCTAATTTTATCCCAATAAAAACCTCATCTAAGGGGCTGGAGCAATAGCACAGCAGTAGGGTGATTGCCTTGCATGCGGCCGACCCAGGACAGACCTGGTTTCAATCCCCAGTGTCCCATATGGTCCCCCAAGCCAGGAGAGATTTCTGAGCGCATAGTTAGGAGTAACTCCTAACTATTAATCTGAGATTAATTCACCCCTCACCAACCCATGTATAAAAGAAAGTTGAGAAATTACATGCCACAAACTGTCTGTTTTCTAAATACCTCAACATTTTATAAATAGAATAAATACAAATGGTCTTTGAAAAATGAATCTTTCAACTCTACTAGTAAAGAAGAAATGCAGTCATTAAAACAGATTTATTTGGAGATCAAATGGAACTTATGTTCTCATTTCCTGCAATATGTCTTAAAAGTATAGTTTCTATTTTCTTGTTTTCTCATGAATGTATAGTTTTTGGAATCCTATTATTAAGTCATTAGCTTGTTGAGTAAACTGGAAATTAGATATTAATGGATATAAAGTGACTTTACTTTTGATCTTTTCATTTATAGAATGACAGAAATTATATAATTAATTTATATATTGTAGCAGACTATTTTCAGATACAACAAAGTTCTTTTTAAAAATATTTTCTTAAAAGCTAATCTGAATTTTTTTCCCTAGATGGACATAGGCTAGCTACTGTGTGTGATATTTCTTTAGGGAGTGCAAATTTAAGAGGACACATATTTAAATTTATATATGGTATATGTAATGGTCAAGTAGAATCTGATAACTGTAACTATGAAATAATTTGACTGTGCTTGATATTCTTGATTACTATACTAAGTTGTATTGTCTAGAATCTCTATCTTTTCTCTTATTCACAAAACAAATGGTGTAAAGCCTTAAGCAAAATTAATCTTTTATTACATAATAAAAACACTAATTTGGTGCTGAACTATGGCATGCCTGAAACTAAAGTACAAATAGCCTTAAATCATGGTGTATTAATAATATTAAAATTATAACTAAAATTACTTTTAGAGAAACCCTTTTCTTCTTTTTGCCCAGAATTTGCCATTATTGTTTTCTTTGAATATAGCCTTAATCTTTTACTCAAATGTATGACTAGTAATTGTGTTGCAGTAAAAATATATTTAAGAGGATTATTTAGGATCTTATATTTTGTTTATGTTCATTTTATTTATTTACTTATTTATTATTTTATTTATTTATTTTGTTCATTTTATTTGGGGGTACAACCAGCTGCTTCAAGGATCATGTCTGGTGTGCTTAGCAGAATATATGGGTACCAGGAAAGAACAAGTGTCAAATGTCTACAGATCAAAACCCTATCTACTGTAAAATCTCCATGGCCCCCTTTTATTTCTTTTTATATATTAGTTTATGATTTGATATACAAATGGTGTAAAATAGTGATTGAAATTTTCTCTAGGACACAGGATAAATTAAGGTTCATTTGGTGTTCTACTTTTGATGGGAAGGAAAATAGAAAATATGCTTTGTTTTATTCTTGGGGAAATCAAATAAAAATCATTCTTTTTCTATAGAGTTCCAATAATATAAAAAGATTGATATATGAGAGAATGAATTTTATTTTTGCACTGGGTATTCTAGTCATTTTATCCTAACAGTTGGCAATTATAGTGTAACACACACATTCACATTTACAGGCATATTCACGCACACTTAGAAACACATGCAACCTCAATTTAAGAATGCGCTGTACATGGTTTATAAACAACAAGAGAAAAATACTGCAAGAAAGAGGAGATAAGGGGCCGGTGAGGTGGTGCTAGAGGTAAGGTTTCTGCCTTGCGAGCGTTAGTTAAGGAGTGTTTCAAAGACTGAGAAGACTGATAGCCTAATATGAACAAGGCACACATGAAAGACTTGCATGGTAATAAAGGTAATTAGAGATCAAGGCATGGAGTATCATATCCTGATTAAATTTGAACTGCAGGGTTGAAGTAATAACACAGAGGGTAGAGCGCTTGCCTGGCATGAAGCCGACTTGGGTTTTCTCCCCAGCATCCCATATGATCCCCTGACCCACCAGGAGTGATTCCTGAATGCAGAGCCAGAAGTAAGTTCTGAGCACGACCATGGGTGTTCTAACATACCCCCCCACACACAATTAGTATGAACTGCATTGAAGAGCTTCATTTTTTTTCATATTTTATGGAGGAAATGTAATTATTACATATAAATTTCTTGAAAATAAATGAGCTAATATATGAAATGATGCTATGAAAATGTTAATTACATCTTTTTTAAAAACTGAAATTACATGAGATATATGGTTTAAAAGTTAGTGATGGTTAAGTTTTAGTCATACATGTTAAAGCACTCACCCCTTCACCAGTGTTCATTTCCAAAGATCTATGTCCCCAGTTTCACTAGTGGGCCCACCACCAAACTGGCTCTATGACAGACACTTTTTTTTCTCTTTTCCCTCCCTTCTTTTTTTTTAGACACCATCATTTGCAATACTTTTATGAAAGAATATCATAAATGTCACTGTATCATTTTAGCACCAAGTTCTTGTCCAGAGTGATCATTTCCAACTACATTGTTATAGTGTTCCTCTCTGTCCTATTTGCACTTCTCTCCTACATCTTGTGGCAAATTTCTTACCATGGAATAGTCCTCATGGCCCTTTTTTATTGACTTTGATATTATTCTCATGCTCTGTTGTAAAACCTGCAAATAAATTTGATTTTTCTATGCCCCTCTCCTTCTGGCTCATTTCATTTAGCATGGTTCTCTCTCTATATAAGCAAATTTCATGATTTCATTTTTTCTAACAGCTGCATAGTATTCCATTGTGTAGCTTCACCAATATTTATTTATCCACTCATCTATTCTCACACACTAGTTGTTTCCAGATTCTGGCTATTGTGAACAGTGCTGTAATGAATATAAGAGTATGGATGCCTTTTGTGCATTGATTTTTTTTGTTCCCCTACACAAGGACCCAAATACTGTCAAGTGATTTTTTAAAGGAAGCCCAAACATTGGCAGGTGACCCGAACAAACTGTCACTGATGAGCCTGAGCAATACTACATCATTAGCCTTTTACATTGAACTACTAACGTTCTTGACCAAAAATTTCTGGATGCCTCCTAAATGCAGTTTTTGAGGGGCCATAAAACAGCCATAAGTAGCATTGATTCTGGAGGAATTTATCCAAGGAACAGAATAAACCTATAGAAATAGGGTGAAAGAATTTAAAAAAACACCTTATCTCAATACTTCGAGATGAGTTGTGTAGTGATACATTTTTTAATACACTATTCATTGATATTTTGTCAGCCAAGTTCAAATGAAAGTTTATTCTAGGACTGATTGGATCCACTCTTGGGTTTCTGCTGAGCTTCAGATTTTTATTTTACAGAAAGGGAAATAATACTTTTATATAATAAACACTAAATATATGCAGATATCTACAAGCATGCATATCATTATCCATGAAAGTTTTAATTTAAATTTAATTTTCTTCTCCCAGTATCAAAAATCCATTAGCAGTGAACATTTGAATTTAGTTCAATTTTGATATTATGAACCATTGAAAGTTTTCCATTTCAAAAATGCAATGAAACAGTAATGGTGCCAAATGATAATTGAGAAAAGATGTGACTTTCCACTACTCAGTTCTACATTTCTATCATAAACTATAAATACAGTCTAAGTAAAATCATGCATTGTAATGCAAATGCAACCTCAAAACAAAGCTACTAGTTATCTTTATATAACAAATATAAACATTCTAGAGGCCTGCCTGTCAAGATAGGCAGTTGTATTTTACTGAGGAGACCAAAAGCTTCCAATAATTATTTAGACCCAGCAAGTAGATCCCTCACACACATGATTATTAGCACACTATATTGATGACTTACAAAGTATTTTCCACTTACCTTATCCATTAAGGTGGTTAATCTTAGCAGGTGTCATATTAATAGAATATATTTAATTAATAATAAATATCAGTACTGAGTATAACAAATTACAGGCTTTGGCTTATAAAATTATGTCCAACAACTAGAATATTTATGAATTGACAAATAAACGAATATAGTTTGTCCTATTCCAAGAAAAGACTTCTAAGGTTAGAGCAAGCATTTATTGGAAGAATTTTGTAAGCTAGGTGATCATACCTTCATGGCCTTAACTGTTTTCTTACATTAGATCATTTCTCACTGTCTACCATTTGAAAAAAAAATAACTGCAGTTATTGTACCTGGGATCCAGGAAGGCCTATATAAATGAGCCAGGAAAGCTTTTAACTTTGAGTGATTTTGGTGTTCAAAATATGTTCATACTTTGTGGTTGTTCAAAATGGGTGACTCTGTTACCTGGCTACAGTTCAATACCCTGCCTGAGACTGCCTTATTACTACTTGTATTTCTGAAATACTTAGTACTCTATATTAGAACTGGAGTTGCCTGTAAAAGAAACTTTCTGGTTCTGAAATGGTAATCCACACTATGGAATCAAGTAAGGATTACATTTTATCTAAATTTTAATTGTCATAGAATGATGGAAACTTTTTTATTATTTTATTTTATTTTATTGTTTTGGAGCCAGTCCTGACTGTGCTCTGTGCTCAGAAATTGCTCCTGGCAAGATGACGGGGATTGAACCTGGGGTCTGTCCTCGGTCAGTGGTATGCTAAGCAAATGCCCTACCCCTGTGCTATTATTCAGGCCTCAATAGAGACTTTTAAAAAGTTATTTTACTTGATATAGTTTAGAATTTTATAATGATGTTATAATTTATGCTAATGGCATGCAAATTCACTCTTAGCTCTAGTTACACTTCTTTAGTCATGGCTTTCTCAAACAGCTGGCTTCTACACATTCTGTTTTGACACAAGACACACTAGACAACAGAGACTGGGATTGCATTTTGCATATATGGGTGGCCCTAAAGATTGAGTTTGAGGTCTAATACTTCTAGAGCAGGTACATTTACCCATTGAGCCTTAAAAATTTAGCACACTGAAATTTGGAATTTCTATTAAAATGTACCTATATCTAAATATTTATGTCTATATAAACTTCAGGATCATGTATTTGCATCTTTTATTTTACTTTGTTTGGGGGGATTTACTTTTTTTAAATTTTATTTTGGACTGACTTTTTTAATGTGCACAGTAAAATGGTGAAAATTAAGTTCATCTTACTCTTAATGAAAAGAAATCCATTGCCTTTGAATTTAAATTCATCAATTATATGATTTGGTTTTTGCATTTATTTCAACGAGGCTGTGCCAGATTTAGATCATGTTTGCTTGAAACAATTAGTTGTATATTCACCTTAAGTGAAAAATAAAGATCTTACAAGGTATCTGCTAAGAGAATCCTAGGAGGTCCAAAATACTCCTCTATATTAAGAGGCACAATCATTATGGCATCAGAGTGAAAGGACAGTTTGTGTCTGCTGCTAAATGACTATAAAAAGACTCCCTACCACTTCGGCCAGTTCAAAGAAGGCCCTATTGCAGATAAAGAGGCTTTCATATCTGAAAGCTAAGGCAAAAAATTTCAATGCATTACTCTTGTCCTGTGCAACATGGAGGGAGTCCATTCCATTAGAGAAAATTTTGAAAGCAGATTTTTTAAGTAGGGTTTTAAGTCAACTTTTTGGCTGATGACAAAAAAAGGCAAGTGCCATAGTAAGATAATGGGTTATAAATATAGTCTATGCACTGGGCCTCAGTTGCAATCGTGCAGAACCAATTTCTGGCTTGAATATACCATGGTTGCATATTTTTAAATGAAACACTCATACAGATTCTAATATAATCTGAGTATTAATCTATTTTCCCCTCATAAATTCAAAGTACTGGCTAATGATATTCAATGATATGTTGCATCATTGACTTTATTTTTCTTACCTGCAAGTTCCCTGAAGCATAAATTTAGGAATAAGATGATTTCCTCTTGGTTTAAAAAAAACAACTATTTGCTAAGCTTCAAGTCATTAATAAATATTTATTAAAAAATCAAATCCCCAGGGTATCATCTCACTGAAAATTTACTTCATTGCTAAAAAACATATATACACAAATCTTTAGTATCGTAATTTTCCTAATTCTTACTCTGCATTTAAATGTTGTAATTTTGGAATTTGTAGATTATTAGACACAATTCAAAATATCATTCTTACATGAAGGTACACTTTCAGAAATAACAATACAAAAATAATAATTTTATGATTTCTACAATATTTCATTTGTTTTCTTCCATTTGTAGCAAAACATTACTTGTAGCCTTTATAATTCATAATAATTTTAACTTAAAATATAATTCTGGCACAGATTTTAATAAGAAAATGCAATATGATAATAAGACTCTTTCATTGGAAGCTTTTGAAATGAATATAGGTAAACTATGGTTAACTATTCCACCAAAGTGTATTCTTTGTATAATTATACTTTTTAAATATGTTTTAACAATAAAGACTGAAAAACAGATTTGATAATATAGGACTAGCTTTTAGAAATGTGATGAAACCAAAAAGAATCACTGAATCTGCTATTTTTCAGAGGAAATAACAAAATTTGGATAAATGATTTAAGAAAAACTATGTTTTAGTAATGTATGGTGTAAAATCACCCCACATATGAAATCACCCATGTCCATATTTCCAACCCCAGGTGAAGGATCTGAAACAGGTAACCACAAAGAATTAACAACTGAGCCAGTCAGGAGAGAATCATGGAGTCAATTGTATCTCACCTTTTGGTCTCTCCGAATGCCAAGCTAAACTGATCCTCTTTATTTCATCAGTACAAATTGAACTGACAAGGGGATGATCAAATGAAATACAGGCGAACTTTTACATATCTAAGGTGAAAAGGAAAGAGGAAGTTTGGGGAGTGCCTTTGTTTTGGGTAAAGTCAGGGTGTGACCTAACAATATGGTACGAGAGGTTTTAGGGGGCGTTTCTCTATGCCATTTGAACTTGGGTTTTGGGAATCTCAAATTGTTGATGCTTTATATAGATTATTTCACCTATTTGTCCTGAATAGACATGTTTCCCTCCTTGTCTTTGGGGGATAGAGTTGAGAAAGATAAGGGAACAATTGTCAATGTCCATAGTTTTTTCTTTTAAGTTCTGTACCCTGCCTTTCAAAATTGGAAATGACTCATCTGCCATCTTTGGAATGCATGTCAGAGCCACTGCCTAAAATTTATTTTTGACGCTTTTTACTTATTGAATCTAAACTCATTTTAGATTGTGTCCTGACAAGAAATTTGGACTGCAGTCTCAATTAGTTTTCATCCTCACAGTTATCTGCTTCTTTGTATATATATTCAGTGTTGTCCTAATAAATGTGACATTTGCTGGTAACTAAGTAAATAAGTCATCTTCTATAATTTAGTTCCTTGTTCAAGAATAACAGAATTAACGAACAAAAAAAAAATACATTTCTTTCTTTCTTTTTCCTTCAACTCAATTTTAACAAGGAAAATGAAACATCACTGTAAAATAACCAAAATTATAATTATATAAAATATTGGTATATTGGTTATCTTTCAGATTCACATGCAATACAAAAAGGTTTGGGACCAGAGAGATAGTACAATGGGTAAGGTGCAGTGCTTGCCTTGTGCACAACCAACCTGGCTTTCATCCCTGCCATCTAATATAAATTCCTGAGAAACTTTGAGTGATCACTGAGTGCAGAGTCTGTCTTGAGCACCAATTGGTATTCCCCCACTTCAAATTAAACACACAAAAGGTAGGCAAGCATTTTTTTTTTCTTATAGTAAATGAACTGTGAGAAGCAAGCAGCTTGTGTTGAGTTGTGAGGTGTGAGAATAGCAATCAGAATATATTTCACAGAGCAAGCCAGGAAGATAAACACACTTGGGGTCATAAAAATGTTAGTAATAATGTTTTGGGGTTTTTGGATATCCTTACAACCCAGCAATGAGTGTTCTTCTACATAGGAAAGTGCCATCAGGTTTCCCTCTTGTTATCTCCTTCCTTGTCATGCTCCTTCCTGGGGCTGTTTCATGCAGCTTCTTCTCACCTGCAACAAAGATATATGCTCCAATCCAAATTCAAGGAACCTTAACTATAGTTGTCATTCTATAAATATATTGGGCATTCAACAGCCAATTTTATAGGCATTTTGTCAGTTAATCCTCACAACTATTAGGTGAATAAGTAGAATTTTATTTCACTAGTCACATTTTTTTCTAGTACCCATACAGGCAGTTTCTATACAGTCACTACTGTCTTTAAGTCACAGGATGAGTAAAACAATGCCTTCTTTTTGATAACATATATCAATTCTGAAAAGGTACTTGGATGTCTGTAAATTAGTTTCTATATACTCAGCACCAATATCTGTGTTCAGGTAAAAATATTTCTCTACCTTCCTTGGCAGAGTAAGAATAACCACTTGAGCATATTGAGGAAAGGCAGGTTCAAAAGAGAAACATACATGACTGATAAACACATATACCAACTACAGCTAGCTTAGTTAAAAAACATCTAGAAAATTTCCTAGATTAAAACACTCAAAACTTCAAGCATGTTACTAGCTTCAATCTGCTCTTCAATGTTTTTCATTTTTATAAGAAAGGTTATCTAGAACCAACAGTACTTTGCCTGCCGCAGGACTGCTACATATGAACCCAACTCCACACATTGTCAAATGGAGGGAGTGGATACCCTTAAACTATCTTGCACTCAACACCAAACTAATTTTCAACTTAATTTCAAGCTTATAATTTCTTTCCACAATGTGGGAATTTTTCCCCAAGAAAAGCCTATGTGCAGCTGCTCCAAACATACCACCATTTCACAGGACACTAAAAAGAACGGAAATACATAAGGATTTAGTAACCTTTATCTTAGGAATTTCATTCTTCACCAACTACTATTGGCTCACAAGAACCCTTCTAACCAGACAAGACCTGGGCTTTTTCTTACTTTATCATTATTGGACAATTTAAACATTATTAAGTTGGATGCAGCTTACTGGCACTAACTAAATGAATCTTGATAGGAGGAAAAATATCTGACCTGTGCATCGCACATCTGCCATTCACAATCAAGTAGAAAAGTAGACATTTCTAAGTTTCCTATTAATCTGATATAATTGGGCAAATGATATTGAATAATTAAAATTTATGTCTGGAAAATCAGTTAAAATTAGAATGTGGTCATCAACATGCACATGAGTTAAGACTTACAGAAATGAATTACTCTTTTTTGCCATTGAATTTTTAGTTCCTTCAAGACAGCATACTCAGTCATATCATCCAGAACTTACACATGATATTGCTATCCTTTTTGTTCAAGGGGAGGTTGAGGCTACACCCAGCAATGCTTAGGGGTTACTCCTGACTCTGCATTCAGGAATCCTGGCAGGCTCAGGAGACTATATGGGATGCCAGAGATTGAACTCAGCTTAGCTCTGTGAAAGACAAATGTCCTACCAGCTGTGCTATAGCTCAATCCCTGTGTGCTATCCTCTTGTTCAGAATACTTTTCTCCTTCTAAGTATTCAGAATACTTGCTGTGCTTCTTTTCCAAGTGCCCGGTCTAACCTGTTCCACAGGTCAAATCTAACTATATTTTCTTGTTACAGATATGGTAGTACTATTTGGCAATCATCTGCATGCACAGAAGTATTCAGGGTATGGCATTTACCTTTTGTGATCTTGTACTTGTGAACATGCCCCAATATAGCCACACAACACACACACAGATACACTTAGGCATTGTCAACATTTGTCTTTTGTTTTGTTTACATTTGAGCTATCCTGCCAGTAGAGAAAGGTCACAAGAGTTCTAAGCAAGATTAGGGGTTACAATGGAATCAGGGATGTTTTGAATGGCTCTCTCAGACTGACACTTTGAAGAAACAAATCAGTTAGATTATTCCAATAGTTAATTTGCACCAAACTCATGCAAATCTCTTATGTATTACTGGCTGCTCAAGCAGAAAAGAACTCAAGTGTCCCCTAAGTTCTCAGTGAGATGCCTTACTTTTCTTTCATCTTCATAGTATGTTTCCCTAAGTTTTATTTGGGCATAACAGCATCTTTTCATACAGCCAATATATGTGCTAAAAATACCTATGTTTTATTGAGTAGGAAAAAAAATTCTCTGTAAATTAAAAAGTATTACTAATCATTGACAAATATTGCACAACTATTTTAATAATAATTTCATAATTTTGTGGAACTGAAGTGATAGCACAACATGTAGGGCATTTGCCTTTCATGTGGCCTACCTAGGTTCGATCCCTGACATTCCATATGGATCCCCAAGCCTGCCATGAGTGATTTCTGAATGCAGAGCCAGGAGTAATCCTTCAGTGCTCCTGGGTGTGGTCCAGAAACAAAACTAAATAAATGATTACATAGATTTTATGGCATTTATTTCCCAAACTCTTTCTAAATTAGTGCATAAAGATGCATATGTAATATTTAAGACTTGTATGAATATGTGAATGTTTTTTTGCGTTATTTAATATAATCACAATCTATATCAAAAATGAATAAGGTAAAATAAATAAATACAAAAATAAAAGAAAGTAAGACTTTTAAAATTTGTGATTAAATTCCAGATTGTATCAAAGAATGACTTAGGTTATACTGGCAATCTCTCACTGGTTAAAATTGGAAAGAGTCTAATCTATAAAATAAATTTAGAAGCCATAAAGTATAATGAGATCATACTCTTACTAGCACATTATAATTTGGAAGGAAGAAAAGAGCAGATCTTAAAAAATATTCTCAACACTGGGCAATGGTGCTTGCAATGGGGCATGTGCCTTGCGTGCACTAGCCTAAGACGGACTGTGGTTTGATCCCCCGGCGTCCCATATGGTCCCCCAAGCCAGGAGCGATTTCTGAGCACATAGGTAGGAGTAACCCCTGAGCATCACCGGTGTGGCCCAAAATGCGAAAAAAAAAAAGTTCTTAAGATACACAAAAAAATGGAAATATATGAGATAAAGAATAGAGTAGTAAGTAAACTTACTATAGTAATAACTTTTCAATATATATATTTAATCATTACAGCACATACCATACATACATTTTTACATGTCAGTTATCTCAATAAGCTTGAATGAAACCATTGTAAAACTTTTGTGACATTTTAATAATATTTTTACTTTAGTTTAATAATATGTGATCAAATAAAAATTAAATTAATAGATTAAAATCTTAATATATGAATAATAAATTTACTGGCTATAGATAAATGTTATTAAATCAATACTTTTAAAATAAAAAAGTTAAATTAAAGAAAAACAGAATAATTTTCCTAATAATAATTATGTTATAAATTCAATAGTATGAACTTGGTATTCATTAGTCATGCCATAAATATTTTTGCATGTTACTATTTTGTCTTTATAATATATATGGTTGTTAAATTATTTTTTATAATATTATACATCTTCTAATTGTGCATGTAGCCTATTTTAAGTATTTGTAATTGTATGTAATGCTACAAATAATAGCTTCTTCCTAATAAAGTCTATTAATTCAGGGAAAAAAACTCCAAAAATTGGATCGTGAGACTTTAGTGGTTATTACTCTAGATATCATTCAAAGTAGTGCAGCTTTCTTAAATACCAAGAGTCATATATTGGGATGAGTGTTTCCTAATATTAAGCTATGAATATTTGTATTTTTCTTTCCTTTCACAAATACTATGTTAGGCAACTTGTTTCTTAATTTATCAGCTAGAGCTTTGTTTCTGTGTTTAACAACAAGCTTGATTTACTATAGAGAGAATTCCATATTGTAGTACTTTCTAGAAATCATTTTGTTTTTGTTTTTGTTTTTTTTTCCTGAGCCACACCTGTGATGCTCAGGGGTTACTCCTGAGTATGTGCTCAGAAATTGCTCCTGGCTTGGGGGCCCATATAGGAAGCCAGGGGATCAAACCTCTATCTGTCCTAGGTCAGCCGCATGCAAGGCAAACACCCTACCATTGCACCACTGCTCCAGCTCCTCTAGAATAATTTTATGTAAATGTTTACATTCAAGTTCTGTGAACTGTTAACTTTCCTTATTGCACTAACTCCATCCCTTGCCTTTATCATTGTAAGAACAGTAGGATAATGCCTGTGGCATAATGGTTCTTACACATGCTTGAACAACTACCTTCTTTTTAGGAAAAACAAAAGAAAACAAAAACCACATAACTTTTGTTTCTATCCTGGAGATTGAATTTCTTTAAAGTGAGCAGAAAATGTCCTTCCTAACAAGTACACCACTCACCCCATTACAACTTCTAGATCATTCTGGCACTCCTCCAGGTAGGTGATATCACCCCTTAGGTAAACACTGCATAAAGCATAATAAGTGGGAGTGAAATAAAAGGAGGGTCCTCTGGGAAATAACAGGCCTTCAAATTTGAAGTTAATTATGTCCTTAAAGAGAATAGTTAATCTCTCTTGACATTGTGATTTCCTAAGTAAAGTAAATATTCTGCTGAAGATAAATTTCCTTTCGTTGAGTCAGTCTATTGCTATGATAAAATGATATTTTCACATTGGTAGCTAATATTATGTTCCTCAAGTATAAGAGTCTGTATCTGTCTTGAAGTGAAAAAAATTAAAACCTTAAACCAGATTTGTAACTTAAGAAAAAGTACAGGCAACATGAAGTAATCTAAAATTTTGTATCTAAAATTTTGATCACTTTAGCTTTCATTTGCTGCAAATATTTATTTTTTGATAATATCACTGCTAAATAAACAAAGTAAAATGTCACCTAGAGGCCAATTAGAGAGTGGACTAAGAGAATAAAAAGATATGGATATTTGGATCGATAAATCTACCGACCAATTCATGTAAATTGATTTTAATTTTCAGTATAAGTTGTTTTAAAATTAGCTATGTAGAGTTATAGGAAATATACTATATATTAGCTTATACTATATAAGATTATATTTATTTATTATATATAATATTATAATATTTATTATATTAGCTAACATAGAAGTTATGGGAAAATATAATAACATGGGCCAGAAATCAGCTACATCAAAGTCATAAGGTACTATGTAGAAAACTTAATTGATTTACGTGTACCTCAAATCCGTGTTTCCCTATTTTTTGCTCATTAAGCCCTAATGTAAGAATAATAATTTATTGGATTCTTATAACCTTTCACGGTTGAATAAGAAGGATGTGATATATTTAAACACCCCTATTACAATTGAGGAAATTAAAATGGTAATTAAATATCTGCCCCAAAACAAAAGCCTAGGTCCAGATGGATTTACTAATGAATTCTTCCAAAATTTTCAAGAGGAACTACTACTGATCATGGCAAGACTCTTTCATAAAATTGAAAAACCAGGAACACTCCCAAATAGATTTTATGAAGCCAACATCACCGTGATATAAAAACCAGACAGAGATGCTGCCATAAAAGAAAATTACAGACCAATATCCCTGGATCCAGTGCCTCATCAAGGTCATTCACTACAATCAAGTAGGTTTCATCCTAGGAATGCAAGGATGGTTTAACATCTGTAAATATATCAATGTAATACACAGTACCAACAACAAGAAAAATAAACACCATATGATCATATGAATAGACAGAGAAAACATTTGATAAGGTCCAACACCCATTCTTGATCAAAACTCTCAGCAAGATGAGAATAAAAGGAACCTTTCTCAATATAGTTAGGGCCATCTACCATAAACCAATGGTAAATATTATCCTCAATGGAAAAAATAAAAGCCTTCCCTCTAAATTCTGGTACAGGACAAGGCTGTCCTCTCTCATCACTCCTATTTAACAAAGTAATGGAAGTACTTGCTATAGCAATTAGACAAGAAAAGGATAACCAGGGAATTCAGAAAGGAAAAGAAGTCAAGCTCTCACTGTTTGCAGATGACAGGATACTATACTTAGAAAACCCTAAAGACTACCAAAAATCTTCTAGAAACAATAGATTTGTATAGCAATGTGGTAGGCTGCAAAATTAACACAAAAATCAATGGCCTTTTTATACACCAATAATGATAGGGAAGAAATAGACATTAAGAAAACAACCCCATTCACATTAGTGTCACACAAACTCAAATATCTTAGACTCAACTTGACTAAAGATGTGAAGGATATATGCAAAGAAAATTATAAAACCCTGCGTCAAGAAATAAGAGAGGACACGTGGAAATGGAACCACATACCCTGCTCATAGATTGGCAGGATTAACATCATTAAAATGGAAATACTCCCCAAAGCATTGTACAGATTTAATGCGATCCCTCTAAAGATACCCATGAAATTCTTCAAAGAAGTAGATCAAACACTTCTGAAATTCATTTGGAACAATGAACTCCCATGAATAGTTAAATAAATCCTTGAGAAAAAGAACATGAGAAGCACCACTTTCCCCAATTATAAACTGTATTACAAAGAAAAAGTTATCAAAACAGCATGGTGTTGGAATAAAGACAGATCCTCAGATTAGTGGAATAGGATTGAATACTCAGAGAATGTTCCCCAGATATACAATCTCTTAATTTTTGATAATGGGGCAAGAAATCTTAAATGGAGCAAGAAAAGCCTCTTCACCAAGTGGTGTTGGCACAACTGGTTAGGCATTTGCAAAAAAGCGAACTCAGATCCCCAGCTAACACCATGTATGAAGGTAAAATCCAAATGGATTAAAGACCTTGATATCAGACCTAAAATCATAAGGTATATAGAACAACAACATAGATAAAACATGCCATGACATTGAGAATAAAGGCATCTTTAAGGATGAAACAGCACTCTCCAAACAAGTGGAAGCAAAGATAAACAGATGGAACAATATTAAACTGAGAAGCCTTTGCACTTCTAAGGTGATAGTGCCTAGGATACAAGAGCCACCCACTGAACGGGAGAAATTATTCATCCAATACCCATCAGACAAGGTGCTAGTATCCAAAATATACTGACAGAACTTTACAAGAAAAAAAATCTAATCCCATCAAAAAATGGGGAGAAAAAAATGAACAGACACTTTGCCAAAGAAAGAATACAATGGTCAAAAGGCACATTAAAAAAAAGCTCCACATCAGTAATCATCAGGGAGATGCAAATCAAAACAACTATGAGGTACCATCTCACACCACAGAGACTGGCACATATTACAAGGTACATAAATAATATGTGCTGGAGTGGATATGGAGAGAAAGGAAATCTCATTCACTGTTGGTGGGAATGCCATCTGTCTAGTCCAGCCTTTATGGAAAACAATATGGAGATTCCTCAAAAACTAAAAATTGAACTCTCATATGATCCAGCACTGGTGAAGAGGGGTGTTCTTTATATGAATGAAATCCAACTACAATCATGTTTATAATCAAATCATATAAATATAAATATTAAAAATAAAAAATTATCTACTGGAAAAAAGAAATTTGAAAAAGTTGTCTAAAGCTAGGGCTACAATAATCATAAGTATGATAATAGTGATAAGTTATAATAGTACAATAAAAATAATTTATAATAGAGAGCACAGTAAAGTATATTACCTAAATCAGAGCAAATGTGTATCAGTCATAATTTAGTGGCATGCAGATATTTTTTAGAATATCATCTTATCAATATTTTAATAAGAAAAAGGGAAAATATAGGGGTTGGAGCAATAGCACAGCAGTAGGGTGTTTGCCTTCATGTGGCAGACGTAGGACAGACCATGATTTGATCCCCTGGTGTCTTATATGGTCCCCAGAGCCAGTAGCAATTTCTGAGTGCATAGTCAGGAGTAACCTCTGAGTGTCACAGGGTGTGGCCCATAAAGCAAAAAAAAAAAAAAAAAAAGGAGAGAGGGAGAAAAACTAGATTCAGCTGAAATTATATAGTAAAATTAATTCATTCATGCTGATTATATTTATTTATTTAATAACTCAGAATCTAATTGAAGGGAGGTAATAAAATGTTACAAGGTTATATCTTAAATGCGCTTGTATTTATTCTTGTGTTTTTTATTAATATGTGCAAAGAAAGGTACTGAGCAAAAATTAAAATATATTTAATTTAATATCCTAAGTTAATTGTTTCAACGCATTTTTTTAATTGGTAGCTTTACTTACTTTATCATAAAAATGACAATTTAATGATTATATTACAGAAACTACCTTATCTTTCCCATTCTTACTTCCATCTATGCATCATTATCTATATTTTATTTAATATATACTTTATTGAATTTCTTGTCTTTAGTATAATGCATGGGATGGTGCTCAGATTTCAGTACTTAAGAATATATGTATATAGTTGCAACTAGCAAAGTGGAATCAGAAGCAAACAACACCAAAGGAAACATGCATTTGAAAGTTATTTTATTGGTAATCACGTTAATTCCACAGGTTCATTCCTATATAGTTTAAAGTGGGATCTAATTTATCATAGATTTTTTTAAATTAAACTACTGATATATAGAGTTAAAATTTGGTAGTTGATAGTCATACAATGTTCCAACATTCACCCCTGTATTTATCATGTTATTATGTATTATTTTTCCCCAGTAAACTCAGAATTCCAATTTCACTAAAATACAGTTAATATTTCTGAAAGAGATATAGCATACAGAAACAATAAAGATGTTAACATTTTGTGTTTTCCAATGGAAAGGTTAAACATCACACAATAGATCCTAAGTAGTGGGTATCATTTAGGTATCAATGAGCATCATTTACCTTTACACTATGTAGAAACATTCTTATCACAAAATATAAAAAAAATACATTTCCCCTATTAAGCAGCTACCAAGAACCAAATGAGAATAACTTATTAGATAAATGAACTGATATCCAACCTTAATGCCTTAAAGAAAGGGAGAGCTAACATAAATATGCCAGAGTTTGGCAGTTTGGTATAGGATAGTAACAAGTACTTGGCATTGTAGAACATTAGAGAACCTAGCATAGATGCCCATTACTCAAATTCATTCAGCACAGCAGGTTAAGGGACACACAAAATTTACCCCTTTAAAAATATATTTGCAAAAGCTAATTCACTCTTTGTAATTTTGCATGTAACAATACTATTTGATCAAAACAAAACGTTGCAACAAATTTGGCTCATGGTTTTGTTAGCTCTGCTCTATGCTATTCTAACTCTATACACAAGGAACATTTGTATCACAGAGAAAATACTGTGGCTGATTCTATTCACAGAGTTGAATTATGCCTATTATGTCTGTTTGTCTTTGCATCCTTTTCTACCAAGCATTAAAGAGTGTCCATATATAAGAAAAAAAAAATACTTGGGACTAGAGCAATAGCGTGGTAGGGCTTTTGCCTTGCACGAGGCTGACCCAGACAGAAATCAGTTTGATCCCCTAGCATCCCATATAGTCCCCCAAGCCAGGAGCGATTTCTGAGCGCATAGCCAGGAGTAACCCCTGAACATCACCAGGTGTGGACCAAAAACAAAAGAAAAAGAAAACGATACTATATAAGGTATTAATAATTTATATTTAACAGTTGAGAGCCAGGAGGAGCTTATGAGTACAGCTGGGTATGGCTTAATTACCTGTCATTCTTAATATATAAATAAAAAGTCAACTTTATTCATAATTTTATTCATAAAATAAGTTTAATTTTATATTTTTATGGTTCTGTAATGTAACATATTGTTATTGGTCTTTTACAGTGCACATCATTCCAACATCACACTCATAAAAAAAACTTAAAGAATTTAAAATTAGAGTATCATGATAATATAATATTATTTTGAATTCTTTTTTGTTTTCAATATTTATATGGTGAACCATTCTGTGATGTTCACATTAGCTTCAAATAATTTATAACATTTAGCTTTAAATTACAGTGCCCTGACTACATAACATATGTTGATTTCATTGAAGTAATATGCTTTAGCATTTATCTGTGCTAAAATGAATTATTTTAGATTTTGAGGCAATTATGTTATATTCTTGACTGATATGATCATTATTAGCTTAGGGACTATTTAAAGGAAGTCAATTTAAAATTACTACCTATTATTAAATTTACTATATCATTTATTTAGACAATTTAGATGTCCTTCCTACTAAGTTAAAATAACATAGGCCTTCCTCATCCTTTTATGAACAATTTCAGGAAAGTCAAATAATCTCAGCTTCTAAACCATGGAAGCAGATGCCATTCTTCTGTTGAGTTCAGAATTGACAATCTGTTGTTTGCTAAATGTGTCTTGTTCTGACACCAATACCAGAAGGAAATGCGTTTCCATCATTAATCATTAAGTTTCAAAATGGCTATTCAACTTCTGTTGGCAATTTGATGCAGAGAAAGTTTAGGAGTGTAGTATTATATATCACTTACTCATAAGAAGCAACCCATGTTTACCAGGCTACAACTGAAATTTAAAACCACTTATACTGGCAAAAATCTAGGGGATATGTGTGTTTTTGCGGATGGTTTCTTATGTGAACATGAAACCCAGAATGATGAAATCCTTGCCCAATCACCTCCTTCCCTTTAGGCTGAGCATGAAGTGCAAGAATTTTGGTTTTGTTTGTATGTTTACTTTTTCCTTGCTCTCCTCAAAACTTGTTCTATTTGTTCCAAGACTTGAGAATATCAAGCTTCACCATTTTTCACTTGAGGCTGATTTCTGTATTTAACTTATAGCTATATTTGCAAGTTAACTTGTGGAATTGATTCTATTCATCCCCAACTATAGTTCAGAAATGTAATGACCACATTCTACACATTTGTATTTATGCCATGTTTCACATTTATTTTCCATTCAATTAGCATCAGTTCAGTAAATGTTGTTTTCCTGTTATCTGAATTCTTTTCTCTTTTTTTACTGATTATTTTCAACTCTCAGCATATGTGGACTTTAAATTCTAGTTTTCCCACAGCAAGAATAACACACTGTATTCTTCTGGACTTAGTACAACAGCAAACAGATGGTAGCTGTTAAATAAGTAGTAGGTGATGGTGGTATGTCCACTCATTTAAAAAAGGTAAAAGCTTTGTTAGAAGCTATTTTAAATCTAGGAGCTAGAGATTGAAATGTGAAATATATAAAATAAAATGTGAAAGAAAACAACACATCTCTGGTTTACTAACATCTGGCTACTGCTTAATATGTCCTTTGTGATGCATAGATGCTTTAAGTTCCACTGTTACAATTTTGTCTGATACTGAATCATCCTTAGACATCACAAATCTTTTCACATCATGTTGCAGAAGTCACATTGTCATCATTGTTTTAAAATCAGATGCTAGAATTTCAAGTGGTTTTATTTTCAGTGTGCTTACTAGTTACTAATGATCTTTATCATTTCACAAGATTTAAAAATATTTTTAAGGATCTGTGAACTAACTCACAAAGGCAGGGCTTATGGTCTGCATGCAAGAGGCCACAGTTCAGTCCCTGTCACTTCACAGTCCCCCAAGAATACCCTCATGTGGTCACTGAACAAAACATGGTGAGTAATACCTGAAAATTTGTGGGTGTTACTCAAAATACAAATATATATGCTTAAATTTTACATAGTATATATGCCCAGCATGACATAGGGAACCTTAAAGGATCCTCCATGTTACATAGTCTGTTACAGGGTTAGCCTGGCTTTGAGATACTCAGAGAAAATCTGTGGTTTGGAATCTCCACTTTATGATAAGTAAGATTCTTCAGCAAACTATCTGTGTCAAAACTCATTTCAACAGTTCCCATGATGAAAAGAAGTTAGTGTGAAAAGAAATGTCAGTCTAAAGTGGAAAGCATCTATTTTATAGATAAAACTAAAGATATAAAGATATATGTTCAAACCCTATATCCTCAAACTTAAATCGCATATTAACATATTAAGATTAAACATTTTAATGGTAAACATAGATTTCTATAAATATCCCTCTGTTTATTGCACTGGTGATTTCAAAAGAAACGAGCCTGAATTTAAAAGACAACACTGTTAACTTTATGTGTAAGTCTAGGTTCTTCCCTTAATATTTTTGAAGATGCATTTTTTTCATTGTGCACCTAGGTTATAAAATGATGCTTCACATAAATTATGAAACATTTATTACTCTTTGAGACTCAGGTGATAAAAACTCTCTGTGATTGACATTTGATCCTTGAAATAAGCTGTCATATATGACTAACTTTATTTATAAGGCGCTGTTCCTAGGGAATATAGATTTCTTGACCTTGTGTGAGTGCATGCATCTATATATGTATATACATATATAGAAAAAGAGCATAAATGCAAACTTATATGCAGTTTGTAATTTTACTCTTTATATAATAATGTGTTCTACCTCTTTAAAGGTTTACATTGAGTCTTAAACAGAAAACAAAATTTAGAAATGAAGGGTAGTAAATTTCACCACCCTTCACATGCCATAGACATTAATTCTCTTTTAATAAATATTTCTATATTTTTTAGCAATATGATAAGATTGATTTTCCCTATGCTCTTTAAAGTTCATCATGATTGTATAAATTGATTTGTTCAAATAAATAAGAGCAAAAGTAAACTATTTACCATATTCTTTTTTCAATGATAAGGCAGTATTGAAAAAACCTGCCAAATTAGGTTGAGGTTTCAGTCTCATTCCCTGAGTGATCACAGAACACGTCCTCTCTTTAATCAAAAATATATGTTGAGATTTTTTAATTGTATACTTTCATGGCATTAAAGGCATCATTACTATCACAACCTAAGATACCTCTAAATGATTGGTAGAATAAATTTGCCTGACCCACATGTGCATTCTTTTGAGATATTTTGTCCTTAACTTCTGAATTTGTAAGAGAAGTATTTACTTTACTTGATCACAACACTGGCCATATTTGCATCATTCGTTTTAATAGCAGAGGCCATACTTGTGAAGAGGATGTATGAAATTGTCAACCTGGCCACAGAGTGATTACCTGAACCTAAGGACTTAGTGATTGGAGCTTTATTTTCAACTCCAACCATATTGGCGATTCCCATAAAATATTAATGTCTAGAATCATTGTTTCTATTTTAAGGTAAGTCATTTCAGGAAAGAATAGGTTAAGTCTGTAAATATATGTTACAAAGACATACATATGCTACTGTGATAGATAGTGCTCTAGGTGTGAATTAGAGAGAGTCAGAAGAGTCAAATCATTTAACACTATCCTCTCTAAAGTAGGGGAAGTACCCAATCATGGTCATTAATTAATGTTTCAGAACAAATTCTTTTATATATTCAGATGTGAGAAAAGCTGTATTATCACTTTAGATTTTACTCTTAACTTGTCTCTAATTAAAGATTTAACATTATAGGCAGGATTCTTCTCCACTTCCATTTCTTCATTATTTTTAATATCATATTTACTTTTTACATGTTATTTTTACATATGTTACATATTTGTACATATTATTTTGTATTTTAATCTACATGTCTTTAGCCCTTCAGTCTTATTCCTCATGAACAGAGGACATAAGATATATGCACAGCAAACCATATGATATATGTATGTGTTGTTTGTATTTAATATAAAATATATGCTATTCTATACAGTAGATATATGTATTATATAATATATTCATATAAGTTTATAATGCAGTGAATTATAAAGTAGGAAGTAGGTGAAAAATTAATTTCTCTGACCAGAGGAATATAAAATTTGAAAATTCTACTATAAAATTTTTACTTGCTAATTTCTCTTAGTTTTACTTGGTTTATTTAACAGATTTTATACTAACATCATAGTCTCTGTTGCTGACTATATCCTAAAATGTGCCATTATCATTTTGAAGTAATATTCAACTCATTTAAACTAGCACTTTTTTTTTATACTTCACAGGCTATATTTTGGTCAGATTAGATATGAAGAAATATATATATATATATATATATATATATATATATATATATATATATATAATTTTCCTTGTGGTTAAGGGAGAACCTAAATACTTGTAGCCTGGAAAGACTAAAGGGCTCTCTAATCTGGTATGTTCATAATGTGGATGTAATGAACAAGAAAGATGGAATTCAGGAGACCCAAGATCATTACAGAAATAACACACTAGGATAAAAATTTTTCCAACTATAGAAACTCCTGGCTTGCTCCTATTGAAGAAGAAGAGATAAATGGTCCTCTTTTGAAAGTGCATTAACCTTAGGATCATTTAATGAATTACCTCTCCCAGTGTGCACTAAAAGATACCCTAGAGGCCAAGATAAAAAATAGGCTTTTTTCTCACAGAGAGGCTCAAATATGTACCAATTCCTTCTTTCTATTTAGTTCACTTTCATTTTTCAATCCTCTGTCGCATATATTTAAAGTACTACTTAGTATAACCTCTGTTTTTAAAAAGAAAGATGTTTAAAATAAAAAATAAAAACATAAGTCTCTTCCAAAACAATGATAGTATGTATATCTTAATTATTATTTTATCTTACTTATAATTATTACTTACTGGTAAACAAAAAGGTTTTTTTTATTTAATTCTGTCTCATTTTTCCTTCTGATATATTTTAATGTTTATTTGGGGACTATATATGGAACTGCTCAGGAATTATTCTTGTCTTTGCTCTCTGGAATCACTACTGGTAAGGCTCAGGGTCTATAAGACACTGGAGAATGAACTCAGGTTGTCTATGTGCAAGGCAAACTCATTCCCCCCTGTAGTATTTCTCTAGTATCTTCTTCTGACAACTTAAATTGCAAGCTGCTTGCTGTTTATCACTCTTCCAGTTATCAGAAAAAAGAATGAATGGTTAGTAAAAATGTAAGCACTGCGAGACTAGAGACATAGAATTCAATGTAAAAAGATAAACTCAAGAATTACACCATATTCTTAAAGAAAATTGAAGTGATGCTCTTTCACTTCATACTCAGAAGTTCTTCCATAGCAATTTCTTCATGCAAATTAATTTAGCAAAGACTTATAATTTTACTCAGTTTTTATTTTAATCCTGATGCATAGAGAACTTAAGATAATTTAGAAGTAAATTAAAATAGATAAATTATTCTAACTTAGGAAAGTAAACCCAGAAGAGCAGGGGAGCATTGTAATTAAAAAGGTGTTTGAGAGGCCAAAAAAAAAAAATTGTACAGGAGTTGAGGCACTTGCCTTACATGCAGCCTATCGTGGTTCAACCCCCAGCGTCATCTGCGGTCATCAAGCACCTTCAGAATTCATCACTAAGTACAGATGCAGGAGTAAGGTCTGAACCATGCTAAGTATGGTCATGCAACAGCCCCTCCAATAAAAATAAAGTCTTAGCAAAAACAAAACAAAACAAAAAAAAAACCCCTATATTGATACACAATCTCCAAGACGAGCTATTGGGATTGCCAGTCAGGAGACAAAGGACAAAGAAGAGAAAAAGATGCTTTGAAAAAAGCCTTTTATTTTTGTTTGTTTTCTACTCAGAAACAAAAACAAGCAAATCTTTGTATGCAGAAAAGATATTTGGCGATTTTAAAGTATGCTAACAGGATATAAACTTTAAAGACAATTATTAGTTGTATAGAATCTGGTTTTGAAATTATTAGAGAAGCGAAACATTGTTTTCTGGATGGTAAAAGGCCGATAGTGAAGCTGATTCTGATTGTGGATTCTGAAATTATTGATTTGAGTATAAAAAAAGTATGCATATATAGTGTTTTTGGGTCACATCTGGCAGTGCTTAGGAGTTATTCCTGGTTCTTTGCACAGAAATGACTCCTGGAAAGCTAGGGCACCAAACAGTATGCCTAGGATTGAACCCAGATTGTCCATGTGCAAGATAATCACCCTACTCTCTGTGGTATTGCTCTGTCCCAAAAAAACATATTCAAAGCAAGCTATTTACTGTCTAACTGTTAATGCAATATGTCTAACCGGTTAACACAATGCATTATTTCCCTCAATCGATGAGCTGCCCAAAAAATAGAGAATCAAGAATATAGTAAATAAAATATTATAGTTAACACATGGAGCAGACAGTTTCTTTCAAGTAATTTCCTAAAATTAAAATTGAGGAAATAGGGTTAGAAGGTGTGTGTGGGGAGGAATTGTTGAAAATGAAAATTTACCATTGAGCAACTGGATCTCAATTGCTTCTACAAAGAACATGATGTAGAAATTATTGTTCATCAATGCATAACTTCTGATAGCCTTTGGAGACACTCATTTTACACACTTCTGGAATTAGCTTCCACACATGGACGAGGTATGTGTCCAAGGTTTCACTGAGACTCCTGTGGTGTTTGAATTGGAAAATTATTAG
The DNA here is from genome assembly GCF_024139225.1 of Suncus etruscus. Taxonomy (NCBI): domain Eukaryota; kingdom Metazoa; phylum Chordata; class Mammalia; order Eulipotyphla; family Soricidae; genus Suncus; species Suncus etruscus. The sequence goes on along the minus strand of NC_064853.1, from coordinate 76,179,357 downwards.
GAGGCGAAATATCATTTACTTCAGCCAAAGGCGGTTCTCTGCCCCCAAATTCCACAAATATAAATGAACTGTCCTTATGATTAAAACAATTATATGGTACCTCTAGAGAGTCTCAGAATTGTCATAGATAAAGTTGTCTTACACAGACATAAAGACTTCAGTCTTGCAGGGCAAAAGACATCCCACTCACCTGTCTAAAGGAAAAGCAATTCTCAGTCAATCAGAAATACTTGCTCCTGTTTAAAAAACAGAAGGAGAAGGAGAGATTGCATGGCAGATAGGGCACTTGCCTAGCATGTGGCCAACCCAGGCTCAATTCCCTGCATCTATATTGTCCCTGAGCACTCAAGGAGTTATTTATGAATGAGAGCCAGGAGAAACTTCTGAGCATTGCTGGGTGTGCCCCTTAAAAAACAAAAACTATGGAAAGGGAATGGGAATTCTTGTGTTCAAAGCATTTTCTAGAGGATAGAGTTCTGGTCCAGGAACCAGAGATACCTTAAATAACCCCACTTTGGAGATGAATTGTTTCCTTACTCAATTTAATTTGTCATATAACAGCCTTTTCTTTATACTTTGTTCTCCTTACTCTTAAACTTTATTCTTTCTTTCTTTGTTTATTTTTGTTTTTTGTTTTTTTTTTTTTGTTTTTGGGGCCATACCCAGTGATGCCTAAGGGTTACTCCTGGCTATGGGCTCAGAAATCCTGCCGGGTTTGGATGACCATATGGGACACCTGGGGATGAATCACAGTCTGTCCTAGGTCAGCCACATGCAAGGCAAATGCCCTACAGCTGCACCATTGCTCCAGCCCTATTTCTTAATTATTATTTTATTAATTCAAACCAGATTTATTTTTTCAGACATGAAAGATTAAGAAAAATTATAAAGTAAAATAAATTAGCAAAATAATTAGTACATTAGCATGAATTATACAATATGAAAATACCCAAACTAGGTGTAAATACACATAGGAATACAGGTTTTAGGACACTTTACATCAGTGTGAGAATTAAGAAGTTTTTAAATAGATGGCATTATTTTTAGACAAATGCAAGTCATGTTAAACAAAATTTAGATTTTTATGTACTTATACAAAAATAAATTTCAGATGGAGCAAAGCTTTATTTTTTGTCTTTATTTCTTCCTTTCCTCCTTTTCTCTCCTTTTTGTTCTTCAAAATAAGATTTTATTTTCTTTTATCTGCCCTTTTTTTGCCTTTTTCATCCTGCTTTTCTCTTCCCTCACTTCTTCCTCTTGGCAACCTTCTTTCTCTTCATCCTTCACTTTGCTTAGATACAGACTCCATTTTGTCTAGTGATTTTGTCTTTCAGCATTGCTAGACAACAAGCCATCAGAACAGTAACTCCTCTGTGAGTTACATTTGAATGAACAACCCTTTCACAACTTTTACAAGAATAAGCCACAAAGCAACATATCTCTCAATTCAAACTGCTGTTTCTTTCTGCTTGACTTCACTCTGAAATTGTACTGAGAATGACATGTGCCTTTAATAGATGCCTGATACAGTAAAGATGGACAGAGTGAGACTGACATAAAAAGGACACCAGCCCCAGTTGCACCTAGCATGGCCACACCCCCTAGTCTTTTAGCCTTGAAGACTGTTTCCAAGTGAACTAATAATTATGAATCCCATTATCATTGAGTCATAAACTGAATTATTAGTGTTATACATCTTGGATTATTCTATCTACTTCTCACTCTATACATTCAGGCACTGACACTTAATTATGCTGTCCCACAGTAGATCAAATTTTACAGCAGCAACAAAAGATTAAAACCGTTTTAAATTGGGGACATTTAGAGGATAAACAACAGAGGTTTCTAGGATAGGACTGTAGTCAGCTGTGTGGCCATCTGGGAAGAAAACCATTCAAGTGCTATTAATATTTAAAAACCTTTTGGGTTTTTATAGTTTTCTGCTTTTCTAACACACTGAATCCTAAATCCATGGTGGATTTTTTGTGTCAAAACACAATGCTAAGCTATTTTAGAGTTTTTATTAACAGGGACAGAACTGTCATATCTTGTGCTTTCCAGGCGCTGCTGAACTTCAGGGTAGTTGATAACATAGATTTTATTTTTCAATTGTGCATAACAGGAAAATTACTGGACTCAACAGAACTGCTTCATTCTTTTTTTATTTTTTAACGTATCTTTCTTTTTATCTTCTAACTTCCTTCATTCCTTCTTATCTTTCTACCTTCCATCCATCTTTCCTTCCTACAAGAGGAAGTTCTCACTGTTTACTCAACCTAAGGGATTTCTTCTGGTGGAACTCAGGGGACTGTTAATCTAAATGGGATCAGCTGTGATGGAGATAAGCAATTTAATTCCTGTCCTCTCTCTTTCTCTCTCTAGCCATGGTTTTGCCTATATCTTTAATTACTTCCCATCTTCTCTTTCTCTTCTCCCCTTGATCCTATTCTTTCTTCCACTCTTTGTTTTGCAATTGTATTGATGCCCTAAGTCCACAGATATAAATAGATTATTACTTTGTTGATCTTCCCAAATATTTGCAAAGTAACTTGGCAAGTGTTTTTTATTCTGCTTGGGTTGTATAATTTTGTCAATATAGGTTTCAGAGAAAAAAACAATAAAGTTGTTGTAAAGATAGTACAATGGAAGGGTTAAGCTGCTTATCTTACATGTAGTGGACCCCATTTCAAACCTAAACACTCATTATAGTTTTCTGATATTTTCTTCTATTTCCTGAGGAAAATAAAGAAGAAAGGAGAGAAGAGGAAATGGGAGGAAAGAGGAGAAAAGAAGAGGGAAGAAATTGAGGAAACAGAATTAATAGAAATGAGATATAAACGCTCAGATAATTATTTAAAATCAAGCACAGAAGTTCTGACTACTACCTTCATCCTTTTAATTCTATCAATGCAACAGTCTCCCTGGGTGTGTGTGTGTGTGTGTGTGTGTGTGTGTGTGTGTGTGTGTGTGTGTGTGTGTGTGTGTGTGTTATGGAATGATTCTGAGAATACATAGTCCATAATTTGAAATGAAATGAACCTATATTAAGTAATAGCAAAGTTGATAGAAAATTGAGTCTTTTTAAGCTTCAATTAGATGGAATAGATTGTGTGATTTTTTTGTATCCAGAAGTGTCCAACACCTTCAGGAGTGCACATTTCCTTTCAACAATGTCTCCAGTTTCCTTCCAACCTTTTCTCCTACCCTCTTCCCTGCCTCCTTCTGCAGCAGGTATTTCTCCTACCTCTCTTTTTCTCTTTTCCTTTCTTTTCTTTTAAACACTGGATTGCAATATTTTACTTAAGGAGTGTTGTGTATATCACTTTATTTACTTTCAGCATCCTCTTCTTGTCCAGAGTGATCATCTCCAACTATCATTGGAGAGATTCCTTCTCTTCCTTACCTGTACTGCCCCACTTTTTGTGACAAAATTCTTACCATGGACTGGTCCTCCTGGTCCTTGTCTAGTGTTTCTGGATATTATTACCATATTATCTATTATTCCTATTTCACAAATGAGTGCAATTATTCTATCTATTCCTTTTTATTTAAATCATAAATCAACATAATGCTTTCCATCCACATATAAGCAAATTTCATGACTTTATTTTTCCTACCAGCTACATTGTATTCCATTGTGTAGATGTACCACGTTTTTTTAGCCACTCACCTGTTCTCAGGAACTTGTGTTGTTTCCTTATTCCAGCTATTGTCAACAGTGCCACAATGAACATAGAAGTGCAGAGGGTGTTTCTGCGTTGTGTTTTGAGGCTCTGAGATTATATTATTTGATGAGTGAAAATGTGGGTCAAATGGAAGCTCAATTTATAATTTTGTTTGAGGAATATTCATATTGTTTTTCAAAAACACTGGAGCAGTCAACATTCTCACTAGAAGTGAATAAGAGTACCTTACTTACTCCCTGAATCTGTGCCAGCACTGGATGTTCTTGTTCTTTTTCATACTATAGAAATGATCCCTGAAAGTATAGTCTTGTTCTTGTTCTTTTTCTTTATTTGGGGGGGAGGTCACACCCAGCATCGCTCAGGAGCTACTCCTGGCTCCAAGCTCAGAAGTCACTCCTGGCAGGCTCAGGGGATCATATGGGATGCAAGGATTTGAACTTCCACCACCCCCCCCCTGTATTGGCTGCTTGCAAGGCAAACGCCCTACTGCTGTGCTATCTTTCCAGCCCCAAGGATGTTCTTGTTCTTTGTGATGTGTCCATCTCTATGTGAGTTATCTTATTGTTTTGACTAGCATATGCATGGTATTAATGATGTGGAGATGATTACACACAGCATTACAAAGGGGCAGGGCAATATGCATGTGGTGTTTAAGATTTAACAAATATGCAAGGAAAACATGTCTGCTTTGAGTTAATTCCCTCGCGCTGTGTGATATGATTTATAACTTTTATCTTAAAATAATTTTAGACTTCCACAAGAGTTCTGAAAAGAGTATAAGATTTTTGACACATCCTTCACTGATTTTTCACTTATAACACTTATAACCTTTTAAAATTTATCCATTTGTCAGTGATACCTGTATTATTTCATTTCTGCAATGAGACAAAAGTGAACTCTTAGTGTTCTTTACTATTATACTTTGTGAAATAAAGGAGAGTTGCCAAAGGGAAAAAAGAGGTGAGTAGGAAGAACAGTTCTAGTGTCAATATAATGACGCTAGAGATTTTGAGGTACATGGATAAAACATATGCATGTATTGAAGTGTTAAACCATAGTCTATAGTCCAAAAAAGAATAGTCTAATAAGATTAAGAATGATTAGTATGCAGTTCCTAAAATAATGTTATTGCATAATCATATACAGTAAAGTTAGTATTGGAAACTGAATTTATTATATGCTGTTATTTCATCTAGATTTTATAAAAGTGTTATTATTTCACTCATTTTCTATACATTGTAAAAGAAAACAAATGACACAAAATTCAAGCCATTATTGCTTATATTTAGCTATTATGTCCTAATCTTCAAATTTTAACATTTCTATACCCTTTAAATAAAACAAAATGTTTGCCTTTTATGCTTTGGCATTTAAAAAGTGAAGGTCAATTATTTTGTTATGATTTTTTTTCAGTTTGGACTTTTAAGATATAAAATAATAATTTCCAAATGGATATGTTTATAAGGCATATAAACATAACAGATATAAGAAAATGAATTTGACTCATTAAGTAATGATTAAATTATTTAAAAATTTTTACTTAAAGGCCATTTGAGAGTAGATATATATGTATATATTGAAAATTTCATGAGACATTAGAATAAAATTTCTGGATTAGATGCAAAATCGGTTAATATTACAGTCCTTTCATAATCTTTACTTTTATACAAATGATTCTTAATTTGATTGAAGATAGAATATTTAAATATACTGGACAAGGACTCACAGGGGTCCTCAAACTTTTTAAACAGGGGGCCAGTTCACTGTCCTTCAGACTGTGGGAGGGCCAGATTATAGTAAAAACAAAAATTATGAACAAATTTCTATGCACACTGCATATATCTTATTTAGAAGTGAAGAAACAAAATGGGAATAAATACAATATGTGGCCCGCGGGCCGTAGTTTGAGGACCATTGAAATAAGGATTATTTTTTTTAATATAAGGATTATAAATATTCAAAATTTTATTTCCTGAAGCACAACCCTGCACTAAAATAACTCTCACATATTTCCAAGGTTTTTATGAAAAATATTATATTGAAACCATTGTCATTTACAAAGTCCTTAATAGTTGGGTTTCAGACATACAATGAATCAGGGCCAATCCCACCACCAGAGTCCACCTCCCACCAATAGTGTTCCTCAAGAGCATCCTATATCAGTCCTCCCTATCTTCCAGCCTGCTAAGATAATAGGCCCATTTTAAGTTTAGATTGTTAAACTTTGGGTTCCTAATTCCATTGTTGTTGCCTTTGACTTAGACATTTATTTCTGTCCTTTTTTAACATGACCAATGAACCTGAGACTGCTTGGCTCCTGGGCCCTGGCCCCATCCTTTCATATTTGTGATTCTCCTTTTCACTCAGTTTCTTTCCTTTACCTCCCTATACTTTGGGGCCAAGGGTGTTCAAGACAACTCCCATTTAGACCATTGCATTTCTTCATGCAGTTATTCTAAATGCCACATATAAGTAATATCATTCTGTATTTATCCTTCTTCTTCTGGTTTACTTGCATTTAACATAATATCTTCCAGTTCCATCTATGTTGCGATAAATTGCATTGTTGTATCATTTCTTACAGCTATGAAGTATTCCATTTTATATATCTACTACATCTTCACGATCCACTCAGTTATTGAATATATAGGCTGATTCCAAGTCTTGGCTAATGTACTGAGTACTTCAATAAATTGTGGTGTGCTTACATCCTTTTGAATGAATGTATTCTCTCTGTGAATAAATACCTAAATGAGGGATTTCTGAGTCATATGGAAGCTCAATTTTGAGTTTACTGAGTACTATTTATACTGTTTTCCATAGGGGTTGAATCAGGCAGCATTGACACAAGCAGTTTCTTTCTCTCCACATCCAAACCAACAGAGATTGTTCAATTATTTTTGATATGTGCCATCTTTACTGGGATAAAATGATATCTCATTGTTGTCTTGATTTGGATTTCCCTAATTATAGGTGATGATGAGCATTTTTCATGTGTCTGTTGGTTTTCCTCAGAGAATTGTCTCTTCATTTTCCCCTTATTTTTATATTGTTGTTGTTGTTGTTGTTTTCATTTTGTGGAATTAACTTTTGGAATATTTTGTATAACCTAGATATCAAACCTTTATCTAATGTGTTGAGTAAAAAAAATTCTCCCAGTCATTTAGCTATCTTCTAATTATAGCAGCCCATTTTTCTTTTGCCATAGAGAAAGTTTTTAGTTTGATATAGTCCCATCAGTTTTGATGCTATAGCCTTTGCCATTAAATCCTATCATGAAAGACTTCTTTTATGTTTAAGAATTGGTTTTCTATGCCTATATTTTTTTTTTTTTTTTTTTTTTTTTTTTGGTTTTTGGGCCACACCCGGTAACGCTCAGGGGTTACTCCTGGCTATGCGCTCAGAAGTCGCTCCTGGCTTGGGGGGCCATATGGGACGCCGGGGGATCGAACCGCGGTCCGTCTCCTAGGCTAGCGCAGGTAAGGCAGGCACCTTACCTCCAGCGCCACCGCCCGGCCCCGCCTATATTTTGCTCAATGAATTTTATGAATTTTGGTTTAATCTCAAAGTCTTTAATCCATTTTGAATTACCTTTTGTGTAAGGTGTGAGATATGGATTGATCTTTAGTTTCTTATACATGCTATCCAAATGTTATCCAAAACCAATTGTTGAAGAGACTGTATTTGTTCAGTTTCACATTCTTGGCACTTTTACCAAATATTACTTTATCATACACTTGGGGTTTTGCCACTGGAAATTCTATTCTGACTCACTGATTTGAAAGTCTGTCTGTCTTCTAATACCATGCTGTTTTGATCACTATGGCTTTGTAGTAGAGCTTCAAGTTAGGTACAGGGATGCCAACCAGTTTATAGTTTTTAATATGTATTTGGCTATTCTATGTCTTTTATGGTTTCACAAACACTTTAGAATTGATTATTAAAAGTCCTTGAGGAAAGTTTTCTGAATTTGAATAGGGATTGCATTGAATCTATAAACTAGTTTAGCAGATATGGTCATTTTGATTGTGTTTATTTTTCCCATCCATGAGCATGGAATATTGTTCCATTCCCTTAGCTCTTCTTCAATTTCTTTCATAAATGTGTTGAAGTTTTCATGGTATAGGTCTCACATCTTTCTTGTGAGGTTGAATCCTATACTTGATAGTTTTGGACACTATTTTATATGGGATAAACTCTTTGATGATCTCTTTCTCCTCTGAGTCATTTTTTGTATCAAGAAATGCAACTGTCATTTGTGTATTGACTTTGTAGCTGACAACTTTTCTTGATTGCTTTATTGTTTCTAGGAGCTTTTAATGTGGACTCTTTAAAGTCTTTTATGTATATCATCATATCTTCTGCAAATAAAGATAGTTTGAATTCCTCTTTTCCAATTTATTTCCTTTGGTTTCCTTCACTTGCCTAATAGTTATTGCTAACACTTCTAATACTATTTTGAAAAGAGTGGAGACAATAGACATCCTTGTCTACTGCCTGACCTTAGTGGAAATACTTTCAAATTTTTTTTTGCCATTAAGAATAATGTTGGCTAGGGGCCGGGCGGTGGCGCTAGAGGTAAGGTGCCTGCCTTGCCTGCGCTAGCCTTGGACGGACTGTGGTTCGATCCCCGGTGTCCCATATGGTCCCCCAAGCCAGGAGCGACTTCTGAGTGCATAGTCAGGAGTAACCCCTGAGCATCACCGGGTGTGGCCCAAAAACAAAAAACAAAAAAACAAAACAAAAAAAAAAGAATAATGTTGGCTGTGGGCTATTTATAGATAGCTGCTACTATCTTGAGGAATTTCCTTTCACACCTATTTTGCTGATGGTTTTAATCATGAATGGGTGTTGGATTTTGTCAAATGTTTATCTCTGCATTGATTAAAATGATCATGAGGTTTTTATCCTTTCTTTTACCAATGTGGTGTATTATGTTGATTGATTTGCATATATTAAACCATACTTATATCCCTTTTTGATCTGTTGTTGGATTCGGCTTGCTAAGATTTTATTAAGAATTTTTGCATCAATGTTTATCAGTGAGATTGGTCTACAGTTTCTATTTTGGTAGTATCTGTCAGTTTTCAGAATGAGCATTATGTTAGCTTCATAAAAGGTATTAAGGAGGATTCCTGTCTCTTCCATATTTTGGAAGAGTCTAAGCATAAATGGTAGTAACACTTCTCTGAATGTTTGATAAAACTCACCTGTAAACCCATTTGATCTGGTCTTTTATTCTTGAGGAGTTTGTTATTTACTCTTTCAATTTCCTAACTTGTGATTGGCCTGTTTAGACTTTTTACTTCATCCTTAATTAGTTTTGGGAGATTATATTTTTCTAGAATTCTGTCAATTTCTTCTAGGTTCTCTTGCTTAACAGAGTACAGTTGTTCATAATAACCTCACATGTTGTATTGTATTTCTTGGCATTGTGTTGTCATGTCTCCCCTTTTATTTCTGATCTGATTTATTTGAGCATTTTCCCTTCTTTCTTTGTGAGTCTTGTCAATGGTTTGACTATCTTCTTTATTCTTTCAAAAAACCAGTCCCCGGTTTTATCTATTCTTTGTATTGTTTTCATTGTTTCTATATTCTTGATTTCTGCTCTGGTTTTTATTCTTTGTTTTCTTCTGCTTGTAAACTTTGTTTACTTACTTATAAAAAGTTTCTTAATTTCTGATTTTACTCTGTCTGGTTTGATAGAATTGTCTGTTGTTCTTTTTTTTATATAACATTTTAAGTACATTTATGTTAGTACTTCCTTAATTTAATTTTCCAGTTATTTAGCAAGGTCTGTGTGTATATGTGTGTGTATGAGTGAGAGAGAGAGAGAAAGAAAAAAGAGAGAGAAAGAACAAAATTTGGTTTTGAAAAATAATTTCCAAAAGGAAAAATTATTTTCCTCATGAGGAAATACTGTGCTTCATAAAGGAATTTTTAAAGGTTAAATTTTACAGAATTTTATACTTTGAATATTATTACTTGGGTCTTAAATATATTTTATATCTTTTGTTTATAGCTTATTTATTAGTAGTAGTCAATAAGGTATTTTAAATATTTTCAACTTTTAATACACTAAACTTTGTTATGTTGAGAAATAAGACTTATGTTAAAGTACAGGGACAAATCAATATCATAAAAATTATCACAAGAACAACAACAAATGAATTAAAAGCAATTTTATAAAAACTTAAAACACATAGCAGTTCTGTTATTTTAGTGTTTCTGTAAGTCTTTATAAACTTCAATGTGACAGAATATATTTTATCTGTAATTATATAAAACTTATAATTTTTCCATTTAAGATGATTCTGTTTAATGAACAAATTATGGAGAAGTAACTTCCACATAATATAATTATTAGAATATATAGAAGAAAAGGGGAAATATTTCTCTTAAGTGTAATGCCTAGAGATCAACATTTTTAGAGCTTATTTCAATAGTTGGCATTTAATATTTTATTACCCATTTTATGTCGAATATTTTTGTTCATGCAATAGAATCCATAGTATATATAATAGAATATTTTTATTCAACACTATCACCTCAGTATATTTTATGTAATTAAACTGTTTATAATTACTATTTAATAGTGGCATAATATTTAGGGAAGTTAATATATCATAATCTATTAAGCAATTCCCCTGTTTTTGGTAGTTTCTTTTTAATTGCCAATTTATAAATTTTATTTTATTTGTCAAATTTATCAATGTATAAACTCTTGGAAGTCCAGAGAAATCTGTTTTTGAACCATGAACATTCTAAGACTCTTAATATACAATCCCACTAGTATGTCATAGCTTGGCACTGAGATTTAACTATTATTCTGCCATTTCTAATATTTGTTTCTTAAATTTTATAAAATACTGGCTTAATCATGTATTTCTCCAAATGTTATTTAGCATTTGGATTTTTTTTTAATCATCTATTTTCTTTAGAGCGTGGCAAATAGAAAGTTTTAGTGGATATTTTGTGTATATGATTCTTAGGATTATTTATATTGCTTTTTCAGTTCGGTTTCCACATATGTAAAATAGATTAAAAATAGTAGAGTTGATTTCTATATATATTGGCCAGGGCTTATGAAAGGAACTTAATTCTGCCTCTGCACTCAAGGAACACTTTCTATCGATGCTCATGGGAACATATGCAGTACCAGGCATCTAAACTTTGCTGCCCACATGGAAGACAAGCGCCCTATAAGCTGCATTAAGTCTTTGTGCATCTTGATGTAAAAATTAAGTGATGTAATATAAGCATAGCAATTAAAACTGTTTTTGGAAAATAGCATTTATTATGTTTCTTTACTATAATTTCATATTTTATTATCATTAACATTTTATCAGTTGGTAGGAAACGGATTTTCTTGGGCTTTTTCAAAACTAAACATATTAATTATCAAATTTGCTTAAAATGTTTTTAACTTTATTTTGGTTATTTTTGTCCTAATGCTCTTTAAAAATAATCAAGCTTGGGCCTGAGCTATAGCATAGTGGTAGGGCATTTGTCTTGCATGCTGCAAACCCTGATGGACCTTGGTTCAATTCCCAGCATCTCATTTGGTCCCCTGAGCTTGCCAGGAGTGACTTCTGAGCTCAGAGCCAGGAGTAACCCTGAAAAACCAAAAAAAGAGAGAAAGAAAGAAAGAAAGAAAGAGAGAGAGAGAGAGACAGAGAGAGAGAGAGAGAGAGAGAGAGAGAGAGAGAGAGAGAGAGAGAGAAAGGAAAAAAACAAGCTTCAGTGTTTTTGCAAAATGAGGACTAATGCAGTTGTCATTATACTTGTCAGAAAAGAGAATAGCTTAAACCCTTGGAGGATCTGACCACAACTACTCATTACCATCATTAACACCAAGAAAAAGAAATGCAAAGGTGTATGAGGAACCTACTTTGCAATAGAAAAGCAGAACATAGAGCAGGAAGATATGGTTCTGTAAATGTAATTTGTAACTAGGTCAAATTATGTGTCCTCTCTTCAAGTCCAAAACATTAAAATATGGGTTACAGTAAAGCACCATTAATAAAACAAGCTGCTTTTTGTTTCATCTTAAAAACCTGTGTCCAACTTTTTCTTAGCCTATGAAATGTTTAATTCAGAAAATCTGCTAAGACTCTATCATTGACCTACTGCACCAAAAGTCTGATGATTTTGAAGAAAAAAACAGAAAGGTCTCATGACTTATGACAGTCTTTTATGATTTGTTTTTTACTCTGGAGTTCACAGTGACTGGTTTAAATATTCCAACTTCACATGCTATTTTGATAACTATATATTTAATAACTACTTTTGGGTCAAATTCCATACTTTTATTTTTTCATCTGGTTTTCTTTGTAATGTCTGACCCTTCCACTTAATTAACACATTTTTGTAGGGGATAAAGGTGAGAAAAGATCAAATCACTGTTAGTAATATGCTCTTAGGTTTTGCTAAAACTTAAAAAATGATCTTTTTTCATTCACTAATACAATTGTAATATGTTTACATTTTGAATGAATATGAAAAAATAAGACATTTTTTGACAGTGGGATTTAAAAAATATATAATTTGCTTTCTAAAATTTCCAGGTGGTTTAGGAATTCTCTGTAATATAAGACTAAGTAAAATCATGTCAACTTAATAGTGGGGTTAATAAGACCCCTACACCATATGTTTGTTAACATTTGTTACAGCTTATTTAAACTGAGAATGTTGATAAAATAGAACAAATATGGTACAAATTTGTAGTCAAATAATAAACATATGAGTTTTTACTACATTTAATCTTAACAGATAGTTGTTTAAGTTAAAGGGTTGCTTACAGCAGTTTTAAAACTTTATGAATTCCTTGGAGATCTTATTTAAAAATTTTACATACAGAGGGGACCACATATGCTAGCCGACCTGGGGTGAGGGAAGAGGAAATGGGAGGTAGGACAGAAACGGAGGTGTAGGGAGGACAATTGGGTGATGGGAATCCCCCCTGATTTTATGTAAATATGTACCTAAAATATTATTGTCAACACTATGTAAACCACTATGATCAAAATAAAAATTAAAAAAAAAACCTGATATACTTGATATTGTACAGCTGCATATTGTTATTCACCTAGGAAATACACTTAATTAATAAGCAGCAAATCACCAACAGCTTTTATTTACTTTACACAAGACTGGAATAACTTCCATGAATAGTTTTCTTAATGTCATCCACTTTGCCATACAGGACAGTCACTCTCTTGAATAAAGTATGTAATATAAGACTTAAAAAATTTTTTTTACATTCTGATTGACCTGGTGTAGCGAGGGCTAATATTTTCTATACCAGTTCTGAAAGGAACAAGCACTGATGTTGGTCCCTGGAACAACTTTAAGTAGAAAAGTGCCTGATCTTTTTGGAGTTCATAGTAATCTTCTTAAACAGATTTCTGGTCCTAATCCCAGGAATTCTGATTGAGCAGTTTAGAATAATGCTCTAAAATTCTATAATTTCTAATGTTCTTGGTGAAGTTAATGATGTTCATTTATAGACCACAATATGAGTGGTTCTGGTTTAGAAGTTCTCAAATTTCTCATATTACTAACTTAGAATGAATATTAGTTAAATAGTATTGAAATAAACCATAGTTTGTCATAATCTTTTAAGTAATCTCAGTTCCCTAGCACAGATTTTATCTATGAACCTCAGCTTCTTTACCTATAAAATGGGACCAATTATGAGATAGACCCTCTTGTCTACATATGTGTATCATACAAAGTGGAAGGAATGTTTTGTATTTTACACAAGTGTTAAATCTTTTGACCATGTACCTCTAATACTTGAAGGTGCTAAGGAAAGAGAAGAGTATAACAGGAAGACATAGAGTTCATATATTAATGAATTCATACATTATACAGAATGCAATTATTCATTCTTATGTATTTCAAGCTGCAGTGTACAATATACAAGCACTTAAACTATAATTTTATATATGAAAATAAAAGAAATATAAACTTATTTCTCTTAGAAAACAAGTGTATTACCTCACTATTTTAGGGTATTTGTGTTTGTGCTATCTTACAGAAAATATTGAAAAGTGAATTAATTCCTTTCTTCTATCCTAGCATTTCCCCTACTAAATTATCCCACTGATAAAAAAGTCATCCCTCTCTTGTTTCAGTAGTTTCACAATTCAATATTTTATGATAATAAAATGCTATCTTATTTTGAGATAGAAAGTAAGAAATAGGGACATATTCTCCTGTACTCACAATAACATTTTATATGGGAATGTATTTGAGGTTATACAATATATTCTAGTGATACACACTGCATTCCAAAAGGCAAAAGTAAATTTCTATCATCTTTCAGATGTGTGAAATCTCTAAAATCTAGGATGTAGTTCAGGGGCTCCTATTGTTAGGATTAGACACTGTTTTGTGGTCAAAAGAGAGCACTCTCTGTAATGACCCTCACTCAAAAATCGCTGCTGGTGCCTGATATTTGTGAGTGGCATTTAAAAGACTAAACTAAAGATGAGTTTATTTAAGTGCTCTAGAAACAACCCACGAAATGTGCATGATTCTAAAGTATGGAAAAATGTGTCAAATACAGACATAATTATGTCATTGGCTTTTTTGAGGACATTATAAAACTTTTGCATAGAATATTTAATGCATTACTTGCGGAATTACTATTAAGACATTCACTATGCCATGTAGTATAGCTTCTAGAAGCACAAAACAAAGTAGTTTTTCTTAAATTTACTGCCAGGTAAATTGAAAAGCATATTTTATCTTTATAATAAAGTGTATTTAATTTGCTTTAGCAATATGAGACAGCATTAAATTTATTATTACTCTCTAATATTTGACCCCAGCCCAATTTTTATACAGTAGTACTATTTTAAGTTTATTAATTGGCTTACAATCAGTAAATTGCAGCAGAAATACTCAAATTTTAAACTGAAAAGAAAGCATCAATACACATAATACACAAGAATAAGAGATTTTAAATCTCATGTGAAAAAATTATGTGCATAGTGAAATCTTGCAAATCATGTGTCTTCCTATTATTAAAAATGTATGTAACATCATATCCTTTTCTTGGTCCAAGGTGATTACTGGTGTTTTAGTTACAGACAAGTTTTTATGTGCATGTACAGAAATGGAAAAAGATAAAGAAAACGTAAAAGAACCAAATTAGAATCATACTAATTTCGCAACTTTTTTAAATCTTTGACACAATAATTCAACACATAATACCACCTCTGTTTGTCCATAGATTTGGCTCAAAGAGGTGGAGCACATTCCAAACATTGGAAGATTTCAGGCACACATATCCCCCTAACCTCTCACATTAACTTTATATGTAGCCTTCATAGCCCCTAGTGCCAGTGGCACCAATCACCACACAGTGGATACAACCATGGAACTATAAGATACACAGAAATGACTGAGACTAGCAGGAACACTACACCCTATCATGACTGGCCATGATTTCTGTATAAACATATTGGTAATAAAACGCATAAACATTGACTGCCTAAAAATGCAAATTTTTATTCCAGGCAGCAGCAAACTGAGCTAGATATTAAGTTTCTGGTACTCAGAAAGCAGAAGAAAACAGAGGTAAAAGTGAATAATTCAGTCTTTATCACAACATATAAACTTTACATGGTACTAATATCATGTTTAAAGTTTTTATTTTGTTTTTTTTTTTTTTTTTTTGGTTTGTTTTTGCTGGAGTTTTTTTTTTGGGGGGGGGAGGGATTACTCCTGGCTCAGCACTCAGAAATAGCTCTTGTCAGGCTCAGGAGGACTATATGGGTTGCCAGTGATTGAACCTCCAAGTCTGTCTCAGGTCATCCGTATGCAAGGCAAACGCCCTACCGCTGTACTATCTCTCCAGCCTCCTCGTGTTTAAAGTTTTTGATTGACCTAAAATGTTAAAATATTGATCACCACATCGAATAGATATTTATATGGCTGCTTAACACATTTAAAATATTCAGATTCAAATTTTAAATATTTATCTTAAATTAGCCTTACTTCACTAAGTCAAAAACATTTGTTAACTCAAACAGATGATGACTTCTGAAATTGTTCATGTAAAATATGTCTTTAGGGGACTGAATAATTTATTTTCATAGATATACATTTTCTTATTTTGATGATTTTATGAACTGATTGGAGAGGGTCTTTTCTTGTTTTTTTTTCTGTTATTGTTGTTGTTGTTGTTGTTCCCAACTATTCACAAAGTACAACAGTGATTTTGGAGATCTTTAGATGCTTCTTGGAGACTTGGTCATGATTAATATATTACTGAATTGCTTTGCAAAATGACATGAACTTTGCATATATATATATATATTTGTATACATACATACATACTTATATATAAATATATATATATATATAACATGGTGCTTTTAGTCAATATCCAGGCAAATTTGGGGGGAGGATTTTGGGTCACACCCACTCTACTCCCAGAAATCGCTCCTGGAAGGTTCGGGGGACCTATATGATGCTGGGATTCCAACCACCATACTTCTGCATGCAAGGCAAATGCCTTACCTCCATGCTATCTCTCCAGCTATCCAGGTAATTTTTTGTTTTGTTTTGTTTTTGGGCCACAACCGGTGACGCTCAGGGGTTACTCCTGGCTATGCACTCAGAAGTCGCTCTTGGCTTGGGGGACCATATGGGACGCTGGGGGATTGAACCACAAGGCAGGCACCTTACCTCTAGCGCCACTGCCCAGCCCCCTATCAAGGCAATTTTTACAAAATATTTTCCCATTTAAATGCCCAAACGTACTACTTATATCTGTAATACATCAAGCTAATTTATTTTCCTGTCCATTAAAGAAACTGCATTAAGAATAAATCAGATAGTAGTTACATTACAGCTTTCATAATTAATATAAGGTGCCAATTTATTACAAATAATATTTTTCACTGAACATTTAAAAATTTCATGTTAATAGTCATACCTCTTCTGGTGATATATACTTAAATTTTAGCACATAGCAAACAATAGCCTTGTTTTGTTGACTTTGTTATAGATTATGTACAAGTTAATGTGTGGTATTCATAAGCATGTGCAAATAAATGAAATACTATGATTTGGGAATCCACAAATTAGGAATAAACTTTATGGTTGTTTTATCAATCATTGACAATATCAACAAATCATTTACTGTTTATTTCATCCTCAATTTTAGTTAAATTATAATTGTTAATTATAATTTCAATCTCAATTGTAGTTAAATTATAATAGTTAATTATACTTTTCAGGTAACTGAAAAACTTTTGGGAATTTCCATTGTTCAAACTGCCATGTTAGGGAAATCTATACCATTGCTGTTTTTAACTCCTCAACTAGTTTTTATAATTTGTTGTCCTGTAAAGTAATAAATGGACTAAATTTTCTACATACTAATTAAAATTCCATTTCTCATGAAGTTCTTAATCGAGTGCAAGTCATTATGTGCTTTGTTGATTCTTAAGTGCAAAGATAATTGCAATGGGCAGCATGAAAAGAGTTTGATTATTGCCTGTCGACTCTTGTGAATTCTAATAGGTCTAATTGCATTGCATCAATTCATCATCTCAGCATCACTTCTTTTTATTATTAGCTCTCCAAATTGTAATGTGCTCATAAAGAAGTGTTGTAGTATATCAAAGCTGACATGATACCTGGCCTATTAAAATTTTCAGCCCTTACCTTGTGTAACTTTTGAAATTAAAAGTTTATTATAAAGTACCCTTTTTTCTGAAACTAATTTTAAAATGCTCTTGTGTGATAAAATGAATACTATCCAGTAATCTGCATATGAATTTGCCTTTGTAATAATTCTATTAAATGACTACTAAGACTATTTTTTTGCTCAGATTGTTCAATAAATTCAGAACATAATGTGTTGGTTGAAAAACATTTATTAGACTTTTTAATGGGAATTCCTGGTGGCATTTTTCAGGGAGTTTCTATACTATAGTGACTATTCTTAGACTCTGGACAGAAAAGCTTCCACTGAATAATAATGTAGAATCTTCTAGGAGTTCCAATGAGAGGAGTCAAAAAACACCAAAAATTGGGCTGGAGTGGTGGCGCGGAATGCTAAGGTGACTGCCTTGCTGGTGTTAGCCTGGACAGACCACAGCTCAAACCCCCGATGTCCCACATAGTCCCCCAAACCAGGAGCTATTTCTGAGCACATAGCCAGGAGTAACCCCTGAGCATCACCGGGTGTGACCCAAACAAACAAACAAAAAAGAAAAAACACCAAAAATTGAGATGCCAAATATATTATTCTTTGAACTCAAGAAGTAGGGTTGCCCTAATGGAAAGCAGACCTTAAATCATCAGTCTACGTAAAATGAATGTTCTCTATGATTTGGGGAATTTAAGTAGTAAAAATGGCTACAAATTTATTTCAAATATAGTATTAAATTTTATCTCTCATGATTTAAATATTCTCTCTATATACATGACAGTATACGGGGTTTATGCCTGGTAGTGCTCAGGGGACCATGTGTAGGGCTGAATTTTGAATTAGGGTCAGCTGTGTGCAAGACAAGCACCTTGCCTCCTATTCTTCTGTACTATCTATTCAGGCTATTATTATTATTATTATTATTATTATTATTATTATTATTATTATTACTATAATCATTGTTATTATAATCATTTGACTTTAGAAAGGCTCACACCATCACCTAAGATCTATCAGATAGTATATGGCAAAGTTTTCAACAGAAGGGTACACTCACAATATGCATCCTATATTATTTAAGTTCTAAATGACAGCTGAATAATAAATTAAGGAAAATAACTCATTATTTAAGTGTTACTCCATGTCAACTTAAAATCAACCCTAAGGAGTTCAGATGCCTTCTTTTCTGTTTTTTAGAATTGTTTAGTAAAAAAGTAATTTTAATTTGTGTTACATATGAGTCAGTTATAGTTTCTGGAATTAAATCAATTGAAAAAGTTTCAAGTCATTTACTATTATATAACAAATGACTTTGAAATAGGTAAATTAACTAGGTTAATCAAGAACTATATAGGTAGTCTAGAATATATCAGATTATGAATGCAAGTGGGTTTTTCTCTGCTCTGTAATACCCAATCTTTATGTGAAAAATTGTAAATTATCAGGAACTATATTTAACATATGAAATCAAATGATTGAATCTGCTGAGGTTCCCAAATTTGTTTCACCCATTAGTCCCTTTTGAGAAAAAAAGAAATCTCAGTGCCCTTTGAAAGTCTTTCTTAAAGGAACACATGGGAAGTGCCTCCAATTACCCTCAAGGCTGCCCTTCATTCCTGCTGTGTGTTCTGTGTGGTATCTCCACTTTGGAGAAATACTTATCTGGAAGTTTCTTCTCCTGCATGGCTGGGACTGGAATTAGATAAATTCAGAGGATATGCTCCATTGGGATTGCCCATCAGTGCCTACATGTGTGCCTTTGACTTTTCACAGCATGGCATTAGTTAGCGGGGGGTATGAAACTTCATTTTATTTTCTATTAGAATTCCCAGAGCTTTGTTTCAACACATTTTATTGGGGATAAGAAAGCCAGACAGCAATTTTAGGTTCTTTAAAAGTGAACTCCTACTCAAGTGTTTGATGAAAGAGTTTACATTGTGGAAGAAAAAAGTATAGAGGATGTATTGCTGAGCATAGTTTTAGATAATATAGCTATTTACATGTAATGAGTCAACTTTGTGCTTTTGCTTGCTGTGCAAAAAACTATTTAAGGGAGTATGTGCATGCAAAAGAGGGATATTTTTATTCTATTTTTTATACAGAACAAATGTTTCATTCTTATACAAAGACTTTGAAAGTATGGCTGAGTATAAATATTTTATGAGTCTATGGGTACATTTCCAAATAGAATAATAAGAATAGATATTGATATCAAATGTAATATAACAGTGAAATATGGAATATGGCTTATTCATAAATAAATAAGCCACTTGTAAAAAAATCTCCATTACTTTCTGCCATGAAAACGTAGATATAAATGATAACACCTAACGGACTATTGCATAGTATATATTGTGATATTTTTAATTGATATAAATTTTCTCTAAAGATAAATTTAACACTGTTTTGCTTTTATTATGGCTTAATTCTGGTAAGCTACAAAAGTCAGTTATTTGTTAGTTTGCTGTGTTTGTAAAATATATGTATTTATACTAGCAAGTAAGTGAACTACAGCTATTATACCAGATGTTTTCACTATAGCAAATAAAATGAAGCCCATCTCTCATAGCCAAGCATTGTTCTTATTTCTTTTATAAAAATCTGTCTTATTTGCTAATATATTTTTAAAGGAACTACAGAGAATAAATGATTTAGTCAACTTTCTTTGGTTCAGCATAAAGTCTGTGGCATTTATTCATGGAGCTTAAAGTAACAATAGTTCACTATATTTAATAGTAATAATCATTTTCTGAAGTACAGTACATAGCCCTGCTTTTTCTGCTTTATCCTTTTTTAGTTTCTGACAGTGCAAAATGCCTTCTTTCATCTTTTGTCTTTTTTACTAACTTATTTTAATCATTATTGTAAGTTTAAGGTTCTCAGCAGTGACAAATTATTTTAATTTTCCTTTGATTGAATAATACCTTTTCCTTTTTTGAGTTTTGAAGCTAATTTTTCTAGCATAGGACTCAGAGTTTGAATGTTTTTTTTTCTATCATTGATTAAATAATTTCCTTCTCATAGTCATGACTTCATAAAATAAATTTCTTGTTATATAAGTTGTTTTATTTATAAATAAGCAAGAGTTTACTTATCTTAATACTTAAAGGTACTTCTTAATACTTGAAGTTATTTTTATTTGTTGTTAATTTTTAAAAATTTTATTTTGTCCTCTTTTTTTTGGTGAAAATTTGGATTACACTTGGCAATGCAAAAGGGTAGTTACTTATTCCTAACATGGGTTACTATTGATGGTACACAAGAAAACTTACATAATGCAAGTCAAATCAAGTTGGGTGATATAAGTCAAGATCAGTATCAATTCCTTTGGCCAAACTATTCTGTGTCTTAGCATGATTTTGTTTTTTCAAAACACATGCACAGTTACTTTGCCTGTCAAGTCCCCAGATTGTGGTACATTATAACATTTCTTAGCAGTACACAAAGCAATCTAAAGCCACAAAACTTATGTAACTCCTTTAACATTGAAGGCATAGTATTTGGGGGGGGGGTCACACCCAGCAGCGCTCAGGGGTTCCTCCTGGCTCTACACTCAGAAATCACTCCTGGCAGGCTGGGGGGACCATATGGGATGCCGGGATTCGAACCACCATTCTTCTGCATGCAAGGCAAACATCCTGCCTCCATGCTAACTCTCCGGCCCCGGCATAGTATTTTTTTACAGTTATATGCACATGCATATTAAGTTAACCTCAAAAGTTTAAGTGATAGACCTTGAGACTTCCTGATCTGAATACTATTAGTTTAATAATATTAGTCTGCTTTTGGCTTTTCTTTTTTAATTTATTTAAAGAAATTATATCACATAATTGACACAATTGAACATAATACATTTGTTTCAGGAAGAACAAAGGCAAAGTTATTATTTTCTTATTCTCACTCTTTTTTATTTTTAAGGATAATAGTCAAAGGAGCACAGCAAAAATGGTGTTAGAGTGGCAATTGTTGTCTGCATAGGCCTAACGAAACATGGGGGACATGGGAAGGAAAAGGCTTGGTATAAATACAAGGAGAACTTAACCCTGAAGATTTCTGGCATAAGACCAACTATAGACTCCAGGCAAACTATGTTGTACAACCCAAGTCATTCTCTGTAGTGCCAATACACTTTTATTTTTCACAAAGTCACTGTTGTTGGTGTCAGGCATCCATAAAGAGCATGGTTTTTTATTTGCATTGACCTTGCTTAGAATTCACTCAGATTTATTTGAGTGTAAATTAAATGGGAATTTTAATTCATTGATTTCCAATAAAATGATCAATTAATAGCTATAACTTATTTAAACACATGTTTATTTTAAAAGCTGCTGTCCATTACTTACTAATCAAATTGGCTATGCAAACATTTTATTCTTGGCCTCTAATTACAATGAGAAGGTCTTCTGAAAATTTTTGAGTAGAGTTTACATTAATGATTTCCACTAAATAATCAGGAGACAAATTTATCTCATTGATACTTGACCTACAACGGATCTTTTCAAAATGTTCTAGTATATACTATTCCCCCCCACCACCAGAGATTGTATGCTAGTCCCAGCATGTGTAAGAGAAAAGAGATTAAAGTGTAAAAGTTAGCTTTTCCATAAAAAATAAGCTACCTTTAACCATCCAATTTTCATTCTTTTTGTTTGTTGGCTTTTGTGTCACACCAGGCTGTTCTCCAGACTTAATCCTAGTTCTGTTCTCAGAGATCATTACTGGAGTTTCTTGGAAGACTATCTGGGGCCCAAGTATCACATCTGAGAAAGCTACATACAAGTCAAGTGCCCTACTCATTGTTCTATCAATCTGGCCCTAATTTTCTTACTTTTTATTAACAATGAGTTTGACCATCTTCATTTTTATTTTTATATAAAGAATAAATTTTAGATGCCTTGTAGAGCCTTATAGTTATTCAAACTTCATTAACTGTCCTGATTTCCCACATCATCTATGTGGGAAGTTATTAGGTGGCTTTAGATGCTCAGAAGGAATTTTATTTGAATAAATTTTTATTTGATACTCTCACTTCTAATCTGTCAGCAAAAATTCAGGTAGACCATCATAATGTCCAATGATTTTCTCCTAGGAACTCATCGTTTAGAATTCCTCTTAATGTCATTACCTGTCCTATAGAAAACCTGCTTCCCACCTTTTTCTTCTCTGCTAAAGTTCCTTCATCTGTTGTTGTCAGTGGTCATCTTGTACTTTGTTCCTTGGTTCATGCAAATTGAATATATAGAATCTGCTCCTCCATCATTGAGGTTTGTGGATAATTTTTCGCTTTATTAAAAATAATTAAATCACTGTGGATGGCCTAGTCACAGAGTTATTTATGATTCAGTTTCTGGTGTGCAATGTTCCAAAAATACTAGCCCCTTCCCTAGCCAATGTCCTAAAATTCACGCCCATCTTCCTGCCTAAATCTATGAATTTTTTTCCTTCTCCATTGTGTTTCCTTTCCTGACCTCCTA
The DNA here is from genome assembly GCF_024139225.1 of Suncus etruscus. NCBI lineage: Eukaryota > Metazoa > Chordata > Mammalia > Eulipotyphla > Soricidae > Suncus > Suncus etruscus. The sequence goes on along the minus strand of NC_064853.1, from coordinate 76,156,522 downwards.
CCCTCCACACATCCATTGGCAAGCTTCTTACTGAAGAGTAATGACTTTATTATTAGCTCACAGCCAAGGCTAGATTGAACATAATACAAACATTTAGTTAAAAACATTCTCTCAAACTTTTCCTTTTTTTTTTTTTTTTTTTGGTCTGTTTTTGCTTTTTGGCCAAACCCAGCAGTGCTTAAGACCTAATTTTGGCTCAACACTTAGATATCACTCTTGGTGGATTTTTACGGGTGTAGAGAATACTGGATATCAGTGCTGGCTGCATGCAAGGCAAGCACCCTACCACTCTACTATAACTCCATACCACAAAATTATTAATTTACCAAAAAATTGACTTTTTTAAATTACTACCTTTATTTAACACCTTGATTACAAATATGATTGTGGTTGGGTTTCAGTCATGTAAAGAACACCCCCCTGCACCAGTGCAACATTCCCATCACCAATGTCCCAAATTTTCTTCCACCCTACCCCACCCTCGCCTGTACTCTATACAGGCTTTCTACTTCCCTCATTCATTCACATTCTTAGGATAGTTCTCAATGTAGTTATTTCTCTAACTGCACTCATCACTCTTTGTGGTGAGCTTAAAAAATTGACTTCTTAAAATCATTATTCATTAAAAACTGACATATGTGGGGCCAAAGCAATGGCACAGTGGTAGGGCATTTGCTTGCATGCTGCTGACACAGGATGGACCTGGGATTGATCCCCAATGTTCATATGGTCCCCCAAGCCAGAAGCAATTTCTGAGCACATACCCAGGAGTAACCCCTAAATGTCATTGGTGTGCCACCCCCCAAATTGCTATATGTCTATTTTTTTTCCTTTGGGTTGCAAGAGATCATTGTGCTTTCAAGTTTGAGGACTATAAAAGGAAGTTGATGCATTCATTATTTATTGGCAAAGCAAATATTTGTATTTAATTTATAGCCCTGCACAGTAAGAAATTCTAGCAAATCATTCCTTATGGTTTAGGTTAGGGATATATTTTTCAAGTATGTTTATATGTTAACTATTGCATGTATAATAATAGAATTTATTTGTATTTTTTCACTCTTTATTATACTGGACAGTCTTCTAGAGGCTACCTCACATGTGATACTATAATGTCCCGATAACCAATGACAGCTATGCTTTTGTTTTATTATATGTTAGATATGACCTAACATAACAAATGCCCATTGAGGTAATTAATTACTGGTATACTACTTCCATTTAGAAAACAAATATTTCATGATCAAGGAATTTATCATTTCTAAGATACAGGTGGAACTTTTGATTTATATCCTAGATTCCAGGAATGCAATACACAAAGTTCAGTCTCATGCTCTAGCAGATGCCTATCTGCATTTCTTGAAATGTTTAGTAGCATTTTTAATGCTTATCATTATTATTTTTTTTGTTTGTTTGTTTTTTGATCACACCCAGCAGCACTCAGAGATTGGCTCTGTGCTCAGAAATCACTCCTGGCAGGCTCAGGGAACCATATGAGATGCCAGGATTCAAACCACTGTCCATCCTGGATTGGCCAAAGCAAGGCAAACACCCTACTGCTGTGCTATCTCTCCGGCCCATATCTAATTATTTTTAACATTTTATCATTTTGTGGTCACTTTGCTTAGTTCCCACTTCATATTGTTGAATTTGGTTAAGTTGAATTTTTCTCTTAAATAAACTATAGAATTTATAGTTTATAGCTTATAAATTTATAGCTTACAAATCAAGTATAGAAATTGTCACATACCCTTTAAAAATATCTGTGATCTTATTCTTAAAATACTCCATCTCTCACTTTTTGTTCTTTAATGAAAGTTTTACTTTAGAAAATTAGGCATAAGTCCAGGTGTAGTTATACCATGAGAAGCAAATCTAATTAGATATGTATCTAAATATGCAATAACTATATCTTAGAAATTATCTAATACTACACTAGTCTCAGGAATTCAAAGAGAGCTTAAAACTGATTGAGAAAGCTTGGGTAACTCATTCAGTAGTACATCAGATTTTAAAAATCTAGTTTATTTTGATGGAAAGGGTAGTTTCAGTATATCCATATGTCACATTTTTAAAGCAATGAAGACAGTGATCCCATTAAATCTTTGAGAAGATATGTAGAGTTCTGTCATTTTTAATTTTGTGATTTGAGAACCAGAACCAATCTCCAGAACAAAAACAAATTTATTCTAACTAACTTGAGCCATGTGCATATGAAAAAGATGACACATTTGGAAATGTGTTTATTTTATTATCTTTAGCACAAAAAAAAGGCAGAATTGCTATACTCCCCTACCCCAATTCCCCCTCTCTACTCAACCCCCAGACCCACTCAAACCCTAGGTGGGAAAGACTTTGTAAAAAATTAAAAACTTTTTTTTAAGAGTATGGTGGTGTTAGCCTTTATTTTTTAAATCATAGGTAGTGCAGCTATGAGAAAATTTTCAATTAGGCTTCTCCAGATATTTCTGTAAAGAATTAGATTCTCAATTCTATAAAAATTTATGTTGAAAGATATGAACTGGTATAACTACATTCCATTGCTTACCCAGTCTAGACAGTTCATGGTAATTCATTGTCTTCTCTAATCAAGTCTTTGAATAGACTACATTGGGCTAAGTTTTAATTAATCACCTACAGATTCACTAATTATTCACTAATTATCAATTAAGCAATTCTTCCCATAGAGTTCTTGGCTTTGTGGAGGACGCAAAGATAGATTTGTCATGTTCCTTTCAGTGGAAGCTTACTCTACTTGAAAACATAAGCACAAAATATTGCAAAATAAAAGTTGAAGTATTTATAATCTTATTTGATTATCTTTAATGACAGAAAAAGCCCTGGGTTGTTTTTTTAGAGGAGATCTGATGAATTCTCAGAAAAGTCCATGTTAAGATCCAAATAAAGAATTTAAGCATGAGTGATATTGGAAACCAAAAAAGAAAAATTCAATATTTTCCAATTTAGTGTGCTTATAGATCATATTGTCAAGGAAGATGAATTTTTTTTGTAGTTCCTAGAATGGAAAAGGATGTGCAAGGAAATAAAGATGGGGTGGGGTTGACCCCAGGAACAGTCTGGAGTCAGAAAAGCACTTATTTGTTGAAACATAACCAAGTACACTCGACTCATGGTTCTCAGTGGATTCTCAATAAACATGTACTGACTAAAGAAAACAATTAATGACTGTACAAGAGTCTTTCTTGTTCTGACTGGTAGCAGTGGAACTGAGAAGGTTAACTGATGGCAAACAGGTAAAGGTAAACTCATTATCAGTCCTCCTGACCTTCCACTCACCCCTTTGAATTATTTATTTCATTTTAAACATTTTAATTATGAAAAAGTTATTGCTAGTTAAGTTTAGAGCATATCATATTTCAACACCAATCTCACCACCAACATTAACTCCTATCATAAGTGCTCCCATATCCCCCATTCCTCACCACCACCACCAGGACAACCACATTCCTGCTGTACATTACACATTTTGATGATTGCAGCTTAGATTAGATCTCAGGTTTTCAGTACTGTTGAGTCTTGGGCTTTGGATGTAGAAGTATACTACTCTCATGCCTCACCAAAATAACTGAAGCCTCAGTATCTGTTCCCCATAATTCTCTTTCCTCATCTTCTTTCTGCCTTTGATGATTTATTTTTCCTTCTCCTCCCTAGGCTTTGGGGTCAAGGGTGATCAAGGCATACACCTTTTACTACATTCCATTCCCTCATTAGTTATTTTATATATCAGAGATCCATGAGATCATTCTGTGTTTGTCTGTATTCTCTTTAATTCAACATGAGTTCTTTCAGTTCTAATCGGGTTGCATAAAATTGCATGATTCAATCATTATTTGCAGCTGCATAGTATTCCATTGTGTATCTGTACCACATCTTCATAATCAATCCATCTGTTGTTGGGCACCTAGGTTGATTCCTTACTTCAGCTGTTGTACTAATTTCTGCAGCCTTCAGTTCTAACTTATCTTTCCACATTTACAACATCACTCTTGTTTAGGGCACTAGCATTATTTATGTTTACCTAGTAAGTAGGTTTCTAATGCTTTTTTTTGTTTGTTTGTTTGTTTTTGGGCCACACACAGTGATGCTCAGGGGTTACTCCTGGCTATGTGCTCAGAAATCTCTCTTGGCCCGGGGGACCATACGGGAAGCTGGGGATTGAACCCAGGTCTATCCATTTGCAAGGCAAATGCCATACAGCTGTAATATCTCTCTGGCCCCTAATGCCTTCTTTTCTCTCTTATCTTAATTAAGTAATGGTATAGCATCTATAAAAAAAATGTAACTTACTGTGAGCCTTGATCCAGAATAAAAGCATTATTTTTATCTTTCTTGAAAAAAGTCATGTTGGGGCCGGGAAGGTGGCGCTAGAGTGTCTGCCTTGCAAGCGCTAGCCAAAGAAAGATCACTACCGCGGTTTGATCTCCCGGCATCACATATGGTCCCCCCAAACCAGAGGTGATTTCTGAGCGCTTAGCCAGGAGTAGCCCCTGAGCATCAAATGGGTGTGGCCCCCCCAAAAAAAAGTCATGTTGTCAATCTGGCCCTCACTTCTTTCCTCCCTGCTATAAAAATATTTGAAATGCTTCATATTTGACTCATTTACATCTGGAATGTATTATCTTTGGGTCCTTGTTCAGGTGATGTGAAATGTTGGAATTTTGCAGATAATTTCACTCACCACAGTGCTTCTGAGACCCCTTCTCTTTTGGAAATAACACTATTGTAATGCAGATGCCCTCAATATCCTGTGGAATATAAAAGATTTTATAAATGGCTTTCCACAGGATATCCATTCTATGGAAGTTTCAATTGGTGTTATTGAAAATGAACCATTATGTGCAAGGTTTAGTTCAAACAGGACATGATGCTATTGTGCGGATAGACTTTAAATCTGTCTTTGGCAAAATGAGGGAGTGCACATAAAAATTAAAAATGAGCTTTTACCTTTTTATTTAAGAAATAGAAGATAACATTTTGACAGAATCTATTCTAGTAATAATTTTTGGTTTAAGCCTCACAATTTCAGCTTAAGACCTCAACCTTTGAAGTCAATGAAACAGGAAACATATTGCCTACACATGATGTCCAAAATCGGGTTACATTATCACATCCTTATGTAAAAATAGTAGCAAATCTCCAACTGAGCTATATATTCATTCACGCTTTGACAGTGCATTGTGTGTCTTTATCAGCTACAAAATGCAAATGTTCAGTTACTCCATAAACCTTAGACATAGAAATCTTATTTAGAGAACCAGAGCACTAAAGAGACAAGGAGAAGTAAACTAAATGTCTGTTGCAATCATGAACAAACAAAATAGGGTCAATTCATGAACTGAAAGAAAATGAACTAGAAAATAGCATGGTAAGTACTAGCTTATTCCAACCCCATGCACAGATGTGGATGACTGCAGACTTTCTTAACTGGAAAAGCTATCCATGATGCAGCTGTAAAAATCTATGAGAGAATAATCTCAAATTAGATAAGTGCTGCTGGGATGTAGGTGAAACCTATCTTAATTGATGTTTGCTGCAACCTCAAAAGGAACATCTATGCAGAACTGATTATTTCTTGAGTTGGAATGAGGGAGAAAAAAACCAAATCTTAAAAATTTGTATATGAAAACAGTGATGGCCTATATGGAGAGAAAAAAATTAGCATTCACTTTGCAGTGACATCCGGTGATAATTTAAATTTTTTTAAGTAAACTTCAAATATTGTTTCAGGTCATAGATTGGTGGTGCTGATCATCTAAATTGGCCAAGAAGACTCATAAATATTACCTTCTGTGTTTGGCTTTGTGGTGGTATCTTTGAGAGAGAAAATCGACTTAATTTTGTGCACTGATTTTTCTCTTTAAAATGCATGCAATTTAATATGACTGGCAGGGCACAGAATCATTATACAGTCTGTTAGATGGACCGATTATGCTTATGCATACAAGAATGAAGTGAATGAAAGCAACGTGTAATTGATTCTACACTTGGTCTGACTGTTCATTAACAGTTTGAATGTAGCACGGTTGCTTCTCAAATGGGAAACCACGAGAGCAACCTATATGGGCTCTCTCATTTGTTTTAAAATTCATTATGCAAATATTTCCACTCGGAATGTTTTTGCTGCACTTGTTTTGCCACTGATAAGACTGATTGAATCTTTGTAAATCATTCTAGTGCTTTAAGTATTTATTTGGCATTTCAATCACACATTTTTCAATTTACACTCTTGGAAATGAAAGCAGACTTTCCCCCACAAACCTTCCAAGAAAAGCTTCTATCCTACCTTCTATTTCTATATAGTTCAGAGTAATTTCCCAGGATAAAACGAGATGGGGAGCACAAGGTGATTGTTATAGCTTCAAAACAGAAAAGCTGATTTATAGGCTGATTGATTTCAGAAATAGATGAGCAAAAACAGGTTCCATTTGTCTTGCTACACTTTAGTCTGATAAAGCACAAAAAGGCCTGCCATCTCATTTTCCATACCTCTTCAGGGGGTTGCATTCGAAATGTTGATTAAATGAACAAATTGCCTTGCTGTTTTCATGGCTTTCCTTAGGTGTGTGTGGGAAAAAAAAGACTTCAACTACATGGGAATTACTTGAACATGAACAGAAAAATTTAAGATAATTACTTTGCTTCTTTTTGGCTGATGGAAAGCTATACAGAGGATTCTATAATAGAAAGGCTCTTTTCATTTGTCTATTAGTTCCTGTCAGATTATGAATCATCAGTAACAAAACAAGTGTTGGGCCAGACTGTTGTATCTAGGAGCTGCAGTTACACTGAGATCTTCAAGTTAGAATCTATTTATAATGAATTCATATATTAATCTTACATTCCAACCTTTCTATAGCTTTGATTTTTATTAAATATCTAGTCAAGTTGTTAAGAGTTTACATCCAAGAATTCCCAAACTAGACGTGCACAGGTTGAGAAGAACCATGGTGTAAGCAGAGCCACCCTACCTCTTTCACGGCCATGAGGGGGAGAGCCAGCAGTGCTCAGAGGGCCATATGGTACTGGTTATTGAACTCAGGACTTGACACAGGCTAGGCATGCGCTCTTCCAATTGAGCCATATGGTCAGTCCTCTATAGTTTCTTAATTATCTACTCACAAATTTCTTAAACAACTAGGATGCAAACCAAAAGAAATCACTCTTTTAGTTTTAAAGTATGTCCACACATTTTTGTTGCTTCAATTGTGAAATAAAGCCTGTTTATATCTGTTTGAAGTGAGGGATTATCTGACAGATTTTGAATCCAGTAGATTAAAATGGCAGTGACACTATGTGATGACTAAAAATGTGTTAAAAACAAGGAACTGCAGCATCTTGCTCTTGGAAACTTGGGCTTTCATATAAGCTATGCAAGTACTCTGAGACCACCATGCTGTGAGGAAACTCAAAGTCAAAGCAATACAGACAAAAGAAGTCCTGAAAATTTATGAAGAGAGTTGATCCATGTCTGTCTAAGCTTTTATAGTCCCCTACTCATCCACTGAGCCACCAGTCCCCTGCACATTTTATCTTTCCTTTTCTTGATGTAGTCCCTGTTTGAGTCATTCATAAATCATACTTAGTCATGTTGTTTGATCTTTTTACTTATAAACTGATTCTTTAGCTTATTAAATGCAGATGAGTGGCTTTAGAGAGTTACAAAGAACCTTATGGTTTATCTTATTGAAGAGCTCTTAGCTTTTAAAAGAAGCCACCTTCAACAAGTATCCTCTCCTTCCAAAAGTCTGACTTATCTAAGGTCTAAAAACTAATTAGTGAGAGTTCTGGAATTTTCAGACTACAATGGGATCTTAGGACTCTCAATCTAGTCTTCTTTCCACACCAGATCATAACAGCCTGTCATGCCTGTCTGTGTATAAAAAATACTTTGAATTGTGCTATTGTTGCTTGTGGTAATTAACTATGATATCCAGGGATCAAATTAAACACTAATTTGCATTACTATAATAATGCAATGAGATGAATATAGTTATATTCATTTGTCTTGTTCATGGGTAGAATATATGCACCTCACATATTTGTCCATTCTGAAGATGCTATCATGTCTAATAAAACAAAAATACAAAACATTGGTGAAACTAAGTTGGCTAAATATAACATATTTTCAACCATTTTTGAAACTACTGTTGTGAATTAAGTGTTGTCTACAATATCTTTTCAAGTCAAGTAAGAAATCTTAATATTCACAAGCTTGAAAATCATGTCTTAAGTCTCTACTATGAGCCAGAATCATTCTGCACTCCACCCATATCCATTGCTAGTGATGATAAATATTAATGATGATATGTAACAAATAAGCTCCCACTAAGATCCCCTAAGCAATTAATGTGTTTTACAGTTAAGAAAACTAGCATAGAAAAATAATGAAATTTTGAACAGAAATATCCTGTTTGTGATAGGAATTCAATTTAAAGATTGACTTTTATAAAAGTGTCAAAAAGTTTTATAAAGCGAGGCCGGAGCAATGGAGCAGCCTTAGGGTGTTTGCCTTGCATGTGGCTAACCCAGGACAGACCTTGTTTAGATCCCCTGGAGTCCATATGGTCCCCTGGGCCAGGAGTAATTTCTGAGCCCAAAGCCAGGAGTAACCCTGAGCATCACTAGGTGTGGCCAAAAAAAAAAAGTTTTATAAAGTTTATAAATTTTTTTAAAAGTCTCCTGCTTATGACTAAAACCCAACTACAACCATGTTTGTAATCACGGTGCCCAAATAAAGATTTAAAAAATAAAATCTCCAGATTGAACTTTATAATAGGAATACATTTATTTTTATTAGAAATGTTATTTCTCATAATGCAGTGAGCAATTACAATAATAAAGGAAATTTTCTGTTGAGTTTTACATTCATTCTTTTTAGCTTTGTGGATCTGAGTAGCCATTGTGTTGATTGATAAAAAACACTTGATCTTGGGTGCTGTAAATTTAATATAGAGAAAAGATACAAAGATCAATATTTTGATGTTGAGGGGGTTCATTTATTGGTTGATTGTCCACAGATGTTTAAATGAAAGGGAGAAATGGAAGAATTCAAGGAATAATTTTATGTATGCCATTTAAGTTATATAGGTGATAATGACTGAGGAAAAAGTATTTAGGATCTTTATCCTAAATAAATCTAGGAAAGCTTATTAATTATGACTCTATTTTCTGCTTACAAGGTTTTTCTCTACCTTTTTTCCCATGTTGACTACATAGGTACTTGTTTTTTATCCCCATATTCCATAAAATAAGGTAACTAAGATTATACTCTATGGTTTCTTCTTTGTTGTTGTTGTTTTTTTGGGGGTCACACCCAGCAACACTCAGGGGTTACTCCTGGTTCTGCATTCAGATATCACTCCTGGCAGGCTCACGGGATCATATTGGAGATTGGGATTCAACCCATCATTCTTCTGCATGCAAGGCAAATGCCCTACCTCCATGCTATCTCTCCAGCCCCACCCTATGGTTTCTTTAATGATGTATAGAACCAGTGGAGATGGAGGGCTAAGAAAACATGACTAACCCTTCAACAATGGCAGTGTATCTGCCAAAATTATCATGGACAAATATTTTCCAAAGTTTAATTTTTGTAGCAGTACCATAAGGAACTCTGCAAAACAGGATTTTTGTATTCATTCTATTTGGAAATGTAACATTGTTTTGGCCCTTCAAAAGATTGACATTTTTATATTTTTTTGTGTGGCAGAAATTATATTCACAGATAAGTTCTACACTGAGGTAACCAGATTGAATGAAGTTTAACTGAAGATTTAATACACAAATTTATGGACCTTTAAATTGATATTGTAAAACTCCACTTTGGAAATGTTATTCTATTGAATACTGTCTTCACTATGACTAGTCTTAACTGAACTCAAAAAAGTTGTTACTAAAGAAAATAATTATAAAAGAGCTCATTTTTTCAGTACAAGCAACAGTTATTTGATACAATTATTACATATATAAATATATTTTTACATAAAACCAAATACCCCTTAACATTTTTATGCACTTCAGTGGTTCTTATGTTAAAGCCATGTTTTAATTCTAGCATCTGCATTAACTCTTTGGAAAGTTTTTCTACTTATTTGATCACAAAAATACTGTTAATCTTATCTGACAAGGGTTTAAATGCTGTTTCGCAGTTAAAGTTTGAATCCATTATATTAGTATTGTCTAAACACCAAATAATGTTCTTGACACTTATCAGGCAGTCAACATGATTTTTCTCTTAGTGGCTTTTGTTCAGCTATTGAAATCTTACATATAATTTGATACATACAATTTTATGTATTTCAAATGTTTGCAATGTATTCTTATTCTTTTGTATTTAAAAATAAGTGAAGTGGTTCAATTTAGACAAATTGTGAGTAGTTTTGCTTATATTTTTTAATATTATATCAGTTTTGTGTTATTTAATAAAGTTGGTAAGTTGCATAATGAAATGGACAAATTTTTTAATTAATTGATAGTTCTGGAAAGCAAGAATTAAAATGCATTTTCAATTTATTGAATTTAAATTTGGTTACTTTATGATAATATTATTTGAGAGTAAAACAAGTTTATCCTATTTCATTATATTTATTTTTTCCCACTCACCCTCATATCCTGCCCCCTTATAAATTTACTTCATATTGTTTGTTACAATACAGAGGCAAAATGGAATTCTCAAAACTTCAATCAATAGGGGTCAATTTGAAATAATTGTTCTATCTCTTCATGGTGTGACTAACGTCATGATATAAGGATTTACTGGTCTGTGATTGGTGCTGGTTGAGTGTTCTGTATTAATGTTTAGACTCACCAAGCTCGGTGGTTTTCTACACAACTTTCTCATGAAGTGTGCTATGATTCAAATGTGCTGTTGTTACTATGAGATTTTTTAAAAATAATTTCTTTATTTAAACACTGTGATTACAAACATAATTGTAGTTGGGTTTCAGTCATAACAAGAATACCCCTCTTCACCAAGCAACCTTCCCATTACCAAAACCCCCATCTCTTCCCTCCCTACTCCTCGCTTGTATTCAAGACAGGCTATCTACATGCCTCACTCACTGATATTGTTATGATAGGTCTCAGCGTAGTTATTTCTCTAACTGCATTCACCACTCCTTATAGTGAGCTTCATTTCTTGAGCAGGTCCTTCTGGCCCTAATCTCTGAGAATTATTTTAATGTCTTTAATTTTTCTTAAAACCCATGGATGAGTGAGACTATACTGTGTCTCTCTCCCCCTGACTTATTTCACTCAGCATAATAGATTCCATGTATATCCATGCATAGAAAAATTTCATGACTTCATTTCTCCTGTGTATATGTACCACAGTTTCTTTAGCCATTCATCTATTAAAGGGCATCTTGGTTGTTTCCAGAGTCTGGCTATTGTAAATAGCACTGCAATAAATATAGGTGTGAGGAAGGAATTTTTATATTGGATTTTTGTGTTCCTAGGGTATATTCCTAAGAGTTGTATAGCTGGGTCAAATGGGAGCTCAATTTCTAGTTTTTTGAGGAATCTCCATATTGTTTTTCATAGGGGCTGGACTAGATGACATTCCCACCAGCAATGAATGAGAGTTTCTTTTTCCCCACATCCCCACCAGCACTGATTGTTCTTGTTTTTTTTGTGATGTGTGCCCGTCTCTGTGGTGTGAGATGGTACCTCATTATTGTTTTGATTTGCATCTCCCTGATGATTAGTGATGTGGAGCATTTTTTTTCATGTGCCTTTTGGCCATTTGTATTTCTTCTTTGGAAAAGTGTTTGTTCATTATTTCTCCCCATTTTTTATGGAGTTATATTGTTTTTCTTAAGTTCTGTCAGTACCTTGTATATCTTAGTAATTAGCCCCTTATCTGATGGGTATTGTGTAAATAGCTTCCCTTATTTTGTGGGTGGCTTTTGTATATTAGGCATTATTTCCTTTGAAGTACAGAAGTTTCTCAGCTTAATATAGTACCATCTGTCCATTTGTGTATCTCTGCTTTGACTTGTTTGGAGAGTGCTGTTTCTTTCCTGAAGATGCCTTTAATTTCAATGTCCAGGAGTGTGTTACCTAAGTGTTGTTTGATATACCTTATGGTTTTAGGTTTTGTAGATTGTTTTGTATAAGTCCTTCACATCTTTAGTTAACTTGACTCCAAAATATTTGAGTTTGTGCGGCACTAATGTAAATGCAATTTTATATCCATTTTTTATCTATCATTATTGGTGTATAAGAAGGCTATAGATTTTTGCATGTTAATTTTGTAGCCTGCCACTTTGATATATGAATCTATTGTTTCTAGAAGCTTTTTGGTAGAGTTTATAGGTTTTTCTAAATATAGTATCATGTCATCTGCAAACAGTGAGAGCTTGACTTCTTTCTTTCCTACCTGAATGCCCTTGATTTCTTTTTCTTGCCTAATCACTAACTTCCAGTACTGTGTTGAATAGTAGGGGTCAAGAGCAGGCAGCCTTGTCTTGTGCTGGATTTTAGAGGAAAGGCTTTTATAGTTTAGTTTATCTCCACTGAGAATAATATTTGCCATTGGCTTGTAGTAGATTGCCTCTACTATATTGAGAAATGCTTCTTTTATTCCCATGTTGATGAGTGTTTTTTATCAAGAATGGGTGTTGGACCTTATCAAATGCTTTCTCTGCACCTATTAATATGATCATATGGTTTTTATTTTTTGTATTATGGTGTATTATGTTGATTGATTTATGGATGTTTAAGCATCCTTGCATTTATGGAATGAAACCTACTTGGTTCTTGTGAATGACCTTCCTGGAGAGGCATTGGACCCTGTTTGCCAGAATTTTGTTGAGGATCTTTGCATCTGTGTTCATCAGGGATGTTGGTCTGTAGCTTTCCTTTTTTGCAGCATCTCTGTTTGGTTTTGATGTTAGCTTTGTAAAAACTATTTGGAAGTGTTCTTGATTCTTCAATTTCATGAAAGAGCCTGAAGAGGATTGGTAGGATTTCCTCTTGAAAGGTTTGAAAGAATTCATTAGTGAATCCATCTGGGCCTGGGCTTTGTTTTGGGGAATATTCTTGATGACCATTTTAATTTCCTCAGTAGTACTGTGTCTGTTTAGATGTGCAAGGTCATCCTGGTTTAACCAGGGAAGATTTTAAGAGTCCAAGAATTTATCCATTTCCTCCAGGTTTGCATGTTTCATGGCATAGAGTTTCTCAAAGTAGTTTCTGATTAATCTTTGAATCTCTGAAGTATCTGTGGTGATCTCCCCCTTTTCATTCCTAATCCAGTGTATTAGATTTCTCTCTCTCCATTTCTTTGTGAGGTTTGCTAGCAGTTTATTGATCTTGTTTATTTTTTCAAAGAACCAACTTTTGCTTTTGTTGATTTTTTGAATTGTTTCTTGGGTTTCCATTTCATTGATTTCTTCTCTAAGCTTTGTTATTTTCTTCTGCCTACCTATTTTTGGTTCCTTTCTTGGACATTTTCTAGTGCTAAAAGCTCTGCCATCAAGCTTTTTATATAGGACCCTTCTTTATTTCTGATGTATGCTTGCAAGGCTATAATTTTTTCTCTTAGTACTGCTTTGGTTATGTCCCATAAATTCTGACAATTTGTGTCTTCATTGTCATTTGTTTCAGTATATATGTATATATATATATATATATTCTGGTTGGGTTTCAACCTGGTAGTCAGGGTAGTGTTGAGATCTCCCACTATTATTGTGTTGGTATTGATATCTTCTTTCATTTTTGTCAAGAGTTGTATTAAATATTTTGCAACTACATCATTGGGTGTGTATATGTTTAGGAGTGTGATTTCTTCTTGTTGTACATATACTTTTATTAGTACAAAATGACCATCTATGTCCTTTATAATATTTCTGAGTCTAAAGTTTGTTTCATCTGATACTAATATGGCCTCTCCAGCTTTTATAAGGGTGTTGTTTGCTTTGATAATTTTCCTCCAGCCTTTGATTTTGAGTCTATACTTGTTTTGATTATTCAGATGTGTTTCTTGTAGACAGCAAAATGTTGGATTCAGCTTTCTGATCCATTTTGCTACTCTGTGTCTCTTAACAGGTGCAGTTAGTCCATTGACTAACTCCATTGACATTGGAGAGGTAATTTTTATGAATTTAATGTCATCTTTGTGTAGAAGTTTGGTCTTTCCTTAAAGTAGACCTTTCAATTTTTTTTTAGGCTGGTTTTGAGTCTGTAATGTTTCTGTGCTGTTATTTATCCATGATGCCATGTATACTTCCTTCAAATCTGAAAGTGAGTCTGGCTAGGTTCAGTATTCTAGGTGAAGTATTCATTTCATTGAATTTTGTCACTATCACCCACCACTGCCTTCTGGCCTTGAGGGTTTCTTGTGACAGGTCTGCTGTAAATCTGAAGGATACTCCTTTAAATGTAACTTCCCTTTTGAATCTTGCTACTTTTAGTATTCTATCCCTATTTGTGGGATTTGTCATTGTGAGTAGGATGTGTCTTGGGGTGTTTTTCCTGGGGTCTCTTTCAGCTGGTACTCTTCTGGCATGTAGGGTTTGGTTGTTTGCAGTCTTTATCTCTGGGAGTTGCTCTGTAATGACGTTCTTGATTGTTGATTCTTCCTGGGGATTTTCTTCCTGTGTTTCTGGGACTCCAGTGATTCTTATGTTGTTTCGGTTGAATTTATCAAACATTTCTATTTTTATCTGTTCAAAATCTTTGAGTAGTTTTTCCATTTGCTTTCCATTACACAACTCATCTTCCAGCTCACTAATTCTGTCTTCAGCTGCTGTTACTCTTGGATAGGCTTTCCATAGAGTTTTACATTTCCTCTACTGAATTTTTTCAGCCCTGTTATTTCAGTTTAGAGTTTTCTGATTTCTATATATGTGTTCTTTTTAGATCAATCTATGCTTTCTTTGAGTTCTATAAACATACTCCATATTTCTATTCTAAACTCCTTATCTGAGAAGTTAATTAGGTGGTTGGCATTATTTTTTTCGTCATCAGAGCTGCCATCTTCATTCTCTATGCATGCTGTTGTCCTGTATTGTTTCCCCATTGCCACACTTGAAATGTGATTCTTACTCCGTGTTGCGATGGGGTTTGTGTTCTATAAGAAGTGCGCAGTCATGGAGCAAAGTAGAGAGACCACGATCTTTATTTTTATTTATTTATTTTGCTGTGTTCTTCTTTGATTGTCATCCGGGATCAAGAAGTAGCATCAAGAAGTAGCTCCAGCTGTTGCTTTTAATAGAGTCCCCTGTAGCCCAAAGCCAGGCAGGAATTATCCCCTGTCCTTATGGGTGGCGGCAATCCTACCTGAGGTTAGGCGTTTGGGAGCTGATTTTGCTGTGTTCATTGATTGTCACCGGTAATCAGGAAGTAGCTCCAGATGTCGCTTTTAAAAGACTTTTCGGTATATTTCTAATTTGGGGGTTTTTTTGGGGGGAGGCACCCCATTGATGCTCAGGGGTTACTTCTGGCTATGCACTCAGAAATCGCTCCTGCCTTGGGGACCATATGGAAAGCCAGGGTATCAAACTGCAATTCTAGGCTAGCCCTTGCAAGTCAGATGCCTTACCTCTAGCGCCACTGCACTGGCCCCTATATTTCTAAATTTTTAAATGTGTAAGTTAATATAAGATAGACTAACTAATTAACTGTCACTTATGTACCTTAAATATAACTATGAAAGTCTTGTAATTTAGAGTGATCACAATAAAAATTGTTTTTAAAAGGTAGAATAACAAAATAACTGATTTATATGTAAAAACTAAATATTATGTTTTCAAATATATAGACTCAAAAGTATATATTACTTGCATAAAACTTTTAATATAGTAGTTAATTAGAAGTGTTATTCCTGATTTCTAATGAATGTGAAGGATAGAAAACACACTTTCAAGTCAGTCATTATAATTTAAAATTATTTCTTTTAGAATTATGACTGATTGTTATATTGGCATATTTTCTGAAATGTTTCTTTTTTATTGTCTGCAATGCCTGAACTATTGTCTTATTTATAAAGATATTGTTGCATGGCATCAGTTTTTCCTTCCCCTGTCAATTCAAATTGCTCATTTGTGGGCAATTCTTTTTCACTTTACTTCCCAACAAGGATTTCCCTTTTACCAAGGTGCCAATTATACAAATCACTTTATTACAATTTGTCTTTCTTTGATCTGACCAATATCAACAGAATAATTTACTTGTAGGGGATTTCTTTCCACAATTATTACCTCCTTGGGAAGTAGCCTGCTTTGGGAAGCTAAGCTCTGCTAAAGTCTTTGACTACAGAAACATTTATATCCTCAATATTTCTTAGCTTGTGTGTCTTCAGGCTCCAACACAAATTCCTGAAATAAAGTTCCAATTATATAAAAAGTGAAAAATAACTTGCTTATTCTATTTTTTTCCTTTTCAATTACAGATGCCATCCATACTGTAGGGCCCATAGCCAGAGGCCACATAAATGGTTCCCACAAGGAAGACCTTGCAAATTGCTATAAATCATCTTTGAAGCTGGTAAAAGAAAATAACCTCCGATCTGTTGTAAGTACCTTCATCTTCTTTTCCAGCCTTTACGTTTTTGAAAAGGATTTTATACAAAATGAGGTAAAAATAGATCTCAAATTTGAGAAAATTAATTTTAGGGATCTATAGTAATTGATGTGGTCTATTATTGCTTATTGTAATTCCACTCTTTTTTATCTTGAAATTGTGCCTAATGTGGGGACTTTAAACTATAGGATCCCACAGCTGGAACAGCCTCACTCACCTAATTTCTTTGCTTTAATTGGTCTTCATATTCTGAATATATTAAGATGGTGGTGTGGTTAGAAAACTTAAAGAGGGAAAATGGCAAGCATTTTAAGTTTATTGTAATGCTGTGCATTAATGTTGTATCACTTGCATATTTATGTGTGTGTAATTTTTCCTACCATATATACATATATAAAACATGCATCTATAAAAACACATGCATATAGAAAAACACAATTTTAGAAATACTCAGCAGAAATTCATTGTGTGTTTCTTGAAAGTTATTATTCTTTTAGATGTATTTATTTTTCTAAACCAGTGGCTAGTTGGGTCTGCCACATCATGTCTGTTTTGTCAATTTAGATAGAGTTCAGAAAATGTGGATCTAATCTATTTCTTTACCAGTAAGTTAACATGAAAGGAAGACTCCATTAGCTAGATTTGGAGATGTTTATTCACC
This sequence comes from Suncus etruscus, assembly GCF_024139225.1. Classification (NCBI taxonomy): domain Eukaryota; kingdom Metazoa; phylum Chordata; class Mammalia; order Eulipotyphla; family Soricidae; genus Suncus; species Suncus etruscus. Next base: position 76,139,316 of record NC_064853.1, on the reverse strand, counting down.
TGGTTTTCTTTTGTAACATACCCTGTGTTTATTATATGTCTATGACAGGAGGAAAATAACACTATAAAAGCGATGAGAGTGTAAATACACAATAATAATTTAATTTAAGCAAAATCCCTTGAGTTCTTCTAAATATATTACAATATTGCTCAAATTGTGGAGCAAGAATTTAGTTAAACATGTGACTTCTTAGCAGGCTGAATGGATCAGAAGAAATAATAGAAGCCAGGCACATTTAAACAACCCAAAGTGGTCTCTATACATGTTCAGAAATGATTAAAAATATGAGATGCTTTGTATGTGAGTTTGTTTGAAATAAAAGTACTTTTTTCAAGATAATTATAGATATTTTAATATTTACATAATTATTATCAGTGAAGAAGTTTTTCTCCTGTTTCCAGATTTCAATTATTTCTTATTTCATATGAATCAATAAATAAGGTTCCTTTCTTTCTTAGAGGAGAAGGCTGAAATTCAAACAAAATAGACTCAAAACACCTACTTAAACATTTGGATATTTTTGTCCTTTGCAGGATGATCAGAAAATCAGAACAGGTGTGTGTGCACATTGAGGGATTAATTTAAATTTTGTCAATATGGCTTATTGATTTAAAAAAGCAAGGGAACTGAAATACTTGGGAAAATGAATACGTAAAAGTTTCCAATTTGGAAAATATTGATTTTTTTAAAACCTGAAAAGGCATTTATAATGAATTCATTGGCATTTCTAATAATTTTTAAGCCAGTAAAAAGTCGGGGAGGTAAATAAATAAAAATCTAGAGTGAGGGGTGGAAGCAAGGAACACACTCATTTTTTTTAAGAATGGAAAAAAAAAATCTTCTTAACTGTGAATATCTTCAAACTAATCATATTTTTAAGCACATTGTTTGCTACCATAATTATATAATAGAAAAGTTGTGGGCAAAGTTAAATTAACTTTATTGGATGACCTGTTGCTGAAACAGCAAGATTTTTATCATTCTTATTTGGACTCTATCTTAGCTTCTCTGATGATGTTGAAGTGTTAGTAACATGGTACAGGGACAAAATTATAAGCTTATACTAAACTGATTTTATTCCAATAGTGGTAAATATAAATGGAAATGGAAAATATCAGTGAAATTTGAAGCAAAATGTAGATCTAAATTTATCATTATATTCCTACATGGTTGACTAGAATTGTAATCAAAGGCCTTGCATTTTATTTTCAATAATGGAACTTTTTCTTTATCTCTTTTTTCTCTTTCCCTTCTTTCCTTAGCTTGTATTGAAAAGCTTATTGGATTCAAAATTTCATGTTATTTATTTTTATATATATTTATTATTTTTTAATTTATTTTTATTTATTATTATCATCATTTATTTATATGTTTATTATATTTATATTTTTCATGTTATTTCATACAGAATTTCATGTTACTTACCATCATTACAGAAATTATAATTATATCATAAAATTATCATTCTCATTGACATAAAATGGAAAGCATTCTTAGATATGCCACAACTATATCTGTAGATCTTTTGGTATAAGTTTGTACCTTCAGACTTATCACAATTGGGGAGAGGCAATTGACATTAAAAGCCTGATCATTATGATGGAAAAAAATATTTAACTCATGTACTTAATACAGAATATTTCTTATAAACTCCTTTCCAACATGGCCTAGTCATAGCTCTACCAATTACTGGTAGTCACAGATAAGTCATTATACTATTTTGTAAATTTAATTTTATACATTGAAATTCAGTTAATATATTGCTATTACTTCACTTGTCTAAATCTTGAGGTTATTACTGTTATTAGGCGTGAAAGTAAATGTAAGAGGTCGTTGAAAACCACCATTTTAATTGGCAAGATCATTATAATGATAAATATTTTCCTATGTTATGACTTGAAACTTTGGAGAACTTGTTAATATTTCTGCTTTGATATATATTAGAATAACAGATCTCTTATCACATCATATATAATATTATTGACTAAGACTTATTTCACATTTGTTTCTTGGAACAACCCCTGAAGTTCTCAAATCTGTCTCTTTTCTCAGGGGTCACTCCAGGTTTCTCAGGAGACCATACTTAATATTTTTCAAGCAAAAATCTAATAATATATGTCAGAATTATAAATGACCAATAAAATTAATATTGAAATAATTATATTTATAATAATTACTAATATTGTGGCTGTTAAATATGTATTTCTAGCACAGAAAATTTCAGATTAGTCAGTTAATGTATTCATTTGCATTAAATTATGCTAATATTTAGCACAGATAACTTTCTTAAATTCGTATTCTTGTATATACTTTCAAATACACTCATCTTACCATGTTTTCTCCCACTATGGGGTTCTTGAGAGCAATCTTAAAAAAATAAATAAATGATTGATTCCTTATCTGCAAGGAAGTTTACATCTGTGGAAATATGGTAAATGAAATAATTGAATGTATTACTTTCTTGATCTGAATTGGTTGGGCTGGGCTTTAACTACCAATGATCCCAAAATTTAAGTTATCTATAACTGCAATTCTAGTTTAAGGGCATTATTATATCTGGATATTGTAGTATATAGAAATGATGTTTAATAGCATAAAAACAGACTGAGAGAGTCTGGAGACAAGTACCACATTTCAGGAACTTGCCTGGTATATGGCCGGCCCAAGTTCAATCTTTAATACATCTATTGTTCTTCAAGCACCACCAGGAATTTTTTTCTGAGCATAGATAGATCCAGGAGAAAGCCTGAGTACTTCTGGGTATAACCCCAAAACCTTTTCTGACCACCAAAAGACAACAGGCTGAAATGCTTTGCATGAACTTTTGACTTTCTCAGTCTACAAGTGACTTTGCATTTTTGCTCCCATTTCACTGCCTGTAACTTTTCATATATTCCTACCTACCTGAAAACAGTCAGAGAAATATCAAGAAGTAAATAAACATTTTAATGGATACCACTTATTTTTGCAAAAATAAACATTTTAAAGTCATAACAGAAGACTAAGACATATGCTTTACTCTAATTTCTCCAGAGATACAAGTTCCTCAAAGTTTTACTCGGAAAACAAAACAAGTAGTGTAGTATTGTTTATCTATTGCACATGAGTAATAATCTAGTACTTACTGCATATAGGTCGCTTAAGGGAACATTTAAGATGTCAAAAATGTAATGGTTATAGGTATTTTATAGGTATTTATATAGGTATCTAAGGTTTCAAAGATGTAGTGTTTATCTGCAAACACACAGTTTGTGTCCCTGATGATCCAAACATATAAAATGACAAGATAATGACAATTTTATTATTTGAAATACTTTGGAGTTTTCTTATGGCTTCTAAAGATCTTATAACAGATGTCAACAATTCTATAATTAATGAGAAATTTATGATGGTCAGGCATAATTCTTTCCCTGCAATTTACCCCTTAAACTGCAAATACACAGGAGATCAGAATATAATTAATTTTCTAATACCTTCATATCAAGAAATTTAGCAAATTACTTTTCACTTTGGCAGCATAAATTAGAGAATAATGAAAGCACTAAGCAGCTCAACCAGAAGAAGTTTGGAAAGGAGTATGTGAAGAAAGTCTTTGACAAACATGAAACCAATAAATAAATGTCATTTAATTTCAAGTTTAGTTAAAAAAAAAAAGACATTTGAAATTTAAAAAAATAAAGGAATTTAGTTATATATAACTACCTAGGACTAAGGCAACTATTTGGGAGTTGGATTTATTGTGAATAAAATTTTGCAATTTGATAATATAATCTTCCTTTTAGTAAAAGGAAAGAATGTGCCTGGAGTGATAGTACACCAGGTGGGGCATTCACCTTGCATCCAGGTTGGATTCCAGTCTTTCCTATGGTCCTCCAAGCACCAGGAGTAACTCCTGAACACACAGCCAGGAGTAATCCCTGAGCACTACTTCATGTGACTCCCCAAACAAACAACACTATTTGAGGAGTGAATATTTTCTTGCTTTTCTCTTTTCTGTCCATTACTTTTAATGGCTATAGATAGATAGATAGATAGATAGATAGATAGATAGATAGATAGATAGATAGATAGATAGATAGATTAGATATAGATATAGATATAGATATAGATATAGATATAGATATAGATATATAGAGATATAGATATAGATATAACCACAAATCAAGTTAATTAACAAACCTAATGGCATTTATTTTCCCTGAACTCAGTGCAGTTTTATTAAGACTAATTGGAGAGTTGCTGGTGCTTTAGCACAACAATAGGGCGTTTGCCTCGCACACAGGTGACCCAGGACTGACCTGGGTTCTTTCTCTAAGGTCCAATATGGTCTCCCAAGCCAGGAGCGATTTCTGAGCACATAGCCAGGAGTAACCCCTGAGCTTCACCGGCTGTGACCCAAAAACAAAACAAAACAAAACAAAACAAAACAAAAAAAGACTTATTGAAGAATAATTTTATTGATGATTTTAATAAGCATTCTCCTTCACAACCACAGGATTTCAAATGAAACAAATCTGACCAATTTCTCTTGCCTCCTAGACCTCATGTGCACATGTATCCATTTTCTTCTGACATATTGTAAATATAATTCACTTATTTTCCTCTAACTCAGTTCCCCTTGGGAAGAATTCACATAGACACAAATTCCATTTTGTATCTATCCTTGATAATCATAAGTTGATTTCAGTCTAGCAGAAATATAATGTACCATGTTTAGGCTAATTAGAAAGCAAATGAGTTTTTAATGGTGCTACAGGAAAGAAGTTCATAGAAAAATCAGGAAAAATACAAATGTTTATCCCTAAATCCTATGATGGAGCAAAGATATATGTTTCATTCTTAGAATCACAGTATTTAATTGCATGTAGCTTGATAAATGAATACTAAATTAGTGAAATAATTAAATAACTTTGATATTCAGTACAGTGTCAGGGCTAGAGAAAATTAGAAGGGCATTTTTAGTCTGGAGGAAGACAATACAGAAATGGGGCATTTTTTAGAATGTATATTACATATGAAGGGAAATCTGTATTTGGGAAATATTCACTAAAGGCAGGCAATTGGAATTTATTGATAGCATTTCATTTTTTACAAGGTACTGTTGTTCAGGGTAGGTTCAATATGATTCTATACTATTTATATTTTTTGTTGTGGTGATTAAATATTTTATAAATTTTGTATTTTTAAAAAATGTGTAAATGTCTTATTTCATCAGTTTAGTTCTCACTCATATTGACTGACTAGAGACTTTGTGGTGACTATTATAACTGCCATGAAGGCAACCAGTGTATGAAGTTTGGTCAGTCTTCATCCTCATTATGTTTATGAATAAAGCAACAGGTACAGGGTACAGGATGTTCCTTATTCCTTTGGTCCTAGTGGCTTTGTTAAACTTGGTGTAAATATACAACTCTTCTCTGTCCATCTCCTTTAGACAAAATTTATTGATTTTCTTAAGTGATATTTCTTAAATCTACACTATAGATGTGTTTGTTAATGTTGACAGTGTATTCTCTGGTCCCTTTCATGTTGATGGAAATAGACCCATCTTGTTCTCCCTGCTCCTTGTACCTGGAATAATTCAGCTAGAATGAAAGATAAAAGCAGAGCATGAAGGTATTGTGGATGGGGGAGAGCAAGGTTGCCATGTTTTAATATTATTCTTTATTCTCTGTCTCATTCTATGTTTACAATCTGAATTTAACATTCCCAAAGCAAATTATTTAACCATCAAATTTCATTTTCGGAACCTAACCCTTAGTTTAAATACAATGTGGGCTAGAAATAAGGTTGAAAGTGTGGAAGCCTGGCATGTGATGGATGGAGTTGGACTCCTAGCATGACTATTAATGTATGACCAGTGTACTTTTCCTTCAGAAAATATCATTAATTTGCTTTAAAAAAAGATATTACAAGATTTATTCTCTCAGCATTATCTAAACGGGAAGTCATGGATTTGTAGTTTCTTTTTTAATGAATGCTAAGGACTTCCAAGGCTCTACCCAACAATGCTTGGGGCAGGTTATAGGACCAGGACCAGCATGAGCCTTAATCCCTCTACTATTCTGTAGAACACAGATTCATAATTCCCAATAATATTAAGTACGAGAAAAGACTTTCCATTGATGCAATGTGATGCACCAAGTTGATTTTGATTCTTTGTTTTGATTTGGGGGGTTAGACTTTGGGGTCACACCCAATGATGCTTAGGGGTTACTCTGGGCTCTGCAATCAGTGACATAGCATTTTATAATCTTTGAGTCATGTATGTAGTGAGAAAATTATTTTTAAATGATTAAAATATAAATACAAATCATTTTACTTAAGTTAAACATAGTTGTTTCATAAGTAGGAAGGCATACATGAATCTGGTAAATTTCTGTGATTATGCTATTTTTTGGTGTGACTACCAACGAACCATATATTTCTTACCTTGTTTGTGAGGATGACAGGTTAAAATCTGCATAGGTGTTTCAGTATCATGTTTAACTGTTCTTTCATATAATTGCCATGTAATATATTTTATTATATGGAAATATTACAAAAGCTCATCGGAAGAAAACACCCAATACTGATAGCAATCTTTCTAAGCTAAAATGTGTTCCTTCCCTCTGTGGACCACAGATTTTTTAAACCTCAGTAACTTTTAATGGAAGAGAAGAAGGACCTAAAACATCTTAGGACTACCTCTAAGCATAGTGGCAATAAGCAAATTTGGGGTTTTACATTTAACTTTTTCACTTTATAAGTTTTCACTTTGAAATGTATTGAATCTTATTTTCTTGTCCAAATTCTCTTCTGAGTGGGTTGCCAATGTAATGAGTTCTCAATATGAAATTTCTAAATGATTGTTTTAGTGTATGATCTGGGTTTACATTACAGGACATATCAATCAATGCAGTTCTTTCTTCAAGACTAATTCTGCAACTATAAAGAAGTTGACCCTTTAGTTAGTTATTTCTGCTCTTCTGCAGTTTCACCATTACTATACCGACAGCTCTGTATAGTAGCTTTTTTTTTTTGACAACATTGGTCTTCTTTTTTCAATTTATTTTAGAACTAGTCTTACTTTTATGTTCATTTATAACCATGATTAAAGTTTTTATGTCTTTCCTAGCTAGACTGTAATCAGCTGTGTGACTAATGAGACCATCAGTAATTAATAAGAACAAAAGTTATTTTTACATTTGTGCTTCACTTTCTAATTTATCGCAAGTATTCCTATATACTATTTTATTTGTTAATCATATTCTCAAAATATTTGCCAGGTGCTAATTTAGTCAAATAGTAAATAATTAAATCAATAGTTTGTTTTCCTTTTTTCTTTTTTTCTCATCCTTTCTATATTATCGTATTTGTGCAGAGAGGTATAAAATATTTCTGCAAAAACTATTTTTATTGAGTTATTGTTACTGAGAGTAGCAAGTGATCAAATATAGGCAGCAGAAATGGAAGAAAAATTTAATTATGGTGATTCATCGGAGACTTATAATTATATGCTAAAACAATATTTCCATATACTACACAATATCATTATGTGACTACCTCATAAAGAATTCTTTTGTTGTTGTTGTTTTGAGGAATTTGGGGGGGGTCCCACCCGGGGGGTCCCACCCTCCAGCGCTCAGGGGTTATTCCTGGCTGTGCACTCAGAAATCATTCCTGGCAGGCTTGGGGGACCATTTGGGATGCCAGAGATCAAACCCAGGTCGACCATGTGCAAGGCAAAAGCCTACCTGCTGTACTATTGCTCCGACTCCATCATAAAATATTCTTGAGGTAAAATGACATTAATCATACAGCCATGAAATAAAGTTACAGCATTAAGGAACATATTTTGAAACTTTACTTTGTGTCAGGTACTATATTAGTAATTTAATCTCAAAACAGGCTTGAATTATTATAGTTTCTTCACTTTATAGATGAAGAATTTGGGCCATAGTGACATTAAGTAAATTGCCTGTGCTTTTTATTCCTTTAAAAAGTGACACTGGTAAACTGAGGCCAAGAGAATTCAATGGTTTGAGTAATAGTTTTATTCTTTCTCCTTTCCTCTGCTATTCTATATTTTTCTTTCCCTTTGAATCTATGATTCTCAGTAATAATGCCTTAAAGGGGAGGATATTGTGTGAGTGGCTTTGGGAAATCATAACAACTGGAAAATTTAAATAACATTTTTATACAAGGTCAAGGTTACAACAAAATGTGAACTGGTCAAGCATACCTCAGAAGCTGCCCCACATGCTACATATGTTAAGGTTTTATTAGACAGATATACACACACACACACACACACACACACACACACACACACACACACACACACACACATAGTGTTTATGTGCACAGGAATAGTATTGTGTGCAGGACCCTTACACATAGCCAATTCAGGTTTGATTCCTGACACCTCACATGTGCACTCTAGAATGTAGCCAGAAATGATCCCCTAACACAGAGTCATGAGTAAACCCTGAGTACTGCCAGAAAAGCCCCCCTAAGCTCCAGTCATTGGTCATTGAAGCTAGGTCAGCCGAATGCAAAGCAAGTGCTCTACCCACTGTACTATATTTTGGCTCTTTATATATAAAGATTGATATGTTGTCTTGATTTGTGTTCTATTGGAGACAGATCTTGTGATAAGCACAGTACTTTATTTCAGACTAGATAAGGTACAGTGTTCAAAGGAGTGAAGAAGGAAGGAAGATAAGTAAACCAAAGATCTCTTTATCAAGCAGGTTTCCACTAGAAGCAGCTGAAACTATCCTGATATACCCATTTGTTGTCTTATAGAACATGTTTGGAATTGCCCTCTCTACAAGGAAAGGGAAACTAAATTATTAGTTTTATATTTATCTCTGGTTAGCTGATGATTTCTTCTGAAGCATTAACCCCTCAACATTTCTTGTTTGCCCATTTGCTAGTTTTTGGATCCAATAGCAATATAAATGAGACTCTCATACCTACAAGTATTTCTCAGGTACCTATAGGGTGTTCAACAATTCTATTTAGTCTTTTTAAAGTACCTTTATTTTTTCTATGTTATTTACATTGACTATTTCAGCAAAGAATATAATTATAGTGATTTCAAAATGAATTCAATAAACTTCCTTGATAATTGTTTCAATCAATAGGTAGAAATCTAGAAAACTTAATAGCTTAAGAGACCCTAAGCTTTTAAATAATTTATATAAAAATAACAGATAAAATAATTAAAAATAACTAAATAAACTCTCAGGGATAGGAAACTTACATGATCAATAATAATCACTTTGCCTCTATTATGTTTTCAAAAGCTATTCACATATTTTATCATATATATCTATTTTAAGAATTAAACTATTTTGGGGGGTTATTCCTACCAATAATCCTGCAGGAATTAGTCCTGACTTGGTGCTCAGGTATTATTCCCAGCAGTGCTCACAGGGAATGATAGGCATCAAACCCAGGTTAGCAACATGCAAGGAAAGCTCTTATTAAATATAAAATCTCTCTGTGACTCAGAGTTAAACTATTGATGTTAATATAATACTATGAGTTGTTTTTTGGGGTCCAGGAGAGTGAGGTATATTTGATAGCTCCATAGGCTCACATATTAATCTTGGGTATCCTGCATTCAAAAAGATGAATAATATTACATAGATACAAATAATAAATTAATATTTAGGCCCATTTCCTTCCCCAGAAGTCTGGAAAGAGCTGGAGGCATCCAGCCTGCTAATAACATGGTTCATTCCACTGGCAACCTTTAAAAATCAGTCACTTCATAAAATAACAAGAGTAACATTTTTCACTTTCTAAAATTAAGCACGTGGGGAGATTGTTCAGTTAGAAATTGTAGAACAGCGAGGAAAGAAAACAACTATCATGAGAAATAAATTTTGATATGAATAGCCAAATAAACACTTATCACAATATATGCCTGACTTAAAGAAATCTCTCATGCAGGCATTTTAAGGTTGTTTTTTTTTTGTTTGCTTGTTTGTTTTTTTTAATAAAATGATTCAAAGTGCTTGCTGGAAGTTAAGTATATACTGGGATTATGAGTTCTAGGCAGAGAGAAGAGGAGAGCATGGCAACTTTTAATATTTGTGAGTTGTTACTATAATAGTTGTTATATCAGAGATATAGTGCAGCAGGTAAGGTACTTGTCTTGCAATTGGCCCTATCTGCATTCAATCTCTGATATTGCCCAAGAATGATTTCTGAACTCAAAACGAGGAGTAAACCCTAAGAACACCTGAATATAACCCAAAACAAAGCAATACAAAAGATACCTTAGATGTCACACTCAAGGAAGTTTTGCAAAACGTTTGTTACAAAGAGAGAATACTGTGTATAATTAGATTAAAACATTGTTTTAGTGAAGGGTTTTGTTGTTGTTGTTGTTGTTGGCATCCTCTATGCCAAATTAGTGTTGTCTAGAGATTTTCATTCTTTAACTCAAGCATCCAAGTTCTATGCCTCAACTGTAGCATCTATGTCAAATGGATAGTAATTAAATGATTAGTGCTATGTACTATGTATGCGTGAAGTTAGGAAGGTGAATATAATGTATAGTTACAGAGAAATACTGTCATAATATTATGTCACTTTGGCTGAAATTTTTCTCAACATTTTATTCAACATCGTATAATAGTAACATCATATAATACTAATATTCAGCATACAAATTTTTGGCTTCCAGCATTGGTTGTATATAAAATTGTTCATCAATTATATGTGAGAGGTAAACAATTTAATTAGAACTAAACTTTGGCTTTATTGCAACAAAAAACAAATAATTTCTTCCTGTATTAAAAATATATTATTTAATATTTTCTCAAAAAATCTTGCAGCATGATCAATTCTTTTTTTTGTTTTTTTTGTTTTTTTTTTTTTTTTTTGGTTTTTGGGCCACACTCAGCGGTGCTCAGGGATTACTCCTGGCTGTCTGCTCAGAAATAGCTCCTGGCAGGCACGGGGGACCATATGGGACACCGGGATTCGAACCAACCACCTTTGGTCCTGGATCGGCTGCTTGCAAGGCAAACACCGCTGTGCTATATCTCCGGGCCCAGCATGATCAATTCTTTCTGTAAGAATGCCTAAAAATTTTTGTTTAATTTCCTCAAGATTTTGAATTTTTATCAAATGTGCAACCTACAGATCTAAATCTACTCACAGGTCAAGGAAAATTAATTTTAAATGAAAGTACACACTTTGATTTTGCCAAAATTTTCAACTCAAGTTTTGGGTCTTTCATTAGATTTGGACACATATTCAGGAAAAGCATTACTATTTTCCACAATAGTATTTTTCATAGAAATTCTGATCCAAGCACATTGTGAAATTAAGTATATTACAGTGATATTTGCATAAAATCAATAAACAGATTTGCACTATCAGTTTTTGTCTTTGGTTCTTTATTAATTTGTTTATTTAAGAACTATGGTTACAAAATTTTTACTTTGGGTTTCAGTCATTAATTGTACACCATCTTCACCAGTGTATCTTTCCAGCCATCAATGTCCCCCAATTTCTTCCCATTCCCAACAGCCTATTCTCACCTGTATCAGGAAAGAAAATTTTCTTTTCTCTCTCCTGTTTTTTTTTTCCTTTTCTTTTTTTTTTTGGTTTTTGGGCCACACTTGGTGACACTCAGGGTTACTCCTGGCTATGCAATCAGAAATCGCTCCTGGCTTGGGGGACCATATGGAACATCTTTGGTCTGTCCTAGGTCAGCCACATGCAAGGCAAACAGCCTACCGCTGCGCCACCACTCCTGTCTCTCTGTCTCCTTTTAGAAGTCTTTTTTTTTCTTTATTTTTTAAGTTTTGGGCCTACCTGACGGAGCTCAGGGGTTACTTTTGGCAGTCTCAGGGTTTCATGTGGGATTCCGGGGACTGAACCCAGGTCCATCCCAGGTTGGTAGCATACAAGGCAAACTATTGCTATGCTATCATTCCAGCCCCTCTTTCTCTTTCCTTTTTGACACTCGTCTGTACTATTGTCAATGGAGGAGGGCCTTGCTTGTCGCTTTTTCCCCTTTGAGCAGTTATTTTCCAGAGCAATCAGTTCTAACTATCTTTATCTTAGAAGACTCTTTTCTACTCTACCTGCAATCACTGCTATTTTTGGCAAGCTTCTTACCCTGGGCTGGACCTCCTACACATTAATTCTAATGTCTCTGAATATTGTTACTATACTATCTCTTGTTTTTCTCATATCCATAGATGAGCAATATTATTCTATGTCTACCACTATCTTCTAGCTAATTTTACTCAGCATAATAAATATTCTCTATGTCCATCCATGTATAAGCAAATTTCATGACTTCATTATTTTTACAGCCACATAGTATTCAATTGTGTAGAAATATCACAGTTTCTTTAGCCACTCATCTGTTTTTGGTCACCTGGGTTGTTTCTAGATTCTGGCTATGGTAAATAGTGCTGCAATGAACATAGGAGTGTAGATTTTTGTGTTTTGAGGTTATAATCCTAGAAGTGGTATTGCTGGATCATAAGATATCTTAATTTTCAGTTTCTTAAGTTTTATCCATTGTATTCTAGTCATTATATTCTTTGAAGTGCAGAAGCTTCTCCATTTAATTTAGTCTTATTTGTTTATCTTTGCTTCTGATTTTTTGGTCAGTTGTGTTTCATACTTGAAGATGGATTAGCTTCAATGTCATGGAGTGTTCTGCCTATGTTTCCCTCTATGTACCTTATGGTTTATGGTATGATATCAAGGTCTTTAATCCATTATGATTTGTCCTTTGTACATGGTGTTAAGGAGAGGTTTAAGTTCATTTTTTTCACATGTAGTTGATCATTTTCCCCAGCACCACTTGGTGTCTTGGTTTGCTTTTGGTAACAAAGTGATGTTAGCTTCTTAGAAACTACTTGGGAGTATTTCAGGATTGTCTAGAAGACCTTGGTTGGCAGTCGGTGCTCTTTAAATGTTTGAACAAATTTACTATTTAACTCATCTGGACATGGGGAATTGTTTTGGTTATCATTCAATTTCCTCAATAGTTATAGGTCTTTTCAGGTATTCAGAATCATCTTGGCTCAACCTTGGAAGGTTGTAGGAAACCAAAAATTTATCCATTTCTTCCAGGTTATTGTGTAATATAGCATAAAGATTTTCAAAGTAATCTCTGATTACCCTTTCTGTATTATCTGTAGTTAGATTCTTTATTTTCATCTCTGATTCTGCTTATTTAGTTTCTTTCTCTCTTTCTCTGTTAGTCTTACTCATCGCTTATCAATCTTGTTTATTTTTTTAAAGAACCAATTATTTCTTTCATTGATATTTTGAATTATTTTTGGGTTTCCAGTACATTAATTTTGTTTTTGTTTCTTTTTGTTTTTGTTTTTTTTTGTTTGTTTTGTTTTTGTTTTTAGGATCATACCCACAGTGCTCAGGGGTTACTCCTGGCTCTATGCTCAGAAATCACTCCTGGCAGGCTCGGGGGACCACATGGGATGCCGGGATTCGAACCACCATCCTTCTGCATGAAAGGCAAGCACCCTGCCTCCATGCTATCTCTCCGGCCCTTGGTCTAGTTTTTATTATTTCCTTCTGCCTACCTATTTTTAGCTCACTTTTGTTGCTCATTTTCCAACATTTCAAGCTGTGACATTAAGTTATTTTATAGGCCTTTTCTTCCTTTTTGATGAATGCTTGTAAAGCTATAACTTTCCTTCTTAATATTGCTTTTTCTGTGTCCCATAGATTCTGGTAATTCGTTTCTTCATTCTCATTTGTTTTCAGAAATCTTTAAATTTCCTCTTTGATTTTATCAATGACCCACTGGTGGTTCAACAGTGGACTGATTTATTTGTAGGTGCTAAAGTTTGTCTTCTGTATTTGTTTGTAAGTCACTTATTTTTAGTGCATAAGGTCTGAGAAGATATTAGAAATAATTTCTATCCACTTGATTTTTATAAAGGTCTGTTTTATGGCCCAGAATGTGGTCTATCTTGGAGTATGACCTTTGTGCATTGGAGATAAATGTGTATTCAGTTTTTCAGGGATGAAGAGCTAAAGAAAGCTCTTATATATGTCTACTAAATCACTTTCTTCTAGATCTTCCTTCAGAGCCAATGTGTCTTTAAGTTCTTCTTTTAAGGTTGATTTGAGTATGTAAGTTTTCTTTTATTTCTTTTCTTTTTTGGTCACACATGGCAGATCTGAGTTTACTCCTGGCTTTATGCTAATAAATAACTCCTGGTAGCCTCAGTAGAACATATAGGTTGCTGGAGATCAAACCCAGATCTTTCCTGAGTCAACAACATGCAAGGCAAACACCCTGCTGCTCTTCTATCACTCTAGCCGTGAGTCTGACTTATTGTATATGTATGAAGCTGTGTATTCTTTTTTCAAACCTGAAAGTAAGTATGGCTGGACAAAGAATTCCTAGGTAACGATTCATTTCATTGACATAACTTCCACCATTGGATTTGGGCCGTAGGGTTGCTTTTGATAAATCTGATGTGATTTTTATATGATTTTTATTTTGACGAAAGCGGATTACATATCTTTCACAGTAATATTTTAGGTACATATTAACATCGAATCAGGGGAATTCCCATCACCAAAGTTGTCCTCCCTAAGGTTGCTTCTTTGTATGTAATTTTTCGTCTTGATCTTGCTTACCTTAATATTCTATCCCTATCAGTAATATTCAAAATTCTGACTAAGATGTGCTTTGAAAGTGCTTTTTTTGGATTTCTTTTTAGCATCTCTTCTGGCATCTAGTTTGAGATTGTATGCACTCTTTAGCTATAGAAACATCTCTCCAATGCTGTCCTTGACTGTTGATTTTCCATGGGAGTTTCATTTCTGGTCCTCTGGAACTCTAATAATTCTTATCTGTTTTCTATTGAGTTTATTCCTGACTTCTATTTAAATCAATTTACATGTTTTGGTGATTTTCCCCATTGTCTGATCATTTATTTTAAGACTCTTGTCCAACCTCTGTTGTATGGAATTTTTATTCATCTATTCTTTTAACTCACTGGTTCTGTCCTCATCTACTGTTACTCTGCTGTTACTTTCAGTTAGTTTTTAATTTTGCATATCAAGTTTTTTAGTCCTGTTATTTTATATTGAAGTTTCTTTTTTGTTCCTAATTTCATAACTTCTTGAGTCTTGGTTGTGCTTTGTCAATTCACTTTATGCTTTCTTTGAGTTCTTTGAACATTCCCCATAATTCTTCTCTCTAGTCCTTGTCTGAGAGTCTAGATAGTTTGTTTGTTCTTGTAGGATATTTATAGCAACCATTTTCATTCTCTAAGCATGGTGGGGGATCTGAATTATTTCCTCATTGTCATTCCTTGTTGTTTTCTATATGTGTGCAGATGGGAAACTAGTTTGCTTTTGGTCTCTCTCCCTCCTGGTGGGACCACATTCACCTGCGGGGTAGATGAGATTCCAGGCAGATGCAGAGAGGAAGTTGGTTAGTGGATCATCTCTCTTCCTCTTCTAGTGTTTTATTTTTCACTAACCCAACCAGCAGTATTAGTTCATTGCATCGTGTCAAGATAGTCTCTTCAAAACATGAACCACAAACACCTGTCATTAGATTTGAACAAAGGGGTAATTTCGGAATATATGGAGAGGGTTAATAATCTAAAGCAAGTGCCATGGCTTTAAACCGAATTTTTTTATTGGAAATGCTCAGATTTTTTAATAGCATTTTAATAGCATTCTTAAGCTATAGAATTGAGAAAAAAAGGACTAGAGAGATAGCATAAAGGTAAGGTGTTTAACGCCTTGCATGCAGAAGAACGGTGGTTCGAATCCCATAAGGTCCCCCGAGCCTGCCAGGGGCAATTTCTGAGCATAGAGCCAGGAGTAACCCCTGTGCATTGTCAGGCGTGACCCAAAAGCCAAAAAAAATTTTTTTGAGAGAATGAAAGGATATAACAAAACCAATAGAGTTTTTAAATATAAATGAATTTATCAGTATCAACAAGGCTCTCTAGTTTCATTGATGTAGAATTCAACAGTTTCAAAGAAGACGTTTTTAATAGAATTAATATTACAGATTGAGTTAAGCTATATCTTAACTAACTTATTATCTTTGTTAGATTATTTTATATATTTTTATTTATTTTGCTACGATTTTTGAGGACTTCTATTTTTATCTTCACATGATTAAACTGTAGCCTTTATTTATTGTGATTTATAGGGTTTGGAAACAGCATAGTGAGTTTCCTCCTTTGAGAAAAGTGTTGCCTTCATTGAGGGAAGTAAGGAAGCAAGAGATTTATCAAGATTTATGAAAAATCAGCATTAGGTGTTTGGAAGCTAATTTAATAATGTTTGAAATTATCTAAGTACATATTATTTAGTTGAAACATGGGTTTTTAAAAACTGATCTGGAAGTGAGAAATAAATCTATTCCTGTGTAAAAGAGTAAAAAATGGCTCCGTATTAGAATGTGTCTTTCATTTGTTTTATTTCTGCTGTTATTTATTTATTTATTTTAATAATATCTTTATTTAAACACCTTGATTACAAACATAATTTTGATTAGGTTTCAGTCATGTAAAGAACACCCCTTTCACTAGTGCAACATTCCCACCACCATTGCCCCAAATCTGCCTCCACCCCACCCCACCCCACCCCCACCTGTACTCTAGACAGGCTTTCCAGTTCCCTCATTCATTCACATGGTTATGATAGTTTTCAATATAGTTATTTCTCTAACTTCACTCACCACTCTTTTTTTTTTCATGAAGTGAACTAGAAATTTCAGCCTCCTCTCTTTGTCTCTGAGGATTGTTGCAAAGGTGTCTTTCGTTTTACTTAAAACCCATAGATGAGTGAGACTATTCTGCATATATCTCTCCCTCTGACTTATTTCACACAGCATGATAGATTCTATGTACATCCATCTATAGGAAAATCTCATGACTTCATCTCTCCTGATGGCTGCATATGATTCCATTGTGTATATGTACCACACTTTCTTTAGCCATTCATCTGTTGAAGGGCATCTTGGTTGTTTCCAGAGCCTGGCTATTGTGAATAGTGCTTCAATAAATATAGGTGTGAGGAAGGGGTTTTTGTTTTGTATTCTTGTGTTCCTAGGGGATATCCCTAGGAGTGGTATAGCTGGATCGAATGGGAGCTCAATTTCCAGTTTTTGGAGGAATCTCCATATAGCTTTCCAAAGGTTGGACTAGGCGGCATTCCCACCAGCAATGGATAAAAGTTCCTTTTTTCCACATCCCACCAGTATTAATTGTTGTCATTCTTTATGATGTGCGCCAATCTCTGTAGTGTGAGATAGTACCTCAAAGTTGTTTTGATTTGTATCTCCCTGATGATTAGTCACTAGGAGCATTTTTTCATGTACCTTTTCTCATTTGTATTTCTTTCTTTTTTTTTTTTATCAAAGTGTCTGCTCATTTCTTCTCCCCATTTTTTGATGGGATTAGATTTTTTTTTCTTGTAAAGCTCTGTCAGTGCCCTGTATATTTTGGATATTAGTGCCTTATCTGATCAATATTGGGTGAATAGTTTCTCCCATACATTGGGTGGCTCTTGTATCCTGGACACTATTTCCTTTGAGGTGCAGAAGCTTCTCAGCTTAATGTATTCCCATCTGTTTATCTCTGCTTCCACTTGTATGGAAAGTGCAGTTTCCTCCTTGAAGATGCCTTTAGTCTCAATGTCATGGAGTGTTTTACCTACGTTTTGCAACAAGTGGTGTTGGCAGAACTTGTTAGCCACTTGCAAAAAAGCAAACATAGACTGCCAGTTAACATCATGTATGAAGATAAAATCCAAATGGATTGAAGACCTTGATATCAGACCTGATACCATAAAGTATATAGAACAGCATATAGGTGTCTTTCATTTGTAAAGATCTGGATTACCTGACATTGCAACAACAGTAATAAATTGTAAAATTAAGACATCCATAGATTCAATTTCATTTTTTTGGATTTGATTTGGTTATTGGATTCCTTTACTGTATTCAGTGCTTACTACTGGCTTTGCACTACAGAATCGTTTCTGGTGGCCAATACAGGGTTCCAACAGTCAAACCCGACTTAGCTGTGTGCAAGGATGATACCCTGTCCTTTTACTACATTTTAGTACCCATACCATGATTCTTAAAATTAAATATTTGTGATTATAAAGTTTATTATTCCATAGTTGTTTTGTCATGTGTGTCCATTTATGGTACCCAATGGTTTAATCCAGATTATGTGATGGCAATCTACAGCAGAAAAGAGGAAGTAAGAGAGAGGAGATGAGAGAGAGATGTTAGGAGGTTCTGCAGACTCATTGGCACATCTGCTGATCTTATTGGGGGAGATATGAATCTTCAATGGTTTTTCTGAATTAGCCCAAGTTGAGACGAGGAGCCTGGACCTTCATATTTCATGCCAAGTGGTCACTGATTACAAGCTGTTTCAGGAAGGGACATATCATAGAGTATGTAGCTCTTTTCAGTTAAGAAACATTTCTTGAGAGGCTAACAGCAGAAAACTGTCTGTTGATAACATTCCCAGAAGCTGGGGTACTATGACCTTCTATCGTGAATAGTACTTTACTGTGTCCCTCAACCCAAAGACCAAAAGGAACTGGAAATTTTAGAATTTTTTTCTGCTCCAAAGCCTAATTTAATCAACACAAAGGTACTCTTTCTTGGACAGGAATTTTTATCTAATGACAATGACTCTATGGTAATAAGAATCAAGGCAAAATAAGTTGCTTCCTTAGAAATGTGCATACAAATGTAAAAACAAATAAGATAAATCAAAGGAGAATTATGTGTCTCCAAGTCCTAGTATGACCATTCTGAGGCAGGGGAACTATCTATTCATCTAAGAGATTGAAACAAAATGCTTAATAGTTCTGCAACTTGTTCAAAGACTTTATCCAGCTCTTTTACTCGCATATATTTTTCTTAGTTCTTTGGCTCATTTACAGGAATAAATTTATAAGCACATGTATCACTATTAATGTACCTGAAATTTTATATAAATATATGCAGTGGGGCTCATTATTATACTTTTTTGAACCTTGCAAATAAATTATTAGGATATAATTTTCATAAAAACTAAACAGTTTTAAGCCTGCAATTAAAAAAATGGCATAAAACACAAAGATAAAATTACTTAAAAGATATAATTCTCTAATTACTTCATTGCAATTGACTATAATTTTTGCTTTGGGCTTTACTTATATTAACTGAAGCTGTATGATGACATAATGTTGGGCTGTGTATACCTCATTAGTTTTGTTTCAATAACTACTATAAAGGGAATTAAAACTAGCCTTTTTGCAAGCACTCACACCATTCAGTTCAACAAATTCTGTAAGTCAAAAGGGATTATATTTTTTGGTTAGTTAGGTTAATAAACTTAAAAAACTGCTAATAAAGTTATGCAAGTATACTATGTGCGTAACTCATGTTGCGAGTCTCTCGAGAAATTAAATACTTTCACATAAAATATTATCATATTCAGCAAAGAAACATTTTCCCTACTAACATGAGTGAAGTTCTAATATATTTATTTGCTATTTTTTGTCTTAAAGTTAACAAATGAACATACCCACTAGATTGGATGTTATAATTATATATCATATCAAACAATAAAATGGCAGTACATATAGTTTAACTTTAAATTGCAAAAATAAAATGATAACATGTATATTTTAATAATGTGCACAATCTTGTATTTATTGTGTACAGAGTATCTATGATGTATTTGTCTTTTTTAAAGAATCATATAAGCAAAACTGAAATTATTTTTAAAATACTCAAATGTTCCAATGATAGGAAAATGTCACAAATGCACATGTTTCCAGAATTCACTTTTGGGAAAATATTTTCTAAATAAAATATATGTAATATAATAATATAATATAATATATAAATACTAAAATAACTATTTAATGAATAGTTGTTTAAATATATAAAGTAATTTATAATATATTTATTTAGCATCCTAAATAAGTGTTCCAATGGTCTTTTTCTACTAGAAGATCTAAAAAGCACCATGTCTAATTTTTGTTTCAATATTTTAATTAATTTTGCCCCATTAAAGTGTTTTAGTTAAATTATGGATGACTAGTAATTTCCTGTCTTTTTTTTTTTAAATATGGAACACTTCACGAATTTGCCTGTCATCTCTGCGCAGGGGCCATGCTAATTTTCTCTGTATCGTTCCAATTTTAGTATATGTGCTGCCGAAGCGAGCACAATTTCCTGTCTTTTATAAATAGCAGAAAATTATACACATATACTTCATCTATGTAACCTAATATTTAATGTATTAGACAAAAAAAAAGAAATCAAGGGATCAAAGACAGGCATTCTACTTCTCTCATTCATTACCATTTTCATGATAGTTGTTAGTATAGTTATTTCCCTTACTGCACTCACCACTCTTCCTGGTGAGTTTCATATAGTAAAACTTCCAGCCCTTATCTCTATTGTCTATGGGAATTATTACAATATTTTCTTTTATTTTTTTTAAACCCATAGATTAGTGAGACTATTCTGTGCCTAACTCTTAATAAAATATTTGAACAAGTGCAAAGACATAGTACAGGTATAGAGTGAATTCTATGCATGTATAGGACCCTGGTTTTATCCTCAGCATTATACAGCCTCCCAGCACTACTTGTAATACTCTTCTAAGTATTCTAAGCTTTGTCCTATCAGAGATTCTGAGCATTTGTTTTACTCATAACCCCTAATTGCCAGACAAATGTAATACAAGAGTACAGGCAGAAACACCTCTGATTCTTTATGTGGTTGATTTTGAATTTAATTTTGTTTGATGCACATTCAGAAATATTTCACTGTTAATTAATTTTTTCAAATCCCACATTCAGTTAGTAGTTTAAGAAGCAGTCATCTATTTACCATAAGAGTTGTAATATTAAATACAAGAGAAGACATCTGAAATGGATAATTTTTTATTTACGCATTCTCTTATTTCTACACATAAGATTTTAATAGAAGCCATCATCTTCAGAATTCCTTATTGTTCTTTGGTGATAATTGTTTTTTTTAAATTAAAATTTTCACTACTGGTAAGGGTCCTGACATATAACATCAGTGACCCCAATTGCTTTAAAAAAATATCTAATCAGTTCCCTATGACAAGTGAGTGAGATTTCATTATGACATTTACATATTATTTATATTGCCTCACTTTTAAAAAAGAAGGAAAGTCAGGAGCTTATTTAGAGGCCAGGCAATAGTGAATTTTACTATTCTAATATATAATCTGTTGACATTATTTTCAACTTTTAAAAAATTGGCTTTAATAATAACCACATAACTATTCAAACTTGTATTTGAATAGTTAAATTTGTATTTTCAGCGAACATTTAACATAGAGGGAAAAAAGACAAGCTAGAGAGACAAATTAAGAAGCTTTCTGATGTGTTAGATTACTTCAACAACAGATAGACAGTACTGTATACTTTTCTAAAGTAATTATTATCCAATGGTAGGAGAAGTGTCAAGATGTAAAGAAAAGAACCCTTCAAAAATTCAGTATGAAGAGGCTAGAGAGACAGAACAAATGGGAAAGTTGCTTTCCTTTCTTATGGTCAACCTGTGTGCAGTTGATCCCTTGAACATAAATAGTAGTGGTCCTTAAATGTAGACCCAGGAGTAGGCACTGAGCACCATCAAGTATGGCCAGTTCCTTCCCTCTCAAAAACTATTTCCTAATAATTTGAGGAGCTGCAAAAAAGATTTTTTTGTTTTTGTTTTTGTTTTTTTGGGGGGGCATACTAGGTGACAGGGGTTACTCCTAGCTATGCACTTAGAAATCGCTTCTGGCCTGGGGGAGCAGATGGGACGCTAGGGGATCAAACCGCGGTTAGCTCCGGCAAGGCAGACACCTTACTTCTCCATGCCACCGCTCCGGCCCCCCAAAAGATTATTTTAATGTAGGTTAATCATTTTTCAGCATAAAGGTATTGCTATAAGTTTAGCTTCTTGAAGTGTGTTTTATTGGTGCATTAGTATTTCCTTATAATACCAGTGGGTAAACCAGTAACCTAGTGAATGGGGTGTGCTTATGAAAGTGAATGTAAATGCAGTCCATATCATTTTCATTTTTCACCTGAGAGTCATTTAGGGCACTATTTCACACTCTTATAATAATTTTTAGAATTATCTAGTGGTATGTATTATAAATGGAAATAAGATAATTTGTAAAATAATATATGTGCCATGCTTTTTATTTTTTTTTGCTTTTTATAATTAATTGTTTAAAACATCTTTCTTAACCTATAAAATAGGGTTAATAAAATTTGTTCTTATTCCTATGAATGGTAAAATAACATATTCAGCAGAGAAACTGGAAACATCTTACATTTCAATGGGGATATAAAATGGTACATTTACTATATACAACAGCTTGGCAGTTTCTTAAAATTTTAGCATAAAATTGTCATTATGACTTGGCCATTCCACTTTTAAATATATAGCTAAGAAAATTGAAATAATATTTTACATAGAAACTTGTACATTAATGTTCAGAGCATCATTATATGTAATAACCCTATAAGTTGAAATTACTCAGAAATTAACTAATGAATTTAGCCCATTCATATTATTTATAGTATTATTCAATAACTAAGAAAATAAAATATAAATATATGCTGCAACATTGATGAAGCTTACAAACTTTATTTTCTGTAATATAAGCCATTCAAAAAGACTACTTGTTGCAATTCAATTTATAGAACACGCCCAGAAATAGCAAATTAATAGAAAGCAGATTGCTTTCCAGAGATGGAGGTAGGAGATGATGGATAAATGGGAACTAAATGGAGATTGGTATGATGCTTCTTTTGAACATAAAACTTCATAAACTAAAAATGATGGTTATGTGACTGCTAAAATGCTAAAAAATATTCCATTAAATTACAAAATCTCAAGTGGTAAATATTGTACCATATGAATTTCATTTCAAGTAAATGACAATTTTAAAAAGCTCTATCCTGTTAGTATTAGAGGATAATTTTAGAAACCAGATAAATCTAAAGAGTTTCATAGACTCTAAATCATATTGAAGAGTCATGTCATGCCATAGAGAACACAGTCCTCAGTGTTTGTAATGAGATAGAGGGTTTGAATGAAAATAATTTTTATGCCCAGTCATAGGAAAAGCCACACAGAGGATAATTGTCACTCAGGACACTTGCTCGGAAGAACTTGATGGAAGAGAAAAACCAGACAAAGAATTTATTATAGGCTCTTGCCCTCCAAGCATACTGTCCTCACTTGAACACATATCTCACTGGTTGACCATTTTTATTCTGGAGAAGCTTTTGTTTCTCTCTTGAACACATACTTCTCTCTCTTCTCAAGTCTTTCTAAAAAAAAGTTCCTTGCTTCACCAAAAAACGAGTTCATTATAAAAGAAAATGAAGGTGCAGAAAACATGTAAAGAAATGCAGCATTCTGTTGGAATGTTTTGAGTTTACGTAACTGCAGGTGTATAAAACCTCTTCTTGTTATACTGGAAAACTCAAAAGGATAGAAGATTCCTTTGGTTATCTTCTTTCTTTTGTCACTGCTCAACACAGATAGATATTACATGTGTTTATGTGGCTGATTGTTTGGTGTGGGATCAAATCTGGTTGCATTCATGTCTTAATCCTGACTCTGATGGGGCAGTCAGTGTCTGGGATCAGGGATGGAACACTAGCAGGCCAAGTGCCAGGCAAGCATATAGTGGCCTGCTGTATTATCTCTTTAGTCTAGAAACATTTTTCTCTTTTATTTTTTTATTTTTAAAACAATCTTCTATTTGAAATCCTAAGCAAGACTGTAATCTGGTAAATAGATTGTAAGCTCCACCCTCTGAAAGTTTTGCATATTGTCCCTCTCTATAGAGATGCCTGGAGACAGTTTTTCCTATTAAAAAAGGTGCAGAATTTTTCTACTTCTTGTGGACACAGTATATGGGCCAGAAGACCAGGAGACCAGGGACTGGACATTTAATTCTGAGTAGGAAACAACAAGGTTTCTGAAAAAGAGAGTTACAGGCCGATGATGAAAATGAGACTGATACTATGTCCTAAGTTCTGTTTCTTTCACTACTTGCAATGCTTCATTTCAAAATAAATCTCTTTGCCATTGTAAAGCTGCCATGTTTTCATTTGCTGACAATTGATGAAGTTAGATAAATGATAATGTCGTGTCTTTGTCTAATCCTTGGTTAGAAAACCTCAGACTTAAACATTCCCCAGTGTTGGTCAAAAAAATGCAGTGTGTTTGGCTTTACTGAACATTTTAGGAGGAAGAAGAAAATAAAAGCAACAATAAAAGGCCATGAAACAAATAGTGTCTCCTGTAACTCTCACAAAAGGACTTTAGAATAAAGTAAATAAAATAAAAATAAATACAATCTGGGGGCTCGAGGGACAAAGTAAATGTACATGTTTAAACAGATAAATAAAAAAAGAAAAGGAAAGAAAAAAATAAATAAAATGAACCATGACATTGATTTCAAAATACTTTTTCATGGGGAAGGCTTTGAAAAGTTAGAATTTTGCATAATTTTCTTCTTCTCATTAGTAGTTTGTGAGCATTTTTCTCCTTTCCCCTCACCTTTTTTAATCTCTATTTTTAGATGTAGTTTAAAAAACAAGCCAGTACTAACTTGCCACATTATTTTAATTTTAAGATATTTATATTAGATATCAGAATACTATTCTAATTTTTAATTGAGAAAGTTCTGAGCAACAATCTAAATATAAAACTACCCACGACACAGTTAATTAAATGTCTCTGAATTGTTACTGTTTTCATCTGATAAAACCCTGATATGAATTCTTCAGCTTAAAGCAAGAAGTTATATGAAGAAGAGAGTAGTAAGAAAGGAAAATAATTAGCCTGTCTTTTATAAAAAAAGACGCATAAGTGGCATGTCTATAGCCCAACTAACGTTGTCTATTCAGTTTTCTTATTTCAAAATTCAGTTATCTTAAAGGTGCTTGGTGTATAGATTAGAGGGACCATGTAAACATAGAGATAGAGTAAATAATTCTATTACTTCTACTTATGTAAATTAATTTTGAAGGATAAACTATGTTTCCATTTTATTTTATAAAAATATATGTTTTTAATTAAATTAAATTAAATTATATTTCTTGTCTAAATTTTACAACTCATTTTGGGCTAGAGAGATCGTTCAACAGTGCATCTTTGCATGAAGCAGGCCCTGGTTGATCCCCCCTCCCATCTTCCAAAGAATCCCCCATACTTGAAACAGCACTTAAGGAAAAGACTGATGTGGGAGTCATTTTTGAGCAGTGCTGATATGGAACAAGAACAAAATGCAATTCACCTCAGAATCTATTATCATTTAAGTTTTTAACATCACATAGAGACATCTAGTTTTCTAGATGTCTATCTAGACATCTATAGAACATCTATAGGTTAGGTTCAGTCCTACTGAAGAAACAGGTCAGTACTTTACAATACAAATGCTTGGTTCTCACTGAATGTAGATATCCACCATTATTGCCATCTAGTGTCCACCAGAACAAACCTTCACATTATAATTCAGCCTAAAGGAGTATTACACAAAGATTATTTTTGATATTTGGAATTGGTCTCAAATGAGACAATCACATTGCAATCAGGAGTTGATTGTGCTGTTTTTTCTTCCAATAGGTCTAGAGAAGAAGGTGTTTGTATCATTTTTTCCCAGTAGTAAAATCCTATCACTTCATTTATGCTTCTGTCATACATCCCTTCTCTCGAACTGGCTCTCATAAGATCTTTTCTCAGAAGAGCTTTACAATAATGTTTCACCTGTGTGAATAATATAAATAATCTTCCAATTTAATTTTGTTTTAGTTTTGTTTTGGGGCCACACCCACCAGCACTCAGGGGTTACTCCTAGCTCTATGCCCAGACATCACTCCTGGCAGAAATCAGTCTTAGGGACTATACAAAATGCCAGAGATCAAATCCTGGTTGGCCACATGCAATGTAAATGCCCTACCTGCTGTAATCGCTTAGGCCCAATCTTCTCATTTCAAATAATCAACTATTCATGTTTCCCATGTAAAATAATAGTCACATAATCTGATTATTTATTGGATGTGGACATCTTACTCTGCCTAACTTATAAGATGCAGATGACCTTATTAGAGGTTGGAAAAGGTTAGCATATGGCTCAAATCTGATCTGTTGTCCACTTGCCTAAATTAACATGCTCATTTATTTATGTAATGGTTTGATTTTGCTCTATCTAAAAAAATTGCATAGCTATGGGCCATAGCCTAAAATAGTTACTAACTGGAGTTTTACAGAGATTTTGGACTCCTACTCTATAATACAAAATATTGATTTGTTGACTTATAATAGAAATTTTTTCCACAGCAGCACTGAAAACTTTTGATTTATATGATACATTATTATCTCCCCTTGTTTACTCAGTGTAAAGCTAAATGTTGATAGGGTGAGCCACCATACAAGAAATCAGACCATTTGCAAAAAAATGTCACTAAATAAGCTATGAGCCTAGAAGTTGCTGCTTATACAGGCCTTAGACCTCACATTGGCCTCAATGTGTGTGACCTTCACTTTCTCAGGACAAAACTCCATTAACTATAGAAAGCAAATGTAATCTCACTCACATGGCAACTTTTACATACTGACCTTTCTTTTTTTTTTTTTTTGCCCACCAAATACAATAGGAAATTAGTGATATAAGATCTAAGTGCTTTTTATCATGATTTTTTATTTATTTATTTATTTTGGTATTTGGGCCACACCCAGGGATACACAGGGATTACTCCCAGCTGTGCGCTCAGAAATTGCTGCTACTTGGGTGTGGGGAACCATATGGGATGACCAAATGGAACCCACCTCCCGTCCTGGGCCAGACACATGCAAGGCAAATGTCCTACATCTGTGCTGTCGCTCTGGCCCCTTATCATGATTTAAGCTTGACTGTTGTCTCAAATTTTTCAACCTCCCTGTATTGTGTGGATCATTAGTTTTTTGTCAAGGGCAAATCTAATTTGTTTTAGATTCATTTTACATAATTTTATTCTCAAAGGTAACTTTATGCACAAATTTTGCAGAGAATTGTCTTTTTTTGTTTGTTTGTTTTTGTTTTTGGGCCACACCCAGGGGTTATTTCTGGCTATGTGCTCAGAAATTGCTCCTGGCTCCTGGCTCGGGGGACCAAAAGGGGACCCAGGTCTTTCCTGGGTCAGCAGTGTGCAAGGCAAACGCCTCTCAACAGAGAGTCAATGTAAGCTCAGTGGCCAAAACACTTGACTCATGCGCAGGTGTTTATGCTCAGGCAGAGACCTCTATCTTCAATGAATGTTTAACTCTGGGATGGTTTCCTAGTGACAAGTAAGAAACAGTGCCGGAAGTTGACCATCAGCTAGCAAGCCTTTACTATATTGTGAATGGTGGATTTATAATTTTTGTACAAAGTTAAATACCTTCATTTCACATTGTAGTATGTCTACTGTTTTTCCTTATACTCATATTTTCTTTCCCTGAACAAATGAATTTTCATAATTCTTAGCTTTCTTTTATGATTAAAACATTTGATAAGTGATACTAGGATGACTGGTAATTTTAAGTATAAAATATAGAATGCCTGAATACTTTTTCATATTTTTAAATAAATTGATTTTTTTTAATCCTTAAGCTATATTGAAGTAAGTAGCTTGAAACATTGGGATGTCCTGTGGAATGCATGGAAGATAAATTTTAAAAATAATATTTTCATTTTAAATTGAACTAATACTACACATACAAAAATTTCAAGCATGAATATATCAGCTAAGGTGCTTGATCCTTGGCACTGAATTCTCCCAAGTGCCACCAAGACAAATTCCATCAAAACACTCATCCATCAAAACACTCATCCTCAAGCACAGGATAAACCCTGATTACCACTTCACCACTAGGGTCTTTGGCACTTTTATGAAAGTGGAGTAACAGTAAAATTTAGCACATCAAAACATCAACATTAACACTTTAGTAACTCTCTTATCTCAATTTCAATAATACTGCTAAAAATATTATCTTTAAGTCATTAAAATTAACATGAGTGATTACTCCATTGTTTACCTCTATAAAAAAGTAATGTTGCTATCTAAAATACAATGCATATAATTTAACAAATGTAGTCTAGAAGTTGGAGAATACTAAACTAATTGGAAGTCTTGGGACTAGTGTACAATGGATAGGGTGCTTGCCTTTCATGCTGCTGATCCCAGTTCAAACCCTGACATCCTATATGGTCTCTATCACACCACTAGAAGTAATTTCTTAGTGCAGAGCCAGGAGTAACACCTGAGGAGGGTGTGAAACCCTCCTCCCAAATTTAAACATCAGTAGTAGAAAATAAGAAAAATTTATTAATTACTTAAAATTTGCCCCTATTACAATAATTCAATCAACTAAAAAATGAAATTCATGCCATGGCCAGAAAATACCCTTTCTAAGATTTATATATGCCAAAAGAGCATGAAAAATTGATCAACATGATTTTTGAAGTCTTGATTTTTGAATTAGCTATATAATTTTCTGTGAAACAGTATGGATAATGTAGACTTTGATTTATTTTTAATTGACCAAATTTTTTTTTTTTTTTTTTTTTTTCTTATTCATGGGTGAGTTTTATTCCAGAGAGCAATTGGACTTCTCTCATATTTTTCTACAGGTTAATTTGAAGAATTAATGTGTATACCTCTTCTTTTTTTTTTTTTTTTTTAATTTTTTTTTTTATTTAAACACCTTGATTACATACATGATTGTGTTTGGGTTTCAGTCATAAAAGGAACACCACCCATCACCAGTGCAACATTCCCATCACCCAAGTCCCAAATCACCCTCCTCCCCACCCAACCCCCGCCTGTACCCTAAACAGGCTCTACATTTCCCTCATACATTCTCAATATTAGGACAGTTCAAAATGTAGTTATTTCTCTAACTAAACTCATCACTCTTTGTGGTGAGCTTCCTGAGGTGAGCTGGAACTTCCAGCTCTTTTCTCTTTTGTGTCTGAAAATTATTATTACAAGGGTGTCTTTCATTTTTCTTAAAACCCATAGATGAGTGAGACCATTCTGCGTTTTTCTCTCTCTCTCTGACTTATTTCACTCAGCATAATAGATTCCATGTACATCCATGTATAGGAAAATTTCATGACTTCATCTCTCCTGACAGCTGCATAATATTCCATTGTGTATATGTACCACAGTTTCTTTAGCCATTCATCTGTTGAAGGGCATCTTGGTTGTTTCCAGAGTCTTGCTATGGTAAATAGAGCTGCAATGAATATAGGTGTAAGGAAGGGGTTTTTGTATTGTATTTTTGTGTTCCTAGGGTATATTCCTAGGAGTGGTATAGCTGGATCGTATGGGAGCTCGATTTCCAGTTTTTGGAGGAATCTCCATATCGCTTTCCATAAAGGTTGAACTAGACAGCATTCCCACCAGCAGTGGATAAGAGTTCCTTTCTCTCCACATCCCCGCCAACACTGTTTATTCTCATTCTTTGTGATGTGTGCCATTCTCTGGGGTGTGAGGTGGTATCTCATCGTTGTTTTGATTTGCATCTCCCTGATGATTAGTGATGTGGAACATTTTTTCATGTGTCTTTTGGCCATGCGTATTTCTTCTTTGTCAAAGTGTCTGTTCATTTCTTCTCCCCATTTTTTGATGGGGTTAGATGTTTTTTTCTTGTAAAGTTCTGTCAGTGCCTTGTATATTTTGGAGATTAGCCCCTTATCTGATGGGTATTGGGTGAATAGTTTCTCCCACTCAGTGGGTGGCTCTTGTATCCTGGGCACTATTTCCTTTGAGGTGCAGAAGCTTCTCAGCTTAATATATTCCCATCTGTTAATCTCTGCTTTCACTTGCTTGGAGAGTGCAGTTTCCTCCTTGAAGATGCCTGTAATGTCCTGTAGTGTTTTGCCTATGTGCTGTTCTATATATCTTATGGTTTTGGGGCTGATATCGAGGTCTTTAATCCATTTGGATTTTACCTTTGTACATGATGTTAGCTGGGGGTCTAAGTTTAATTTTTTGCAAGTGGCTATCCAATTGTGCCAACACCACTTGTTGAAGAGGCTTTCCCTGCTCCATTTAGGATTTCCTGCTCCTTTATCAAAAATTAGATGGTTGTATCTCTGGGGAACATTTTCTGAGTATTCAAGCCTATTCCACTGATCTGAGGACCTATCCTTATTCCAATACCATGCTGTTTTGATAACTGTTGCTTTGTAGTACAGTTTAAAGTTGGGAAAAGTAATTCCTCCCATATTCTTTTTCCCAATGATTGCTTTAGCTATTCGAGGGTGTTTATTGTTCCAAATGAATTTCAAAAGTGTCTGATCCACTTCTTTGAAGAATGTCATGGGTATCTTTAGAGGGATGGCATTAAATCTGTATAATGCCTTGGGGAGTATTGACATTTTGATGATGTTAATCCTGCCAATCCATGAGCAGGGTATGTGTTTCCATTTCCGTGTGTCCTCTCTTATTTCTTGGAGCAGAGTTTTATAGTTTTCTTTGTATAGGTCCTTCACATATTTAGTCAAGTTGATTCCAAGATATTTGAGTTTGTGTGGTACTATTGTGAATGGGGTTGTTTTCTTAATGTCCATTTCTTCTTTATTACTGTTGGTGTATAGAAAGGCCATTGATTTTTGTGTGTTAATTTTGTAGCCTGCCACCTTGCTATATGAGTCTATTGTTTCTAGAAGCTTTTTGATAGAGTCTTTAGGGTTTTCTAAGTAGAGTATCATGTCATCTGCAAACAGTGAGAGCTTGACTTCTTCCTTTCCTATCTGGATTCCCTTGATATCCTTTTCTTGCCTAATCGCTATAGCAAGTAC
Source organism: Suncus etruscus (assembly GCF_024139225.1). Lineage (NCBI taxonomy): Eukaryota > Metazoa > Chordata > Mammalia > Eulipotyphla > Soricidae > Suncus > Suncus etruscus. The sequence continues at coordinate 76,108,447 of NC_064853.1, read as the reverse complement.
TTCCAGTGCTATGTTGAATAGGAGTGGTGAGAGAGGACAGCCTTGTCTTGTGCCAGAATTTAGAGGGAAGGCTTTCAGTTTTTCTCCATTGAGGATAATATTTGCCACTGGCTTGTGGTAGATGGCCTTCACTATATTGAGAAAGGTTCCCTCCATTCCCATCTTGCTGAGAGTTTTGATCAAGAATGGGTGTTGGACCTTATCAAATGCTTTCTCTGCATCTATTGATATGATCATGTGGTTTTTATTTTTCTTGTTATTGATGTTGTGTATTATGTTGATAGATTTACGGATGTTAAACCAGCCTTGCATTCCTGGGATGAAACCTACTTGATCGTAGTGGATGATCTTCTTAACGAGGCATTGAATCCTATTTGCCAGGATTTTGTTGAGGATCTTTGCATCTGCATTCATCAGTGATATTGGTCTGTAATTTTCTTTTTTGGTAGCGTCTCTGTCTGGTTTAGGTATCAAGGTGATGTTGGCTTCATAAAAGCTATTTGGAAGTGTTTCTGTTTGTTCAATTTCATGAAAGAGTCTTGCCAAGATTGGCAGTAGTTCCTCTTGGAAAGTTTGATAGAATTCATTAGTGAATCCATCTGGACCTGGGCTTTTGTTTTTCGGCAGACATTTGATTACTGTTTTAATTTCATCAATGGTGATGGGGGTGTTTAGATATGCTACATCCTCTTCCTTCAACCGTGGAAGATTATAAGAGTCCAAGAATTTATCCATTTCTTCCAGGTTCTCATTTTTAGTGGCGTAGAGTTTTTCAAAGTAGTTTCTGATTACCCTTTGAATCTCTGTCATATCAGTAGTGATCTCTCCTTTTTCATTCCTGATACGAGTTATCAAGTTTCTCTCTCTCTCTTTCTGTGTTAGGTTTGCCAGTGGTCTATCAATCTTGTTTATTTTTTCAAAGAACCAACTTCTGCTTTCGTTGATCTTTCGGATTGTTTTTTGAGTTTCCACTTCGTTGATTTCTGCTCTCAGCGTTGTTATTTCCTTCTGTCTTCCTGTTCTTGGGTCCTTTTGTTGAGCATTTTCTAGTTCTATTAGCTGTGTCATTAAGCTACTCAGGTAAGCTCCTTCTTCCTTCCTGATGTGTGCTTGCAAAGCTATAAATTTTCCTCTCAGTACTGCTTTTGCTGTGTCCCATAAGTTCTGAGAGTTTGTGTCTTTATTGTCATTTGTTTCCAGGAACCTTTTTATTTCCTCCTTGATTTCATCTCGGACCCACTGGTTATTGAGCATGAGGCTGTTTAACTTCCAGGTGTTAAAGTGTTTCTTCTGAGTCCCTTTGGAGTTCACAAATAATTTCAGAGCCTTGTGGTCAGCGAAGGTAGTCTGCAAAATTTCTATCCTCTTGATCTTATGGAGGTATGTTTTATGTGCCAGCATGTAGTCTATCCTGGAGAATGTCCCATGTACATTGGAGAAGAATGTGTATCCAGGTTTCTGGGGATGGAGTGTCCTATATATATCCACTAGGCCTCTTTCTTCCATTTCTCTCCTCAGGTCTAGTATATTCTTGTTGGGTTTCAGTCTGGTTGACCTGTCCAGTGTTGACAAAGCCGTGTTTAGGTCCCCCACAATTATTGTGTTGTTGTTGATATTATTTTTCAGATTTGTCAGCAGTTGTATTAAATATTTTGCTGGCCCCTCATTCGGTGCATATATGTTTAGGAGAGTGAATTCTTCCTGCTCTACGTACCCCTTGATTAATATAAAATGTCCGTCTTTGTCCCTTACAACCTTCCTGAGTATAAAGTTTGCATTATCTGATATTAGTATGGCCACTCCAGCTTTTTTATGGGTGTTGTTTGCTTGGATAACTTTTCTCCAGCCTTTTATTTTGAGTCTATGTTTGTTCTGACTATTTCAGGTGCGTTTCTTGTAGGCAGCAGAAGGTTGGATTGAGTTTTTTGATCCATTTAGCCACTCTGTGTCTCTTAACTGGTGCATTTAGTCCATTGACGTTGAGAGAAAGAATTGTCCTGGGATTTAACGCCATCTTTATTTCAAAATTTGGTGTGTCTTTTGGGTAGTCTTGTCTTAGATTAGGTCTTTCAGTTTTTCTCTTAAGACTGGTTTTGTGTCTGTGAAGTTTCTGAGCTGTTTTTTGTCTGTGAAACCATGTATTCTTCCATCAAACCGGAAAGTGAGTTTTGCTGGGTATAGTATTCTGGGTGAAGCATTCATTTCATTCAGTCTTGTCACAATATCCCACCACTGCTTTCTGGCATTGAGCGTTTCTGGTGACAGGTCTGCTGTAAATCTCAGGGAAGCTTGCTTGAACATGATTTCCCCTTTTGATCTTGCTGTTTTCAGAATTCTGTCTCTATCTGTGGGATTTGTCATTGTGACTAGGATGTGTCTTGGGGTGGTTTTTCTGGGGTCTCTTTTGGTTGGTACTCTTCGGGCATGCAGGATTTGATCACATATATTCTTTAGCTCTGGGAGTTTCTCTTTAATGATGTTCTTGACCATTGATTCTTCCTGGAAATTTTCTTCCTGGGTCTCTGGGACTCCAATGATTCTTAAGTTGTTTCTGTTGATCTTATCATAGACTTCTATTTTCGTCTGTTCCCATTCTTTGACTAATTTTTCCATTGTCTGCTCATTTGCTTTAAGTTTTTTGTCCAATCTCTCCTGCTGTATGGAATTGTTATGTATCTCATCTTCCACAGCACCAAGTCTATTCTCAGCTTCTGATACCCTGTCCCAGAGCTTATCCATTTTGTCATTCACTTCGTTTACTGAGTTTTTCAGGCCTGTTAGTTGACATGTTATTTCAGTTTGGAGTTTTGTCATTTCTGCCTTCATATTTTCTTGGTTCTTATTAGTGTTCTGTTCAACTCGATCCATGGTTTCTTGGAGTCTGTTGAGCACCTTCCATATTGCTAGTCTAAAGTCCTTATCTGAGAGGTTGATTAGTTGTTCAGTCATTATCTGGTCCTCAGAATTGTCATCTTCATTCTCTATGTCTGATGCTGGCCTGCGCTGTTTCCCCATTGTCACATTTGTATTGTGGGTTTTTCTACGTGTTGTAGTGGTATTCATTGTCTATATGATGTAGGCAGCACACTCCTCTGGCTCCTCCCTTTCTGGATGGGCTGACTTGCCTCTAAGGGAGGGGAGTCCTCCGTGGATGAAGCCTCACACTGGGTCAAATCTTAGGCCCGAGCATGTAACAGAGAAGACAGTCCAGAGAGAAATGTTTGCTTCTGTGATATAGCGCCGTTCTTAGTGTGATTTTTCCTTCTTGTTGCAATGGAGTTCTTTCTTTAGAAAGAGTGCACGGCCGCGTAGCGAAGCGGAGCGGCCGTGCTCCTCTGAGCCTCTTTTTGCCCCACTCGCAAGAGTTTCACGCAAGAGGACAGTAGACAGACATAGACAGGTCACACTCACAGTCTTTCACAGCTGAGCCCCACTGGGCCGGTGTACTTTCGCGGATTTTCCCCGCCTGGTGTCACACACAGGGAGCCAGCTTTTGCAAAGGATAGCCGGTTTTTATGCTCTGAAGTCCCTCCCTGAAAATGGCGTCTGGGCGAGCGAGGTTTCTGGAGGCTCTTTTTGCCCCACTCGCAAGAGTTTCACGCAAGAGGACAGTAGACAGACATAGACAGGTCACACTCACAGTCTTTCACAGCTGAGCCCCACTGGGCCGGTGTACTTTCGAGGATTTTCCCCGCCTGGTGTCACACACAGGGAGCCAGCTTTTGCAAAGGATAGCCGGCTTTTATGCTCTGAAGTCCCTCCCTGAAAATGGCGTCTGGGCGAGCGAGGTTTCTGGAGGCTCTTTTTGCCCCACTCGCAAGAGTTTCACGCAAGAGGACAGTAGACAGACATAGACAGGTCACACTCACAGTCTTTCACAGCTGAGCCCCACTGGGCCGGTGTACTTTCGCGGATTTTCCCCGCCTGGTGTCACACACAGGGAGCCAGCTTTTGCAAAGGATAGCCGGTTTTTATGCTCTGAAGTCCCTCCCTGAAAATGGCGTCTGGGCGAGCGAGGTTTCTGGAGGCTCTTTTTGCCCCACTCGCAAGAGTTTCACGCAAGAGGACAGTAGACAGACATAGACAGGTCACACTCACAGTCTTTCACAGCTGAGCCCCACTGGGCCGGTGTACTTTCGCGGATTTTCCCCGCCTGGTGTCACACACAGGGAGCCAGCTTTTGCAAAGGATAGCCGGCTTTTATGCTCTGAAGTCCCTCCCTGAAAATGGCGTCTGGGCGAGCGAGGTTTCTGGAGGCTCTTTTTGCCCCACTCGCAAGAGTTTCACGCAAGAGGACAGTAGACAGACATAGACAGGTCACACTCACAGTCTTTCACAGCTGAGCCCCACTGGGCCGGTGTACTTTCGCGGATTTTCCCCGCCTGGTGTCACACACAGGGAGCCAGCTTTTGCAAAGGATAGCCGGCTTTTATGCTCTGAAGTCCCTCCCTGAAAATGGCGTCTGGGCGAGCGAGGTTTCTGGAGGCTCTTTTTGCCCCACTCGCAAGAGTTTCACGCAAGAGGACAGTAGACAGACATAGACAGGTCACACTCACAGTCTTTCACAGCTGAGCCCCACTGGGCCGGTGTACTTTCGCGGATTTTCCCCGCCTGGTGTCACACACAGGGAGCCAGCTTTTGCAAAGGATAGCCGGTTTTTATGCTCTGAAGTCCCTCCCTGAAAATGGCGTCTGGGCGAGCGAGGTTTCTGGAGGCTCTTTTTGCCCCACTCGCAAGAGTTTCACGCAAGAGGACAGTAGACAGACATAGACAGGTCACACTCACAGTCTTTCACAGCTGAGCCCCACTGGGCCGGTGTACTTTCGCGGATTTTCCCCGCCTGGTGTCACACACAGGGAGCCAGCTTTTGCAAAGGATAGCCGGCTTTTATGCTCTGAAGTCCCTCCCTGAAAATGGCGTCTGGGCGAGCGAGGTTTCTGGAGGCTCTTTTTGCCCCACTCGCAAGAGTTTCACGCAAGAGGACAGTAGACAGACATAGACAGGTCACACTCACAGTCTTTCACAGCTGAGCCCCACTGGGCCGGTGTACTTTCGCGGATTTTCCCCGCCTGGTGTCACACACAGGGAGCCAGCTTTTGCAAAGGATAGCCGGTTTTTATGCTCTGAAGTCCCTCCCTGAAAATGGCGTCTGGGCGAGCGAGGTTTCTGGAGGCTCTTTTTGCCCCACTCGCAAGAGTTTCACGCAAGAGGACAGTAGACAGACATAGACAGGTCACACTCACAGTCTTTCACAGCTGAGCCCCACTGGGCCGGTGTACTTTCGCGGATTTTCCCCGCCTGGTGTCACACACAGGGAGCCAGCTTTTGCAAAGGATAGCCGGTTTTTATGCTCTGAAGTCCCTCCCTGAAAATGGCGTCTGGGCGAGCGAGGTTTCTGGAGGCTCTTTTTGCCCCACTCGCAAGAGTTTCACGCAAGAGGACAGTAGACAGACATAGACAGGTCACACTCACAGTCTTTCACAGCTGAGCCCCACTGGGCCGGTGTACTTTCGCGGATTTTCCCCGCCTGGTGTCACACACAGGGAGCCAGCTTTTGCAAAGGATAGCCGGCTTTTATGCTCTGAAGTCCCTCCCTGAAAATGGCGTCTGGGCGAGCGAGGTTTCTGGAGGCTCTTTTTGCCCCACTCGCAAGAGTTTCACGCAAGAGGACAGTAGACAGACATAGACAGGTCACACTCACAGTCTTTCACAGCTGAGCCCCACTGGGCCGGTGTACTTTCGCGGATTTTCCCCGCCTGGTGTCACACACAGGGAGCCAGCTTTTGCAAAGGATAGCCGGTTTTTATGCTCTGAAGTCCCTCCCTGAAAATGGCGTCTGGGCGAGCGAGGTTTCTGGAGGCTCTTTTTGCCCCACTCGCAAGAGTTTCACGCAAGAGGACAGTAGACAGACATAGACAGGTCACACTCACAGTCTTTCACAGCTGAGCCCCACTGGGCCGGTGTACTTTCGCGGATTTTCCCCGCCTGGTGTCACACACAGGGAGCCAGCTTTTGCAAAGGATAGCCGGTTTTTATGCTCTGAAGTCCCTCCCTGAAAATGGCGTCTGGGCGAGCGAGGTTTCTGGAGGCTCTTTTTGCCCCACTCGCAAGAGTTTCACGCAAGAGGACAGTAGACAGACATAGACAGGTCACACTCACAGTCTTTCACAGCTGAGCCCCACTGGGCCGGTGTACTTTCGCGGATTTTCCCCGCCTGGTGTCACACACAGGGAGCCAGCTTTTGCAAAGGATAGCCGGCTTTTATGCTCTGAAGTCCCTCCCTGAAAATGGCGTCTGGGCGAGCGAGGTTTCTGGAGGCTCTTTTTGCCCCACTCGCAAGAGTTTCACGCAAGAGGACAGTAGACAGACATAGACAGGTCACACTCACAGTCTTTCACAGCTGAGCCCCACTGGGCCGGTGTACTTTCGCGGATTTTCCCCGCCTGGTGTCACACACAGGGAGCCAGCTTTTGCAAAGGATAGCCGGTTTTTATGCTCTGAAGTCCCTCCCTGAAAATGGCGTCTGGGCGAGCGAGGTTTCTGGAGGCTCTTTTTGCCCCACTCGCAAGAGTTTCACGCAAGAGGACAGTAGACAGACATAGACAGGTCACACTCACAGTCTTTCACAGCTGAGCCCCACTGGGCCGGTGTACTTTCGCGGATTTTCCCCGCCTGGTGTCACACACAGGGAGCCAGCTTTTGCAAAGGATAGCCGGTTTTTATGCTCTGAAGTCCCTCCCTGAAAATGGCGTCTGGGCGAGCGAGGTTTCTGGAGGCTCTTTTTGCCCCACTCGCAAGAGTTTCACGCAAGAGGACAGTAGACAGACATAGACAGGTCACACTCACAGTCTTTCACAGCTGAGCCCCACTGGGCCGGTGTACTTTCGCGGATTTTCCCCGCCTGGTGTCACACACAGGGAGCCAGCTTTTGCAAAGGATAGCCGGCTTTTATGCTCTGAAGTCCCTCCCTGACCAAATTTTCTTAACAATGATTAAAACCTAATTTAGATTAATAATGTTAATATTCTTTTTTATTTTTATTTTACATTTCTTTTTAAGCCACATATTCAGAAACATTAATTGTTGATTTTAACCCAGAGAAAAATTATGATGTCAGAAAAATATAATTATTCAGCAGTTTTAGATGATAAATGCTAGTTCAGATTTTATTGTTAACAGCTTTCTTGCCTGGAGTATCTTCATAAAACCATATGTAGATGATAGATAATGTTGCCTCTTTGCTTTCTTTTAGATTCTTATTTCTGTCCCAGAGTAGAAATTAAATATATAATTAATTATATAAATAATTTCTGCTTCTGACTAAGAGTTATATATTAAATATGTACATATGTCTATCTTTTAGTATTACTATACATGTGTTTGGTTAGCTGTTAGCATTTATATTTATTTATATAAATTTATATATATTTATATATATCTGCATAGAGAGATTTTTGTATCTACATTGTTTTCCTTCCTTTTCCCTTTATTTTCTTAAATTGATTTTCATTGTTTCTAGAAGGACTCCTCCCATTTTTTGCTTGTTTGAATTTTTGCCCCCCCTTTTTTTTTTCTTTTCTTTTTCTTACCTTCAAACAGACCCACATAACTTGAACCATTTTGTTCTGCCTCACAAATTGAGGGGGAAATAATGGAGGGCACCAAGACCAAACATTCATATGAACATTGAGTAGAAATAAAAAATGATCAGACCTAAACACCAAATCCAAAGCCAACTACAACAGAATTGATATCCAATCTACAACAAGCTAGACACAGAAGAGACCACTTATACTAGCAACCCGAGGGGCAAAAAAGGGTCTATATGGGATGCATGCTGGAAACAGGGGTGGAGGGAGGACAACATTGGTGGTAGGAATGTCCCTGATTCAATGTCACTATGTACCTAAAATACTATTGTGAATGATTTGTAATCCACTTTGGTCAAAATAAAAATTATTGATAATAAAAAAAGATATAGAAAACCTGTCTACGTATCAAAATCTTTTCAGGATGTTCATGTATTTAAAACACCAAATGAAACAAGTTATGAGCCATTTTGTGTTAGGTAGCATAAAGTAAAATAAAGCTTATTTAATTACATAAATGCCAAATAAAGGAGAGACAAATATGAACGTCTGAGACCAAATGAAAATGAGTGCAGTAGGGGCCGGGCGGTGGCACTAGAGGTAAGGTGCCTGCCTTGCCTTGGACAGACTGCGGTTGGATCCCATATGGTCCCACAAGCCAGGAGCGCAGGAGCGACTTCTGAGCGAATAGCCAGGAGTAACCCCTGAGCGTCACCGGGTGTGGCCCAAAAACCCAAAAAAAAATGACTGCAGTCTGTTGATCTATGAGTCGAATCATGAAACTGAATTCAGCAACATTAACACGAGATTTTTCAAGTACTTATTAAGTGGAAGGCTTCCTATATACTGTATACTTCCTGTATACTGTAGATTAAGGAAAAAAAAAGCCCAGATTCTGAAAATTTTGTCATAAACTTCAAAAGGAAAGAAAAAAACAGCTGGTTAAACAAAGTAAGTAATAATATGTAGCAAAATTGATTACTGTCAAAGTGAAATGTCAAATGCTTAAACTCTGATTCTTAAGCAAATATAAAAGCAGCAAAGATCTTGTTCAACTTGTTAATTATTGAGAAAAATATCTAGAGGACATAACAAAAAAGAGGCATTTGAAAATTAAATTTTAGGCAACTTAGTGAGGTAATATTTTGATGTGATTGCAGTGTTTAAAAATGAACCAAATTAAATTCCTATAGTACAGGGGCCGGGTAGGTGGCGCTGGAGGTAAGGTGTCTGCCTTGCAAGCGCTAGCCAAGGAAGGACCTCGGTTCGATCCCCCGGCGTCCCATATGGTCCACCCAAGCCAGGGGCGATTTCTGAGCACATAGCCAGGAGTAACCCCTGAGCGTCAAACGGGTGTGGCCCAAAAACCAAAAAAAAAAAAAAAAAAAAAAAAATTCCTATAGTACAATAAAATATAAATAGAGGATTATTTTTCTTGGATCTTGATTATTTCTGTCAATTCTGAATGAAAACTGACAGCATAGCATGTAGCTTCACAAAATTTGCTATCTTTAATCAATAGTAATGTGTATTCAGAAAAGATCATTTTCTTTATTTGTTGTTGTTTTTAATTGATTATTTATTTAAGCACCATGATTACAAACATGTTTGTAGTTGGGTTTCAGTTATATAAAAGGACACTTTTCCTTCCTTCCTTCTTTCCTTCCTTCTTTCTTCTTCCTTCCTTCCTTCCTTCCTTCCTTCCTTCCTTCCCTCCTTCCTTCCTTCCTTCCTTCCCTCCCTCCTTCCTTCCTTCCCTCCCTCCCTCCTTCCTTCCTTCCTTCCTTCCTTCCTTCCTTCCTTCCTTCCTTCCTTCCTTCCTTCCTTCCTTCCTTCCTTCCTTCCCTCCCTCCCTTCTTTCCTTCCTTCCTTCCTTCTTTCCTTCCTTCCTTCCTTCTTTCCTTCCTTCCTTCCTTCCTTCCTTCCTTCCTTCCTTCCTTCCTTCCTTCCTTCCTTCCTTCCTTCCTTCCTCCCTTCCTTCCTTCCTTCCTTCCTTCCCTCCCTCCCTCCCTTCCCTCCCTCCCTCCCTCCCTCCCTCCCTCCCTCCTTCCCTCCTTCCCTCCTTCCTTCCTTCCTTCCTTCCTTCCTTCCTTCCTTCCTTCCTTCCTTCCTTCCTTCCTTCCTTCCTTCCTTCCTTCCTTCCTTCCTTCCTTCCTTCCTTCCTTCCTTCCTTCCTTTCTTCCTTTCGTTCTTTCTTGAGGTCTTTTTACAAGGACTCCAGGTGTCCCTGAAGATATACCCTGTGCTCCTTGCTTTGTTTCAAGCCTGGTGAACCAATATGGAGGACTTGGAGGTGAGGTAGGGACATGCAGTGCCAGAGCTAGAACTATTAGCCTCAAATACAAACCTTGTGCTCTGTCCTTCTGAGTTATCTCCATAGCTCCCCTACATCCTGTTTTGATTTGTTTTATTTTGTTTTGTTGCTGCACCCGGCTATATTCAGAGCTTAGTCATGGCTCTGTGTACTGGGATCACTCCTGACCTTGCTCAGAGTTTTGAACCAGGTATGCCAAAGGCCAAAGGCAAAGTAAGTGCCACACTTGTACTATCTCTCTGATAGAGTAAGGCACTATTCTTTTTCTTTTCCCCCTTTTATTTTCTTTCTTGATGACTAGACCAGCACTACTCAGGACTTGACTCTGCTCAAGTATCTCCCTGGTGGGACTTGGGGAACAGTATGTGGTGTTGAAGATCAAACCTGAGTCAACTACATGCACCTTTTCACTGTAGTGCCTCTGCCCCTCTACCCAACACACAGGTGATCATTGAGTAAACATAATCATTGCTAGCAAATGGCATTGTGTTGCTTTCTTTTTATTTTCAAATTAAAAAACAATTAGGAATAATAAAGTAGAAGGAGGACAAATAGTGGGAATCCAAGTCAGTTAAGAATAGAGATGCTGGGATTGAAGCTATGGCACAGTGGTAGGGCCTTTGCCTTGCATGTGGCTGACCCAGGACGAACTGCAAGTGGACCCCTGGCATCCCATATGGTTCCCAAACCAGGAGTGATTTCTAGTGCATAACCAGGAGTAATCCCTGAATGTTACGGGTGTGGCCCAATATAAAAAAAAGAAAGAAAAGAAATAATAGAGATGCCTTATATTAATTAGGAGAAAATTTCTTGTAAAAGTCTCTTTGGGTAGGTTGACCACATGTGAGCAATGGTAGTTAGGCAGGAGAAAGGGAAAAACTAAGGAAATCCTAACTGACTTTGCTAGATTTACATTTACTTTTTATTTTTTTCTTAAATATATAAATATATAAGCACCATGATTACTAGCATGTTCTTAGTTGGGTTTCAGTCATAAATAGAATATCCCTCCTTTACCAATACATTTGCTTTTGAGAAAAAAGACTATAAGCAAATTTATAAGAAAATGACACTTTTCCATTTGTTGCAATAAATTTAAGAATGTAAAATTTAAGTATCCCTTAGCTAGCAGGGAATTATAAACTAGTCATTTTCAAAATCCAAAATTTATGCTGTACAATTTCAATACTTTTAGAAGAAATACCAAAAACAACCAAAGCAGAAGACAACGAAGATATAGAAAATTTTATCTACAAAGCATTAAAACTAGGCAGAGCACTCACTATTAGCTTGGCAACTCCCTTTCTACACTCCTTGATCATTTTACCTTATTTTCTATTGTTTCCACTCATGTAGTCCTTTATATTCTTATTCCAGACTTTGAATGAAATTGCAGAGTGATAACATATTATAATTTATGGGCTTAGCAATATTCATATGAAAGAAACAGCATTTATAATTTTTATTAGTTTTCAGGTATGGAACTCAACAACAAAGTGGAACTGAATGAAATCTCTTTTAAAGCATTGACAGATTAACAAAAAAATAAGAAAAGTCTTATAACATGTTTACTCTTTTGTTCTCTTGTTGAGTGTGTGTCAGAGAGAGAGAGAGAGAGAGAGAGAACATTCAACAGTGCTCAGGGGTTACTCTTGGTTCTGCACTTGGAGATTACTCTGTGTAGGCTCATGGGACAATATTGGTGATTGAACTTAGATATTTTGTGTGTAAGACAAGTACCCTACCCAATAAACTGGCTCCAGCATATTTATTTTCTTTATCCAAAGGAGATGCCTAGGAAAACTTAGTAGCTCACTGAAGTGGCTCTGAACTTACTTTAATAACATCTTCAACTAAAAGCAAAGGACAAAGTGTGGAAGAGGAAAATTAGTAAAAGAAGCTGGAAAGATTCAGTAAACAAGGGTATGACTTTTACACAGATTTAAATAACTGACTTCCTCTTTGGGTAGAGTTTCTAAATATTGGATAGTTTTATCTTTCAGATAAAACTGCAAATGGAAATTTCACTTATATATCTGATTGTCTCTGACAAATCTGAACTTTTTACTAGGCCTTGGAGTTTTACACACACACATAGTTTGTTATTGCTACTACGTTTATTTTTTAAATGACATATTTACAAATCAAATGCCAGGCCAGCAAGATAATACAGTAGTGAGGTATTTGCCTTGTATGTATCCCACCCAGGATTGAAATTAGAAAGTGTAACTACGAGTGATCCCTGAGTACAGACCAGGAATCAGCCCTGCATACAACCAGATGTGACTCATAAACAAAATAAATAAATGAACACAACAAAATCAATAAGCCAAAGAGGATTGTTTGGTTTAGTATTTTTTGCTTGACTAGAAGACAAAATAGATGAGGCTTGGGGCCAGAGAGAGCTGAGTGATTGAAGAATTTACCTGCTCTAACTTTTGTTTGATCCTTAGTACTCCAGGTTTCCTGAGCACTCCTTGGTAGGTCACCTGAGACTCGAGCTAGAATTAGCCCAAAGTATCTCTCTGTTGGTAGCCTCAAAATCCCAAATCAAGGAGGAGATGTTCTAAAAATTCATTTTCTCATGATATTAATTTTGACAGTATTTTTTCATATAACTATTAACAATTTTTTTTAATTTAGCACTGGAAATAGATTTTTTTGTTTTTGGGTTTTGGGTTTTTGGGTTACTCCTGGCTCTACGCTCAGAAATCGCTTCTGGCAGGCTTGGGGGACCCTATGGGATGCCTGAATTTGAACCACCGACCTTCTGCATGCAAGGCAAACGCCTTACCTCCATGCTATCTCACTGGTCCCTGGAACTAGATTATTATTATTTTTTTTTTTTTTTGGTTTTTGGGCCACACCTAGCAGTGCTCAGGGGTTACTCCTGGCTGTCTGCTCAGAAATAACTCCTGGCAGGCACAGGAGACCATATGGGACACCGGTATTCGAACCAACCACCTTTGGTCCTGGATCGGCTGCTTGCAAGGCAAATGCCACTGTGCTATCTCTCCGGGCCCTGGAACTAGATTTTTTAAAAAGCCAGTTTGGTATCCATATCAAACATGTTCAATATTGAACTAGTTTTATAGCCTTCTAGGATTAATTAAGGGATGTTTCAAAGGGACAATTCTAGCATTTAATGTTATTAATAATGTTTATTTTGCCAACAAAAAGGTGAACTCATTCATTTCTAATAGGGCAATTTTGCATGTTGCCAACAAATACAGTTCATAAGTGAGTTATAAATTTAACAGGATTGCTTGGACAGTGGTCTGAATCATTTCAGTCGAGAAATCTAGATTTCTTTTTCTTATAAGTGTGGAAAAAAAATCCCAAAGTCTTCCCTGAACAATGTTTCCTTTGAAGTCTCATAAGCATCTTGTTCTGTTTAGATGAACAGTAAAATTTCAGTTTTGAGAAGAGTCTTCTGAGTAAAATTGCTTCTATTTGCATGGCACAATTAGCTATAATTAGCATGCAAGTTTTAATGATATTGTATTGTGAAGATGATGAGGCCTGTGGGACTGGGGATGCAAGTCACTGCTATTGTTTATTGATGCAAATAAAGCCACTTAGCTTTAATTAGACATTGAAATCCAGAACAATTATCAGCAATTGCTTTTGTATTAGTGAGCAGCATGAACTGCCCATCATGACATTTTAAATGACGGAGACTTATAAGCCATTGATTTCATGTTCCCAAAATGAACATACATCTTCGAATCCATACTTCAACTTTGGCTTAATCTGGCTGATGAGATTTCTGATATTCTTATTTTCTTATATTTTGCCTTTTGCTTTGTGAACATTAATGGACAATAATATTAGTATGATGTGAGAGAATAACTAAAAGAACTAAAAATAAAACTATTCTAAAGGAGTCATATTTAGGGATGTAGAGTTCAGTGTGTGCGTTAAGTGTGTGAGGCCCTGAATTTGATTATATTTTGGCATTGCAAAACAAGTAAACAGAACAAGATGAACTCAATAATCAAACAAAAAATGGTCACTAAAAACCAATTGGAACAGCGATTATTTTTTTATCAAATATTCAATGATTTACAATCAGGTTGGAATCCAAATGGTCAGTATTTTGTGTTCCTTCAAATCGTTAATTCATGTTATACTTATATTGCAAATGAAGCTTTTTACCCGAATTAACAAGCTGATACTCTTTTATGAACACAACAGTGTGAGATATGGTCTATATTTTAAAATACTTTTCCCATCCTTCTAGAAAGGCTTTATTTATGACTCAAGCCAACCATACATAATTATGAAATGATATCTGGGAAAATCACATTTGAATAATAAAAGCATATGATTCATTTTGTTTCAGGCAGATAGGGGACTCTTGGTAATACATTTTTGTAGGAAATAAATAAAACCAAGTAGAGATTGCCTATTTGATAACCCAGAAACTTCCCAATAGAGAACACTTTGAGCAGCCAATACTGAGTTATTTGGATGAGAAACAAGATATCACCCAAATGGGAAAACTGAGGCACCACCTAGAAAAAGACACTTTTCAATGAAGACACTAAAGAGAAAGTAAAAATCGTGATAAAAATATGAAAAGACCTAGGGACATCTAGGGGAAAAAAATGCTATAAAACCACCATTTAAAGAAATGTGGAACACATTCTCCAGTAGGGAGATTTGCACTCATTCTACCCTTCTTTTTTTTCTCTCTTAAAGACCACTCTCCTCTCTCTTTGTCTAGGTGTTTCTCTTTTACACCTTTCTCTAAAACTATTTTTACTTCACTCTTTATATACTAAAATTATTTTCTGTAAGAGAAAGCAATGTTCTTGAAAAACCTGGAGAAAGGTTATTTGAGCAGGCTCTGGTTCTCAAGTTCTTTCTCCAAGCAGTCAAGCAAGGAAACGAAGATCAAAAGACCAAATTCAGCAAAGATATTAAAGAATGGTAAAGAAGGGAAGAAGAAGAAAGCAAGAAAGATGGCAAATGATGGAGATAATTATTGAAAATCCTTGAAGGAGGATTCCAGAGAGGCAGCACATGTTCACCCTCGATACCTTTTTTTTTTTTTTTTCTTCAAAGGATGACATTTTTTTATGGAGCTTAAGGCTGGTCTAACAGGGTTGATGAGGTTAAAATGATGATCCTCTGGTGTGGGGTCATCTAGATTCTATCTGGATTTTGTGGCAGAGCCTAAATTATCTAGGCACAACCTAGACTCACACTTGTGACATTCCAATCATTCTTTACCTTAGGGAGAAACTAGTTACTTATGTCATTCTGTCTGTTGCTCTTGTGACCTTATTATTAGGTCTGACTTTCCTTTTCCTCTGAAGAGCAATTCCCTGCTCCAGCATGTGTCCGTGGTTCACAGATAATGTGGTGGTGAGAACCAATTATTGTGCTATGTAAATTAAGTGAATTTCAGATGTTGTATGATAGCTGCCTTTGTGGGAGTGAGGGGATGCTATGTTCCACAGGTGCTTGTGGTTTGTTCTACAAATCTTTTTTTTTTCTTTTTTTTTTTTTGACTTTTTTTTTATTTAAACACCTTGATTACATACATGATTGTGTTTGGGTTTCAGTCATGTAAAGAACACCACCCATCACCAATGCAACATTCCCATCACCAATGTCCCAAGTCTCCCTCCTCCCCACCCGACCCCCGCCTGTACTCTAAACAGGCTCTGCATTTCCCTCATACATTCTCATTATTAGGACAGTTCAAAATGTAGTTATTCCTCTAACTAAACTCATCACTCTTTGTGGTGAGCTTCCTGAGATGAGCTGGATTTTCCAGCTCGTTTCTCTTTTGTGTCTGAAAATTATTATTGCAAGAATGTCTTTCATTTTTCTTAAAACCCATAGATGAGTGAGACCATTCTGCGTTTTTCTCTCTCTCTCTGACTTATTTCACTCAGCATAATAGATTCCGTGTATATCCATGTATAGGAAAATTTCATGACTTCATCTCTCCTGACAGCTGCATAATATTCCATTGTGTCTATGTACCACAGTTTCTTTAGCCATTCGTCTGTTGAAGGGCATCTTGGTTGTTTCCAGAGTCTTGCTATGGTAAATAGTGCTGCAATGAATATAGGTGTAAGGAAGGGGTTTTTGTATTGTATTTTTGTGTTCCTAGGGTATATTCCTAGGAGTGGTATAGGTGGATCGTATGGGAGCTTGATTTCCAGTTTTTGGAGGAATCTCCATATCGCTTTCCATAAAGGTTGAACTAGACGGCATTCCCACCAGCAGTGGATAAGAGTTCCTTTCTCTCCACATCCCCGCCAACACTGTATATTCTCATTCTTTGTGATGTGTGCCATTCTCTGTGGTGTGAGGTGGTATCTCATCGTTGTTTTGATTTGCATCTCCCTGATGATTAGTGATGTGGAGCACTTTTTCATGTGTCTTTTGGCCATTTGTATTTCTTCTTTGTCAAAGTGTCTGTTCATTTCTTCTCCCCATTTTTTGATGGGATTAGATGTTTTTTTCTTGTAAAGTTCTGTCAGTGCCTTGTATATTTTGGAGATTAGCCCCTTATCTGATGGGTATTGGGTGAATAGTTTCTCCCACTCAGTGGGTGGCAGGCATTGCCATGGATGACTGAAGTGATTTGAGCAGAAGGTGGTAAAACTTTTCTTGAGGCTACTTCCTTCTTCCTCACTAGACCCAAGTTACCTACATCACTTCTATAACTGCAACAAATTTACAGTTAAATGGCGAGATATTTTAAACTTCCAAGACAAGGTTTGGCACAAATCAAAACAAAGAAAAACTACATGCAAATTTATTTTTCTTTCAGTGTTATTCACAATAGCCAAGGTTTGGAAATAACTTAAGTGATTAAAATAAAACTATATAAAGAAATTATAAAATATACATTGAATGAAATATTACTCAGGTATAATAAAAATGAATTTTTGTGTTTTGCTACAACATGGATGAAACTCAAGTATATCATTCTAAACATAATAAGTGAGGAGAATGAAAACAACACTGAATTATGTCATTCATATATTTGAAAGGAAAACAGAAAACAAAAGAGTAGAAAATTCTAATTAAAAAACAGACTCTGATTACTGAACTGAGCTAAGCAAAGTAGAGGAAGGGAGTGGATACCAATAGATAGTAGGGTGAAAAATACTGACATTTTAGTGAGTGAATACTTGTATCAATATTGTAGAACTGTCATATAAACATTATACATCTCAATTGGGGGAAAAAACAACAAAGGAAAATAGGACAAAGCACTGAGATATTTGGGTTTTAGAACTTTCTTTGCGACATCTGCTTATCAGGAAGGAATCTGATCTGTTGGGATAAACTTGGTAACTATCAGAATTCTAGTTCTTTTGACTGGCTTAAGTCAGCTCTTGTATTTAGTTATCTTTGGCAGTGTGTACTAATTTTTGGAGCTTGCTCTTTCAGAAGAGCTAGGTTTGATCTATCTTGCTCTGTGTATCTATTTATCAATTTCTCCAAAGCAGGGGGTTTCTTTATTTTTTAATTAACAAGTCACTCCATTTCAATTGCAGTCCATTTTTTGACCAGTCAGATTCATTTTTGGATCAATAAATATAATAGGCAGAGTCTTGAGTTTTCTGTCTTCTCTACATTACAGGAAAGACGCCGAGCTAAGTTATTTGAGCACAAAGACTTAATTCCTTTTGATCCCTGCCCCTTGTTTCCTCTTGCAAGTCGACGTTCCTAAATAGGACAATTCAGAAACATTTCACAAGTTCACTCTGACTTGAGAACTTCTTTTCACTCTGAGTTCTAATTCTATATCAAAAAGGAAAACGTATTAGATGCCAATGTCTAGCCATTGACTTAATGAAAACTGAGATCTTCCCTGTCTGTCATAGGGAAGATCTCAGATTTCTTTAAATCTACACACAGTGGCCCTTGCTCTCATTTTTTTCTTTATTTGGTTCAGTGCTTTTCCTGACCTTTCACAAGGAGGAAGGAGAGAAGGAAGGGAAGAAAGGGAAAGGCACAGGGCTATAGGCAGCTGCAGACATTCATCTGTTTTGAATTACTTTGGTATGCTAACAAAGTAAAAAGTTACTGCCATTATCTCAAGGGTTGATTTCAGATTTCTCTAACTTCTGTTATGTCTGGATTTCTCTCCCCATTTTTCAAAAGGAATTATTCTCAATAGCTTAATAAATCAGCTAATAAATTGTTTTAGCATCTGCTAATGTTCCCTGAGTGTATTCTATGCTTGTTCAAAAGCAAAAGAGGAGCACAATGAAGTAAAAACATAGGCAGTGCTGAAAGACAACACTATCAGGTTTCAAAATACTGGAGAACCTCAGTTTTCACCTTGCCTTTGCATGTAAATATTTATGTTATTTGCAGAACTGGAAAATGTGAGTAACTTCTTTGCATTATTATTAAATTTTGAAAAAGAAATGAATGTATTCATGTTGCAAGCTATAGCAAATATTTGAATGCTTATGTTATAATATTTAATCATACCAAGAGAAAGTTTAAAAATGCAAATTTACTTTAAGTAAAATCACCCCCTTAATTCTTATACAAATAAGTTTAAGGACTTAGTAGCTTCTAAAAATATTTTATATCAAGGTAACTTGCATTGTGCACCAATACAATCCAGATAATGCCAACTATCTGGTATCCACAGCTTTGATTCTGCCTGCTTAAAGTCATAAGATTATGCCTGAAGGTTATACAATTAGAATAGGGAAAGTTTTCGATCAAGTAGTTGTAATCAGGCCCTGGAAAAAAAATCCTCAATTGATTCCTCTCCAACTTGATGAAAGGCGCAAGATATTTCCTTCTTTCTTCTGGAAAGTGTCAAGCATCAACTTTATATTTCACATTTGCCACTATCACTCCCCATCTCCAGGCTCTGTTTGTCTAGTTTTAGAACCATGCATAAAAACTCTGATCATATTCTTCAGTGACTCTCTCCTGGATCTCATCAGTGATTTCTCATGATCCTCAAATCGAGTCCCAAATCATGAAACTGATTTGGGTGGTCTTTAGAATTTCTCCTTATTACCTCAAATCATCTTCCCCCACACTCTTGTTCTTACTGTTTCCTTTTTCATTCAGTTTCTGAGAACTACTGGCGATTATTCAAATGGGATGCTTTTTTTACTGCCTCTGCAGCTTTGCTGTTAATTAAAGAATATCAACCAGAGCAACATTAGGACCAAAGACAAGTTGGAAGAGATTCCAAATGACAGATAGAGTGTTTAAGCATTTTAGCCAAAAGAGAGGAGACATACTCTGAGGAATTATTAAGCAGTGACTGAACAGTTTATGTATTATCAGGGAAAGTATAGGAAGAAACAGCTAGAGGCTAGAACTGTACCAAAGGCAGTAAAAAGGAGCACTAATGGGGGTCAAGGTGCCCAGAGAACTCAGTGTGAAACTTTGGTCTTCAGTGGTACTGAGACCCTTGTGTGCATCACTCACAATCCTTTCATCCTGTCCCCTCAGGCTCTCTAGTCTTACCTGGCTAACTCCTAATAATCGTAGTTTATCAACCAATTCCCCAGAAACCTTGTCCCCAAACCCTTTGAAATTCATCTCTGTGTTCTGCCAGGATTCCCCAGATTTCTGTGCTCAATTGTAGAGGAGTATTTATTGAAGATATAATGCAATAAATACAATTTTATTGTCTACTGTATTTGGTAGTATTGTTCAATGGTTAACTATATCATTGATTCATTCATTACTCTTGATAATATTAGATTCTCATAGTCTTGGTCCTAGAATTTATGATAAAGAAACAGTTCAGTCAAGAGTAAAGAAAGGAAGGAGAGATAGAGAGAGGGATATTTCCATTGCTAACTTTGTGTTCCCTAGAGATGTAAGTGACACCTGAGACGAAATAGTTCAATATATGAAGTGAGTATGATCTAACTTCCAAAAATAAGTTAGGAATAGAGGCCAACATTTTTCCTCTCCCCTGATCCAAAATACAAATTTCCTGTGTAGGGGGACCAGACAGAAAAATAAAAAAGAGTACCCAGAAAAACATTGCAGCAAGTAGAAGGTGAGCATAGGAAATTAAGCAAGGCAGAAGAGAGCAAGTTAAGTGAGGCAGGAGAGAGGAGAGGGTGGAGATGGAGGGAGATAAAATTTGAGGGGATCCACTGAAGGAAGTTTTTTATAGTTTAAATTGGTATTTTTATGTGTGTGTAGATGAAATATATCCAAGTGCAGTGCCATATTTTAGAAAATAACAATATATAGGACATAAAATGAAATGTATTTATTGAGATATGATCTTGGTGGTTTGTAGTTATTGTTAGGGGATGGGTATTGGCACACATGGCACGGAGCTTAAGTCACTTACAGAGGTGCTCAGGGACCAACAGAATTAACACTAAACAAGGGTGGGGAACAGTAGAGCTAAGGATTAAACCCAGAAGATGCACAGGTCTTGACTTTGAGCATATCTCCAGCTATGGTGTTGTGTTTTGTTTTGTTTTGTTTTGTTTTGAGACTGCAGCTGGCTCTGTACTCAGGGTGTAGTTCAGTCTTTGTTCAGGATCACTCCTGGAAGTGATTGGTGACTATATGTGGTGCTGAAACAGTAAGTCATTTGGCTTTACAAAAGGTCAGTGATGTGACCCTGTACTATTTCTCTGCCTCCCCACACAGTGCTGTGGTTTTAAGAAGCAACTTTTAAAAAAATCCAACTGTTCACTTTTAAATTGTATTTAGAATTAAATTATATATTTTCTCTCTCCCCCTATTTAAGTATTTTAAGAAGCAAGACTGTGAAAATATAAAATTCGTAAGAGTAATGAGTTAATTAATTATTGAACAATATTACCAAAAATGTGTAACCCCCTTTCCCTAGGGTTTCTGACAAAAATAGTTGCAAGACTCTCTATTCAGGAACTCCACAGATAAAACAGAAAGACTTTCTCTCCAAACTTGGAGGAACAGAAAACACATGGAATTAATCTTTGCATTTCTGCTCATTGTCTCCTAAGAAGAAGGATGGCATCTGGATTTAGTCTCTGAAAACTCCAGAACTACAAGATTGCCATCAATATTTTTCTAAATATATGGCAATATTTTCAGTAACATGCTTTTTTCCCCCCAATGTTCTTGAGTCAATGAATAGTTCAGATGAGTTCCTAATCCTCTTGATGGAGTGTATGATAAGATGTGCATTTATATATAAATTTTACATATTTTGTTTGATGGTAAATTACTATTTTTTCATTTTTTATAGGAGGCACATAGAGATAGTGTCAGTGAGAAGATATTTTTTTTTATCATCAACCTTCTGTCATGCATATCCAAGATTTCCATAGAGATTGTTTCAAGATACCTTTACATCCAGACCAGCCAGGCCAAGGAGGGCTCAAATGAGCTATTTCCCCCTGAACATAGGCTTTGTTTTTCTTTGGAATTCTACCTTGTCTCATCCTCCCCATCTTTAGCTGTTAGCTCTTTGCCAATGCCCACTCACCAGAACCACCCAGTATACTCTGACTGTATGTGACTGCTAAAACCATATTAGTTTCTAACTGAAAAGAAGAAAAATGCATTGTAGGAGAATATAGCTTACTCTGGAGAAATACTGTTTGGCTATAAAGAAAAAATAATTGGAATGAGATAATGGATAATTAGAAGAAAGATTATCTGTAAATAAAATTGTTGCTAGAGAAGATTGATTTATATGCTCTAGAGCCACCTTTCTATTCTTTAGAATTTGCTATAGAAATAGCCATTATATACAAATAGAACCTCAAGGAAGCTTTGGCTTTTGGAACAGGCAGAATCTAGAGCAATTTTAAAGACATTTCACATATCAAACTTAGCATATACCTGCCTTCTCAAACTGCTTGTTTTAATTGGTACTCGTGAAATTCCTTTTGGCTCCACTTTTCCAATCCCTGCCTTGCAAATCAGGCATTTACTCTATTTCATTAATTAATTAAGTAGCACCCACTGCCTTTTGCCATCACTGCATGGAATAATGCCACCTTAAGCAGTGATCCTATTTCAGAACACTGGTATTTAATAAATGTCTCAGGAAATGTAAATGTTCTTTAAGATCTCAAAGATGTAAGTTTTGGGTCTGAAGAGATGGTACAGCAAGGAAGTCACTTGCCTTGCATGTGGCACAACCAACCAACAGTGGTTCCATTTCTGGCACCCTGATTTGTCTCTAGAACAGCACCAGGAGAGATGTCTGAGTGTAGATCTCAGTGTAAGCCCTGATAACAGCCCCAGGTAGCCCAGAAATAGAAACAAACAAACAAAAAAAAAACCCTAAAAGAAAGACATTTTCATTGATTGTCAATTTACTGTTTGAGAGATATCAATATAGACTATGAAATAGGGGATGATCAATATATCCAGCCCAAAGACAGATTTCCTATTAAGTTAATAAAAGTTCAGTCATAAGGTCCATAATTTCTAAGGCCTATATTTTGTAACTATGTACTCTTTTAAATAAGTTTAAAATTGTATAAACTGAGACCTCACAAAATTAGGACCCTGTCTTCTCTACGAATCATAAAGCCACATTCACACATTTTCAAGCTTAAAATATAAACCAACAACAGGGGTCATTCTAGGAGTCAATAAATGACGTTGAATAAGTAAATAATTCATTAAAATACCAATACTTGTTTGTTGAAGAATAATCTATAGAATGTCAACACATTTTTTTGAAAAATGGCTGCTTGAGTAAATGAGTCAATACATGTGAAAGGTAGATGAATCTAATTGTCTGCAATGTATGGTGCCATTTCTATTTCCTTATTGTTTTGTTTATTTTTTTTATTTTTTGGGGGGCACACCCACTGGCACACAAGGGTTACTCCTGGCTCTGTGCTCAGAAATTACTCCTGGCTCAGGGGACCATATGGGAACCTATAGATTGAACCCCACAACTGTCCTTGGTCAGCCTTATGCAAGGCAAACAGCCTAACACTGTGCTACCACTCTTGCCCCTGTTTTGTTTAGTTTTGTGGTGATGGGTTACACCTAGATCTTCTCATATGTGAGATATGTGCTATACTGCTAAACCACATTCCTAGCTTGCCTTTTCTATCAGACTCTCCCCCCCCTTGGTGTATCTCTAGAGTATATAAAAGCTTTCATCTCTTGGGTTCAACAGAAAATAATCAAGTCTGTATTAGCCCATCTAAAAATAGTCACAGGACACATCTGCCTTTCCTCCACCTGCTGCCATCCCCTGAAGATACCATGTAGTCTACCTTGATACAAAAACTTTTGTTACTAAAGATGTACTTTAGTGGAAATAATACATTCCCACTTAGGAAATTTTACATTTCAAAGTAGAGACTTGGAATCAGTGCCTACTCCACCCACCCCTAACATTTATAACAAAGAATTGCCTAGCAGAATTACATTCTTAGGGGAAAAGTGAAAAACATATTTGAAGAACTCAACCCTTATTAACGCCTTTCATTTTTTAAGTAACAGTAACCATTAAATAGTTATGTACTTAACCTTTGTAGTCTTTAATCCTGCTAAAATGTCTAATTAGTTAATTTGGAGAATAATTGTGTGCTTAAAAAAAGAAATTTGAAAATTTTTTCTAGATGTACTAATCTCTTCAAAATATGTTCTATTTTGAGACTTTCATGCCGTCCTTGTATATTAACACTTCATGATTCTTTGCAATTCATTAAAATGTATTTTTCACAAAAATATTGGAAAGTTTCCCAAAGTCTTCCCCGCATACATCCTGATACATACCGATATACTGTCTATTCAAATTATAGTTGAAATGTAAGAGACTGTTTCATGGGAAGTCATTCAAAGGATACATAGGGAAAATTGTTTTAATTTACAAGGTCACTGTTTTTTTGCCAGCCAATTATCAGTAAACTATTTCTCAAAATTTTTTGCTATTTATAATATTCAATTTGTAAAGCATTTAACAGACAAACGTATGTCTGCTACTAAGATTGTTGTTCTATTGCTTCTCGTTTTGCTCTCTATATATTGTTTGAATTTTCTATGTGATGGTTGGGAACTCATGGTTCTGATGGCATATGACAACCAATAATTCTTGAATGCTGTATACAAATGTTAAAGTGGGGATTCTCATATAAGTGGGAATTACCATAGTGAAGCTAATTATCTTTGCCTAGAGAAGAAAATAATCTATATATGTACTTTTAAATGGAGGACATTTGATATAATGTTTCCAGTTTCCACTCAATCTTCAACCCAGTCCTGTTCTCCTGATTCCAATGATCCCTATTTAACATGGTATATCAACTGGAAATTTTTTACATTTGTTTATGTTATTCCCTTGACCTTGAAGTCTGTTCAAGGAATTTTACTATTGTCCGGTATTCAAAAAATTAATTTTATTTCCCAAACTAATACTTCTCTTTAGTGAATTGCAAAAGGAACTTAAGCCAAAAAAAAAGGTTAAATGTTGGCCTTTAAAAATAACTGCAAACTAGGCATTTAAAAAAAATCTCATGATGAGAAAAATGCAATAAATCCTAAAGGTCTAAAAATTGGATGAAGATCCTAGACAGCAAGTGGTTGATTTTTCCTACTGAGCAAATCTATAGACAGTTGTTGGATATAACAACATGCTGCTGAATTTGCAAAAAAAAGTTTATAGATGTTGAGAGAATTCATATCATGAAATCTTTTGTCAAAAATGGTATATTCCAATTACATATGTTTCAGTTTTGCCTTTCTCTATTCTAATAATGAACATTATGAACATTTGTATAATTACTTTGAGCTTTGGTTTCATTATCTTTGAAGTGGGGTATTAATAGATAGCCAGACAAGTTCTAAGACTTGATACTGAATGCTAAACACTTATTATAGTGGTTAGTTATCATATAAGCTAATAAAAAAAACAGTAGATTTTATTAACAGCTTAATAGTGTCTTTACTTTTCTATTAAGTCCAGAGAGAGGTAAGACAGTTCTAAGAAGTCATTTTAGTAAAGAAAGGCATTTATCATCTAAAATACTATAATGGGTAAGAGAGAAATAGTTGTTGTATACTTGTAAACAGGAATAAATAAATTAGGTATCAAATCTATTTATGGAAAGATGAGGTAGGTTACAAGTAAAAGTTATTTTTTAGTAAAGAAACCTGACATAAGTGAGGCTGTATTGTATGTATTTGTATGTTTGTATTGTATGGCTGTATTTGTATGTTTGTATTGTATTGTATCACTGTATTGTTTTGTATTTGTATACTTGTCTTCCTATTTAAACACCATGGTTTACAAAGTTATTCACAATACAAGATGTTTTAGGCATTCAGTATTCCAACCACAATCGTAACCTACTCTCCACCATTGTCCACAACCAATGTGACCTATCCTTTCCCCCTGTACCCTATTTCCCACTTAACCCCTAGCAGACACAATAGTTTTTATATTCTTATTGCAACAAAATGACAAATGTAATTATTTGAATTAATTGAAATAAAAGAAAACTTGTGAAAATTGTTTTATCTCACACTGGTTTAATTAGTAATTGGCTGATGATTTACTGAGTTGTTTGCTGCTAGATGACCCTTTTGTGTTGTTGTTCTTATTTTTGAGCTTAGTAAAAGTCTATGTTTCTAAGATACTTTTTCATTTAATTTGCTGTGATTCTACTGGGACATTCCTTAGCTTGGCTAGTGCAATTACATTTCAGTATCCCAATGACAAATTACAATATGACTAAGCCATCTTTTACATCTTTAGCATGTAGACTCAGATAAAGGCTATGTCAGATTTTATTCTTTTATGTGTTTTCACACCTTCTCCCAGTACCTACTTTAGGTAAGATGTTATTGGGTATTTTCTCTCTCTTTCCAATTTAGTTCTGTTTTCAACTGTGCTAATATTTAACTAAGTATAAGTTTGATATGAACTATGGGACCCTTAGTTGATGCCCAGCTGTATAATATTCAGCCATTCTTTTTCCTACAGTTTTCTAAGTTATAAATCGATCTGGAATTATTTTAATTTGTTTATTTATGTATCCATCTAGTCAGTATTGAACAACTTTTGTATATGAAGCTCTATGCTGAGATAAAAAGAGGAACAAAGTTGACAGAGCAACTGCCTATCATGAGCTCAATTGTTCCTGAGTAAGAATTCATAAGTAAAAATTCTTTATAGGAAATAAAAATTAAGAATTAAAAAATACTATTTTATATAGAGTCTGAGTCTTCTTTAACAGGGACAGTGAGGCACCTTGGAAAGTTAGGGAATATTTTAAGACTTCTTAGAGAAAGTAACATTAGAACTGAGTAAGACATCAAAGTGTTAAATCAACTTATGGAATTGAAATATAATGAAGAGTGGTGTACTTTGTATGACTGATAGTCATGAACAACTCTGTATCATGGCGTTTTAAAAAAGCAATCAATTACAAAAAATAAATGGAGTAGGCAAAGGCTTATTTTATATGACTGAACCAAGATATTTGAAAGACGAAAGATAAGAGCTATTCCATGAATTGAAAAGTCCAGAGAGGCTGAAGTAAAAAGAAGTAACACTAGAGCTGGAGAGATGGTAAAACAGGGAGGATGCTTGTCTTACATACAGCTGACCTAGGTTCAATTTCTGGTACTTTTTAGGGTTGCTTGAGTTACAATAGGAGTGATCCCTTAGCACAGAACCAGGAGTAATTGGAGTACTCTCTAAGTCCCACAAGGTGTGACCTCCCTCAAATAAAAAATAAAATAAAAGTAAGCCAAACTGCAATAGGCTCCAGATTTAGATTCTATGAGGTGTCTGTGTCTAGAAAAATTTTCAACACGTTCCAAGTTAAGTGGTATGTGATAAGTCCACAGCGCTGTAATTTTACAGAAAGAAAAACAACATGAAAACTGCGGCTTTTTCTGTGATTCTAAATGTAGAAGTGATGCTGGATTTCAAATTATAACATTCAGGATTGTAGTCATTTTTCAAAGTTCTAAAACTAATGGGTAATCCTGTGAAGAGGAGAAATCGGGGGTAAAATGATCATATTTGCTTTTGAGATCCCTATAATTGAAATATGGTGATGGACATCCATGACATCTAGCAACTCTTTCTATGTGCACAATAAACATAGAGTATACATTCTAGGGGAAATGGATATCAAAATTACTGAAGATGAAACCTCTAGTTTAATATAAAATTTTCTTGGTAGATACTCTTCTGGAGAAAACAAAGGAATAAGCAAATTATTCTGTATAGGAAAATCAGTTCTAAATAGGACAGGAACCATGGTCATTTAAAGAAATTGTGAACCTGATTTGGAATTTCTTTCTACAAAGAAAATCCTATAGAGTACAAGTGAAATTTAGTTGACTAAATTTAGTTGACTAATTTGCAAGCACCTGGCTGCATACAAGTCTGACCCTACAAGTCAGAACCCGAGTCACTGGGCCCAGTGTAATATTTCCATGTGTGTCTCCTAGCTTTCCTGTGAGCAGAAGACCTCAGACCTTTTTCCTATTGCTGAAGGAAAGAGAATTGTATTTGATCACCTCTATTAATGTTTTTTTTTTTCCCTAAATGTGCTTCAAGTGCCCAGAGAGTCATTATGACTAGAATCTGAGAGGAAATTGGGACATACGAGGCAACGATTTTACATTTAGAAAATAATCACAAACTTTGGAACATATGTGAAAATAAGTTTCCGGGTAAACTCTCTGATAGTTAAGGGAACTTTTGGAAAACATTGTTATTTAACCTATCTGTATTGTATGTATTGTGAAGACAGACATTAAACAACATTTCTAAATGTGCTATTGTTCAAATGACCCTACTGCTCATCTGGTATAAACCTCAGTCTCAGAAATATTGTACCAAAGGCTTCTGATCCCCACCTCTATGGAAGAAAGAAGGACTCTTTGATTTTATTTTTATATAAGGCTTTGTGATTTATAAAAATAACAAAAAAAGAAGTTAAAAGTATTATGCACATCCTTAATACTTAATTCTCCATTATGAAAGTTTGCTTATTACTGAGGAACTATTCATTCTCTCAACACTTGTTGTATTAAATAATCTAAAAAATGAAAGCCTTCTTTGTTTTTCTTTTCTATAATATATTGTAAGGTATATATCTATAGTTTTTGTGTTTTTATTAATGTTGTGAAGAATTTTTATTTAATTATTTTATACCATGATGGTTTCTCTTCTAAAAGACAGTATTTTGTGAGAAAATAAATTTTATCACTTTTGATAGAAAATGTAAAGTCTTCACTATAAACAATTCAGACAGTAGTAATTATACTTTAATGTAGTTATAGGTGTTTTTATCAAACTATACTAATTTCATTAAAATAATTCAGAAGTTTGGATTTTGAAATCTTGCCACCCTCACTTCATTTGTTCAACAAGTATTTGTGGAATGTCTTTTCTGTCAGTAGCAGTGTTGTCATATAAATGATGGAGGATAGAAGACATTTTTTTTGAGACATTGGTATTGGGAAATGTTCTCTGGTAAAGAGTGTTGGACATTGAAGGTCTGAAATGCAGTCATGAACAATTTTGTAATTATAATATTTAAATATAATAATTAATTAAAATAAACGAAGGCAAATGGTCATCAAGAGTCTGTATATCTCAAATAAATGCAGTAAAGTTTCTTTGGAGATAAAAAAAAGGATGAAATATAGGACTTGGATGATAGTGAGGAAAGCTATTGCTTTGCTCAGAGCCAACCCAGGTTAGAATTCCAGTACCACATAAACTAACTCAGGTCCCCTGAGTCTTCCAATGGTATTTCTGAGCACCACCAGTCATATAGCCTACAAAATATTAATTGTAAAAATGTTAAAAAATGAAAAATGGTACCAGGGATCAGGGGAACATACTTTGCTTATGTCTGGACCCAAATTCTGTCTGCACATCTAGTACCACGTGACTAGCTGAGTATTGCCTATCAAGTATGGCCCAAATTTTCCAAAAACTAAATGGCCTGTGGACTGCTGGACCTAACATTTAACTGTTGGGCTTGGTTGACTAGATTTTGCTGGGAATAATCTCTAGAGATTCCCAGTATAGTGCTTGGTAGATTAGTGCTTTGCAATCTCCCATCCACAGATGAAAGGCCCAGAATTTTGTCCTTTATTTTGATGGATTATATACAATGTATCCTCATTTTAGTTATCAAGAAAATGACATTATTTCAATGTCAACTTTTACCATAGAATTTATTAGGAGTTTTGTTCCGGATGGTAAGAGATTATTTAAAACACAACCAAGGGGCCAGAGTGATAGCACAGTGGGAAGGTTTGCCTTACTTGTGGCTGATCCAGGACAGACCCCATTTCAATCTCTGAAGTCCCATATGGTCCCCAAGCCAGGAGCGATTTTTGAGTGGATACCCAGGAGTAACCCCTGGTTACCAGGTTTGGCCTAGTCACCAGGTTTGGCCTTTCCCTCAAAAAATAAAACCTAAAAAGCTCTATGCACAGGATTTTACATAAAGTAGTATGCAGTAAACATATTGCATTATTATCTTTGTTAATACCACCAATATTATTAATAATGACTTGTAGATATGACAATTTCAAAACCACCCCCAAAATAGGAATGGTACCAGGGAATTCATTTGAGTAATTCACACTTGAAGTAGTATTGTGCTTGGGAGTCTCTGAGGTCTTAATAGACTGGTTTGCATTATTAATTATATAATTAGTAGGCACTTTGACTCTGAAATTTTTATCCTCTAAAATCAGGTCAAGATCCTGACTTCTCCACCTGGGATGGCTATTGTAGAGAAACTGTTTCAGCAGTCAGGGATCTGTAGTGATTAACCTAGTCTCAGCAGCATGCTTTCCCTGTGAATCCCACATATTTCTTAGAGACGCCTCTCCAAAGGTCAGATGGATAATTGTAAAGAAGTCATCATTGAGGGTTCAAAATGTCATGCCCTTTCTGTTCCTATGGGTTCCCCAAGGACTATTTAGAGGTTTCCTACATTAGAAAAATATACAAATGTAAGCTATTAATGGCATAGAAGAAAATATATCTTAAAATCTCTTGAGCCCCAGGCAGCTTTTGCATTTAGGGAAGGAAACTTCAACCAATTATTTATTTCATGTTTTGAGCAAAAATACTATAAACTGCACTGTCTTAGATAGAAACAACCGAAACTAAGCACAGGTGCTTTTATGTTTGTTTGTTTGTTTGATTGATTTTTGGATGGTTGTTGGTTGCTATTGTTGTTTTATAATGTAATTAGTATAAAGATGCAGCATAATTGGGATTCAAGGAGAAATATAAGCTACAAAAATGTAGCCATTGTGTTAAAAATTGCAAATAATTAAGGCACATACAAATCAGGGTCCAAAGTAAGCAGTCACACATCTGAAGTGCTTTTGTATAATCATCACTGTTTAACTTGGCTGAATTTTGTGTCTAATGAAAGACAACAGAACAGCATGTACTAAAGGTCACAATTCTACTCTGAAAGGTGGTTAACCTCTTTTATTCATTTATTCGGATAATAGAGAAGGAAGACCTGATTGATTTGGAGGAAGTAAGGGATAGGGAAATGATCAACATTATAAAATAGCATGCTCTCCCCCAAGATTAGTAAAATATTTTCATATCACTTATTTTAGGGTGTTAGGGGCAGCATTAGGGTAGACAAATAAATCTCTACAATATACAATATACATGTATGCCATGTATCCCTTAATAGCTCTGACTTTCGTAGCTATGGAAGGCCTGCTGTTCATAGCACAGAAACCTCTTTAGAATTTAGCCCTTCAATTACAGTCTCTGTTTCCATTTATTTAGTGCTTACAGTGGATAAATACACTTGCAATTTGTTTCTAGCATTCCCTTAAATCTAAAAATAAGTGCACAGTGGTAGGGCATTTGCCTTACAGACGGCTGACTCAGGACGAACCTGGTTCAATTCCCAGTATCCCATATAGTCCCCCAAGCCAGGAGCGATTTCTGAGTGCATAGCCAGGAGTAACCCCTGAGAGTCAGTGTGTGGCCTAAAAACAAATAAACAAACAAAGAAACAAAACAACAAAAATGATTTTCCATTAACTTGAAGAAGTTATACGCAAGGCATGGACTATTCAAAAATAGGATGAGGAAGTAGACATTGGTGTTGGATATGGAACTGGGGTGATAAATACATAGAACTTTATTATTAGTAAATACAAGTGTTTAAATAAAATATAAAAAAAAGACAGGAATAATCCACATTCAGGGGCTCCTGCCAATATATAAATAACTTTATTTAAAGACTGTGTATTTTATAGTTACTCAATACATTTGTTCCAGACCAATCTTACCAACAATGTAAAATTTTCCCCAACTATTGTCCCTAGATTACTACCCATTTCCAAGCCACTTCTTGACAGATGCAAAACAATTTATTTTTATTGCTTGTTTATAGGTAAATAGGAATACAATTATTAAAAAATAAAGTACAGCAATAAATAAGTCTGATGATCAATGTATCTCACAATGAGGTTAAGTCATCGTCAAGATAGTTTGCTAAGTGATTTGTTGCTAGTTGATCTTTTATTTGTTTTGCTTCTGAGCATTAGGTGCCTTTGAATCCACACTGATGTCTAAATCGGTTTGTTCCAACTGGGATGACAGTATTGAAAAACATTTGTATTGTTGCACAGTCCAAAATGCAATGCTCCGTGGCTTATCTTGAGGCCTTTGTAGGATGTGGTTCTGCTGCCAGGACTTCCTGAAATATGAGAAGGTGAGTAAAAGTGCGCACACTCACCCCAAAAAAGACCTGGAGATACTGTCATATCATACCAAATACTGTCATATCATACTTGGACTTATTATGGTCTGCTTGGCTGAGCTCCATGGTTAAGTGGTAAAGGTGGGCCATTGTCAAAAATCATTCACCATGTTCTAACAAGGTCAGCTCTATAGCCCCAATCTTTCCTTAAACAAGATGTAAACCAAACCATATATACCAAACCATTATGAGTACATTGACCCAAACAGCAGAAAGCTGGCTTTCTTGGGAGAAGAGTCAGTTTATGGATCTTGTCGGGTTCAAACATTATATAAGTTGCTATTCAGTTGCTGGATCATTTTGATACTTTCTACCTGAACTCAGAAAGTAATAGAACAACAGTTTTGCCCCCCTCCCATCAGTACCAAAATAAGTACATTTTGTCCTGAAATAGGGTTGAGCATGCCTTTTTCCTCCTCAGATTGACCATTTATCTTCCTTAACACTTTCCTCATGACTGATTCCTAAATCAGCTACAATTCCAGTCTGGCTATGATGCAAGCAGTTAAATCTTTATCCTTTGAAACTCTTTAGTCCAGAACATAATATATGCTTTGTTAGTTCATCCCAAAGGCAGGGTATGCTTTATAACTATAACAGGACTGCAGTATTTCAATATAGCTTTGCTATCACTGGGACCTTGAGGCCTTTTATTCTGTCATACATATACATTTGTCACCATTCTCAGACTTTTATTGGTACAGTTCATTTATTTTTCTTCCCAAGTGTACTTATTAAACACCATCCTGTTTATTTCTGCCCGGTTCTTTCATTTTTCAATACAGAGTGACCTTGACAAATTAGGAAAGTGAGCAGATACCCCAGAGTTTCAGAGATTTCCATTGTCAAGTGTATGCCCCTCTTTGTCTTCCTTTGTCTTGCCTCTTTTCACTCTCCTTCGCACTCCATATTTTACCCTCTGAGGGTAAATCCTCTGAGGATTAAAGCAACACCTTGAAGGAAGGATTTAAGCTACATATCCAAAATCACAAAGCTAGAAATTTTACCTCAAGTTGAATGCTGCCTGTGGATCCACAATAGCAGTATCACAGAGCTTGTTGGTGATGTTGAATCTCAGGATCCAGCATAGACCTCAATATCAAACCCTTTATTTTAGCAAGATAATTAAAGATAAAATGAGAAACACTTGTCTAAGATAAAAAAATTATATAACAGACATTCAACCTTTCTTTCTGCATAGCACAGTTTAGTGTCCTTCCATCTTCCCTACTGGTCAACCTTTAATCAGTGAAATCTTGTTTATTTTGCTAGTAAATGGTTACTCATATATATATTTTTATTCAGCTCTTCCCTATGAAGAAAAGTAGAATGGAAGCCTCAGGGAAAATATTTCTTGCTTTTTCCTAATTAATTACATTTAAAAAGTGCATATTAACAGTGAAGTAATGATAAAATTGATGCACAGAGTAGAGAAAAGATAGCTATCAATCTAACAGATAATTCCGTATTCACCTTTAAGATCAGCTTTTATAAGGTAATTTAATTTGTATTTCTATTGTAAGAAGATAGTTTACACGACTATTACTTTCCACAAAACTAGTAGTTACCTTTAAAAAATATAAAATAAGAAAATGAAAAATAGTAAAGGTACACTACAGAAAACAAATTTATCTCTAGGTATCAAAGAATATTTAATTTAAACTAAAATATGATGTGGTTAGGGCTGCAGTGATAGTGCAGTGGTAGGGCATTTGCCTTGCAGATGGCTGGTCCAGGATAAACCTTGGTTTGATCCCCAGCATTCCATATGGTCCCCCAAGCCAGGAGCAATTTCTAAGCAGGTAGCCAGGTATAACTCCTGAGAGTCAATGGATGTGGCCCAAAAGGCAATAAATAAATAAATAAATAAATAGATAAATAAATAAATAAATGAAAATAAAAGAATGCCCTCTCACACATTGTTTCTCAAGAATAGAAATGAAAAGTGCAAAGTGAACATCCAGCTACCACAGACTAGTTGAAAAGTTCTTTAAAAGCCTATATATTCATTTATTGACAACATGGGTGGTTTGTTCTGCAGTTCCATTTGCTTAAATCTAGTGATAATATATCAGGCCCTTCACTTAGATTTAGCTGATTATATTCTGAGTGTTCTTTAATGTTTCTTAGCTTAGTTACTTTTATTAATTGAGTGGTTTTATATTAAGGAGGGATTAAATAAATTTCATGACCAGAGAGATGGATCAACAAGGCTTTATGGGCTTTAGTTGTCTATTTGTCTATGTCTTTCAGTTGTTCTATTTGTCTGTTTGCTTCCTTTTCTTTTTTTCTTTTTTTTGAACAAAGCCTAATAGTATGCAGGACTTAACTCTTGGCTCTGTATTAAGAGATACTCTATGAAGTGTTCGGGGGTATATATAACTCTGGGGATGAAACCAGGTTGGCTGTGTACAAAAGAGAGAGAGAGAGAGAGAGAGAGAGAGAGAGAGAGAGAGAGAGAGAGAGAGAGAGAGAGATAGCTCTGTGCTATCTCTCCAGGCCTGAGTGTATAATTGGCATGCAGAAATTCTGGTTCAGTCTCAGCACTGTCAGGGATGAGCTTAAGAACAAAATAAGGAGTCATCTCTTAATGCTGTCAAGTGTGGCCTCCAAGCAAACAAAAAATTAAGTGGACAGAGGTATGTAGGGTGGTGTATTCATCAATATGGAGCATATGAATGTTTCTTCTATCTTTTTAAAATAGTTGTAGCCTATAATGTTATCTCTTTATTACACACACACACACATACACACATACACACACACACACACACATTTGGTTTGGGGCCACACCTGTGATGCTCAGGGGCTCTGTGCTAATTTCTGGCTATGTGCTCAGAAATTGATTCTGGTTTAGGGGACCATATGGGATGCTGGGGACTGAACCCAAGTTCATCCTGGGTTAGCCATGTGCAAGACAAATGCTCTACCACTACACTATCGCTCCAGCCCCATTCCTACAATGCTTATATAGGTCAAAAGGAACCGGCTTCTATTCTATAGTTTTGTAAACTTTATTGATTGATTGATTGATTGATAAATTGGTTCTTGGGCCACACCCAGCAGTGCTCAGGGGTCCTGGCTCTGCACTCAGAAAATGCCCCTGGCAGGCTGTGGAACCATGTCAAAAATCGAACCCTACCAAAGGCTATCTTATTGAAATGCTATCACTGTGCTATCTCTCTGGCCCCTCTTTCTTCTATATTTTGAAATTTGATATAATTCTGTCCCAGACAGATAATTCCTGAATTAAAGGCAATTACTTGTCTTACATTCTACAGGCCCAATTCAATCCCCAGACTATATGTGATTCTCCTAACACCATCAGGGCCACACCTGAGCACAGAGCCAGAAGTAAACTCTGAGCATAATTGGTTGTGGATAAAATTACCCCTTCATCCAACATTTAATTTTTTTCTCACTCTAATACCTGCTTAGAAAATATCAGAGATTTTTTTCTTTTATGTTGCAAAGAAAATTTTGTTGAAGTTCAACTATATACTTAGTCTAGGTTCTCTGAAGGATCAAATTAAGAAGTAGAATGTTTGGTTCGCAAAAGTATTGTAACACCATTATAGAATATATTTCTCTTTATAGATACTAGTTAGAAATCAGCTTAATAACTCACTACTGACTGTGCCCTTTAGTAAGTTAAGCCCCAAAGTTGCAACTTTCACCATCTATAAAATGTAACATTTTATATAGTGTATGCATAGATAGGTATTATGCAGACAATAAATAAAATATATATCTAATAAATGAATGACCACATAATCTTTGGGGGGGTTGGATCAGGAGTTATCCATGGCTATGCACTCAGAAATCATTCCTGGCTCAGGGACCATATGGGATGCTGGGGATCAAAACAAGGTCTGTCCTGGATCAGCTGTGTGCAAGGCAAATGCGCTACCACTGCACTGTCACTCCAGCCCTGACCACATCATCTTTTAGTGTAAAATTAAATATTATTTGATACCTAGAGATAAATTTGTTTTTTGTTGAGTACCTTTACTATTTTTCATTTGCTTATTTTATATATTTTAACAGTAACTACTAGTTTTGTATAAAGTAATAGTCATGTAAATTATCTTTTTATAATAGAAATGCAAATAAAATTGCCTTATAAATGATGATCTTAAAGGTGAATATGGAATTATTTGTTAGATTGATAGCTATCTTTTCTCTGTTCTGCATCAATTTTATCATTACTTTACTGTTAATATGCACTCAGTTTCTCAAATTGCTTTAAAGTCACCTTTGCCATGTTACCTTTATCAACAATTTAAATTTTGGACACATAATATTTTTATATGAAAGCAGTGTGTTTTGTTTTTTAAACATTATACCTCCAAATTCATGTCCAATTTCTTTTTTTTTTAATTTTTTATTGTGGTCGAAATGAATTACAATTCTCTCACAGTAATATTTGAGGCACATAGTGACAATGAGTGAGGGGCATTTCTACCACCAGTGCTGTCCTCCCTCCACCACTGTTCCCAGAATGCATCCCACATCTTCCTCCTTTAGCCCTGTAATGCTAGTGCAACTGTTCCCCCCTTGTACAGCTTGTTGTAGATTGGGTATCAGTTCTGTTGTTGTTGACTTTGGATTTGGTATTCATGGCTGATCAGTATTTATTTCCACAAATGAACATTCAACTGTCTGGCCATGGTACCACAGGGGGAAAAAGAAAAAGAAAAAAAAATCACAAGGCAAACAAAAAAGAAAAAAACTGGGAGGAGTCCATCTAGATGTTATAAATATCCATTTAGAAGAAGGATGGGGAAAAAGAAGAAAAAGGTAGTAAAACAAAACAAAACAGAAACAAACAACAATAAGTGAGTATCAACAAGATTACAAAAAGAATAAATACAGAATAAACCAAAAACTAAAATCTCAGCTACAGAAAAAAAATAAAAAACCAGACCAGCAACTTCTTATAAAAGGGGTTATATTTCTTCTTCTTCTTCTTCTTCTTCTTCTTCTTCTTCTTCTTCTTCTTCTTCTTCTTCTTCTTCTTCTTCTTCTTCTTCTTCTTCTTCTTCTTCTTCTTCTTCTTCTTCTTCTTCTTCTTCTTCTTCCTCCTCCTCCTCCTCCTCCTCCTCCGCCTCCTCTTCCTCCTCCATAGGCAGTGTAAATATTGGGGGAATTACAGCGGGAATTCCCTTGGCCTAAGAGATACAGGGTTTCTCTGTCCTTGAAGCATACTGCCATGGAAACAACTACAAGATCCATGCTCATACATTTACACACTCCAAGGTCTTTTTATAGTGCCAGGAAACTTTTCACTCAGATGTGGGTGATGACATCCCGCCTTTGTAGCTGGAGATCTTGTTATTTGCGTAGGTCATAGGATGAAGGCTAGGAGAGAGTTTTTCATTATGGTTCTAGGAGTTCCATTTCATCACTGTTGTTGTAATCAGTCTTCTGTAATTAGTGGTCTCAGTTTTTGTTCAGAACCTTGAACAGAGGCTAGGGTATAGTCTTTCTGCATAGTTCCAGATGTTCTGCTCAGTCATAGTTGTCAAAGTTAGACCTCGTCCAATTTTCTTTTTAATAATTATTTCTTTATTTAACACCATGGTTAAAAACATGTTAGTAATTGGGTTTAACCATAAAATGCACACTTCCCTTCACTGGAGCAAATTTCCCATCACATTGTCCCCCATTTCTCTCCTCTCATATCCCCCACTTATCTTCAAGACAGGCATTGTAATTCTCTCTCTATCATTGTCATGGTAGTTGTTAGTGTAGTTATTTCTCTAGCTGCACTTAGAATTCTTTGTGGTAAGCTTCATATCAAGGGCTGGTTCTTTTGGCTCACATTTGTATTATCTCTGGGTATTTTTACTATATTGTCTTTTTCTGTACTTAAATCCGACAGATTAGTGAGACTATTCTGTACTTATTTCTCTCACTCTGACTTATTTCACTCAACATAATAGCCTCCATATTCATCCATTTAAAGACAAATGTCATGACTATTTTTTCTAGTAGTTGCATAGAATACTATTGTGTAGATGTATCACTGTTTCTTTAGCCACTCATCCATTGTTTGGCATCTGGGTTGTTTCTAGGTTTTGGCTATTGTAAAGAGCTCTGCTATGCACAAAGAAATACAGAGCACATTATTATATTGTGTTTTTTGTGATCCTAAGATATATATTCCTAGGAGTGGTATTGCTGTATCATATTGGAACTTAATGCCCAGGTTTTTTTTTTTTTTTTTAGAAATATCCATATTGCTTTAGAGAAATGCTGGTCTATATAGCATTTTCACCAATGGTGAATGGGAGTTCCTTTATCCTCACATCCCTGCCAACAGTGATTGTTCTTGTTCTTTGTAATTATGCCAGGCTATGTGGTGTAAGATTATATCTCATTGTTGTTTTGATTTGCATCTCCCTGATTATTAATGATGTGGAGCATTTTTTCATGTGACTTTTGGCCATCTGTATTTCTTCTTTGAGAAAATGTCGGTTTATTTCTTCTCCCCATTTTGATAAGGTTAGATGTTTTTTGTTGTTGTTAAATTCTGTCAGTACCTTGTATATATGAAATATTAGTTCATTACTAAGGGGCAGTGAATAATTTTTTTCATTTTATGGGGGTGATGTTTTTACCCTAATCACTGTTTCCTTTGAATTGCAGAAGCTTCTCAGTTTGTGATAATCCCATTTATTAATCTCTGTTTCCACTTGTTTGATCACCAGTGTTTTCGCCTTGAAGATGTGTTTAGTTTCAATGTCCTGGAGTATTTTGCCTACAATTTCTTCTATATAATTTCTATCCCTACTCCATCTCTTTCACCTGCAGCACTTGGAGGGTGGAAGATTGAAAGCTAAGTTGAGGGATAGGGAAAATTACTTAAAGGGTTGGTGCACATGCTTTGCATGAAAGACTCCTGGGACTTAGCACATTTGCACATGGTTCCCAAGCACATCTAAGAGCAACTCCAGAAATCTGAGTTGGACAAACCCCTAAAGCATCAGAGAACAACCACAAACCAATTAAATACATTGTATAAACTGAAAGTGAAAAGAAGGAAACACTTGGAGACAAGAAACTAATCTTTCATGAGGAAGATAAAGAGGATTTTTCTAGGGAATTTTGAGACAAGAAATAGTTAGGTGTATTGATCCTATCAGTCAGTGTAGTCAACTTCTGTCATCCCCCCACCCCCAACAGTGAATTTGGGATCAAAGACAGCTGATGATGAGGAAAACACAGGCTGATGAGCAGAGACACATTAATCCATTCCAACAATGGTTTTTGTTTGTTTGTTTGTTTGTTTGTTTTTGGGCCACACCTAGTGATACTCAGAGGTTACTCCTGGCTATGCACTTAGAAATTACTCCTGACTAGGAGGACCATATGGGATGCCGGGGATGGAACCCAGGCCCGTCCTGGGTTAGTCACGTGCAAGGCAAAGGCCCTACTGCTGCACTATCAGTTCAACACCATTCCTACAATGTTTATATAAGTCAAAAGGAACTGGCATATATGCCTGGTGGCAGGGCAAGGGACATAGCAGAATAATCAAGAGAATTGAGGCACCAGGAAGATTAACAGAAACACTGGGGATTTGGAATGTCTCGATAGCAAAAGAGTGTAAAATAGAAGTGACATGTAATCTCCCTGAACCAGAACATTTTCATGAAAGGACAGCCAGGAGTCAGGCCTAGAAGTAGCCATTAATCCATTAATCATGGGAAGATAGATCTTCTTTTTTGTGTTATCTTCCCTGTCTCTAGAGTTGTATCTCCGAAGCTTTCACCTCAAGGAGAATCCCTGAAGCAGTTGCTCTAGGGATCCTCCTTCAGATGGTTCAGGAAGTGTCATAGGGGCTTCAAACATTTCCCCTGCCTCTGTTTGTAAAACACAGTAAGTTGAGATGGGTTTGATAGACCATGCTCTCTGCATGGACTACTTTTCTCCAGGGGGCAGGATATCATAATAGGTAAAACAAACATGGTAAGCACTATGAGCACTTCGAACAATGTTAGTAATGTCCTCTGAACACAATGTCCACAATGACTCCGGTTGAGTTCCTGCAATCCCCTGAGCTAAATTCTCATAATGAATACCTGGGAATTCATCTCTAAATACTCTAAACACTTAATCTCATTCTGAACGATTTGATTTTCTAGAGGCATATATTCCTTCAGGTTCTGCAGATGGTATCTGATATGGTCCCGATTATTTCTTAGAAGGCTAACACAAAAGGAGGAACTATTCTAGTGACACTCAGGGGTTACTCCTGGCTATACACTCAGAAATCACTCCTGGCTTGGGGGACCATATGGGATGCTGGGAATCAAACTGCGGTTTGATCCTAGGTTAGCACGTGCAAATCAAACGCCCTACCGCTTTCACCACTGCTCAGGCTCCAGATTTATAAATTTATAAGAGAGAGGAAATTTAACTTGTTTTAAAGTGAACAATGTGTTGGAGCTCTTTTAATGTATTTTGAAGTATGTGGCAATGGAATGGAATTACAATAAAGTAACTTGATAAATATGCATTGACTCCTGAACAAATTTTTGAATAAAGATGAAGTTAGAAGCTGATAACACAATTTTTCTTTAGTAGGTCATGCTTTCAATGTATCAATATTTATTGAACACAGACTATATGATAGATTCTTAGATGCCAAAGAAGCTACTGTCAGGGAATACATGTTGTTAGGGAAAGTGGAGAGGAATGCAGAAAATAAACAGAGATAACTATAACAGATAAAAATGAGGGGCAAAAAGATATAAAAGAGACTGGTGAGTAAGATGAAGAAAGAAGAAGGCATTGTTTCTGTGGAGTGATAAAGTAAGACTACTACTTAGAAAATAAAAAGTAGACCAATATCAGTAGACAAAAGATTAGTTAACGTATCTTAGATCTAAGCACTGATGATGCCACAAAATCTTTACAGTAGTTATCATCCTCCAGAAGTTATTACCTGAATATTATTTTCATAATAGAATAATTAAAAATTTACAATATTTTAGAGTTATTTTTGAGGATGATCTGGACTTGGAAATACTTGTTAAAATAAGGGAGAATCAAAGAGAATCATTGATAATATAGTGTTTTTGGGAGAAAAGATAAGTTTTGTGGAATTTTTGTGGTTCATATTTATAGAAATTTCTTGGAACTCTTGTCAGAACTTGTTTGCTCATCTCAAAAGTGGAATTTCAAGCAAATATCTTTATCATTTAGAGCTCCATAGTCAAGAAAAGACTTCTTCCATAAATTCTATTTTAATGGGAGAGAGTATAATCCCCTTTCAAGGTTATTAAAAAAGATAAGAAAAGCTTGATCCTATAAATAAAACTTTAATATGCTAAACTAATTGACAACAACAGAAGGAG
Source organism: Suncus etruscus (assembly GCF_024139225.1). Lineage (NCBI taxonomy): Eukaryota > Metazoa > Chordata > Mammalia > Eulipotyphla > Soricidae > Suncus > Suncus etruscus. The sequence goes on along the minus strand of NC_064853.1, from coordinate 76,067,448 downwards.
CTATTTTCTCAATAAATATTATATAGATGTGTCTTGTCAATTAACTTTTTTTAAACTGTGAACAAAATGTAAATGTCATGGATAAATGATAGCTTTAATGATGTTTACCAGCTTTGTGCTTCATGTTACCATGGCTCTTTAGCATAGAAGTTAAATCATTAGGAGTAGTATTTCATGATAATTAACTGCAAATCTGGGAATTACCACTTTTCATTTGGCACAAAATGATGAGGGAGAACCACAAGGTTTATGGGAGGTATATGAGAAAGGACAGAGTGACTAAATTTATGTATATAAATCTTACAAAACTACCTCTTGTATAGCATTTTATGATAGATATAAATTCCCATTTGCTCTCCACTAGTGATAGATAGTCAAGTCTGCAGTAGAAGCAGAAAACTGAGATGGAAAGTCACCCTAGAGATTTGAAGGTTCATGCTGTTCTTTCCTCCCACTTCATATTTTATACTTGCTACATTCCTTAGTTTTTCCCAAGTCCTGAACACTTGTATATACTCACTAACTGATTGTATTAGGTAAGCTCTTTTATAAAATGGGCATTTTTTATAAGGTGGAAAATGTTTATTTACTATTATAAATTATAATACTTCTATGTATTATTTTTTTATTTTGGAGCCACATTTGGCAGTTCTTAGACTCTATTTCTACCTTTAAACTCAGAGATAACTCTTGGTCATATTATGCAAATCCAAGGCAGCCATCTGCAAGGCAAGTGTCTTACTTACTGGACAATTTCTTCAGCCCTTCTATGTATATTTGAACTCAATTTTATGCAAACTCATTTAAAACTATTTTTACAGAAATGAAAGATCAAGAATATATTATACTATATTTTTATTCTGAGTGGAGATCCACATCTATTGTGAAACTACCCACAAACTATTGTGGAGTAGAAAGAATAATATTTTTTTTCTTTTTACTTTGAGATTCCATCTAGTGATGCTTGAGGCCTACTCCAGACTTGGTGCTCAAGGGTCTGCACTCAGTGCTTAGGAGATGCTATGGCGCTGGGGATCCAGCTTAAAATACCTGCATGCAAAGCTTAGATCCAGACATTTGATCTATTTTCCTGGCCTGGGGAAAGAGGTTTCTTTTTTTTTTTTTTTTAAATATTGAATCAGGTTATCTAGTTTGATGTACTCTTTTACTTATATAATCTTTAAAGTATATTTTATTATATTCTAAAAAACTCAAAAAAAAAAAGAAAGAAAAATGTGGACCAGAGAGACTGTACATTGGGTAGAGCATGTGCCTTGTACACAGCTGACTAACCAGGGTTTGATCCTCAGCATTCCATAGAGTCTATCCCCTGAGCTGAGTCCTTTTGGAGTGATTCCTGAGTAAAAAGTAAAAAGTAATCCCGAGCACCACTATATAACATAAAAATCAAGAAAATAAAAAGAAAAAAAATTAACAAAGGAACAATGTTGGCTCATATCAGTCTGAAATTTGAAGGACTTTTGGTAAGACTGACAAAAAAATTTTACCCAATAGAGTAAACTGTATCATCCTTTCCCAGTGACAACTTTGCTTTCCTTAGCTCTGGCATAATTTTTAGATAAACTATATGGTAGTTGGACCAGCAACTCTAGACTCTAGAATCTTGATAACTGGAGATTCTGGAGAAGACAAGCACTACTGCAATTATTTGTTACCTAATCACTTAATTCCTTTATTTATTGGTTTTTGGACCACCCATGGTTGTGTTCAGGGATTGTTCCTGACTGTTTGGGGATCTTTTTTGATAGTGCTCTGGGGAATCAGACACCATACCAGGGATCCATCCAAGATTGGCCAAATGTGAAACACCCGACATGTTGCCCTGAATCTAAGTGATGATTCTGATTAGTCCTACATAGATGGTCAGGGCTTACTCCTGCTATACACTAGACCATTCCTAGAAACGTGAGTGTTTGGAGAGCAAACCCTTATCAACCACATACAAGGCAAGTGCCTACTTACTGTACTATCTCTATATATATCAATCCCTTCCTTAATATTTATCAGTCATTATGCTAATATCAATAAAATGATGTTGTAAGAACAGTTTAAACTCTAGGAATTTTGCACCTAAATATAAGAGATATTTCTTTAAGGAACCACAAATGAGGTGCTAAATTGTGAGTAATTAACAAAATGGCCAAAGATTATAGAACCTGAGAATTGGTCTACAGAATCAAGTTTACAAATGATGGATGATCTCAAAACAATGATGTAGGGAATGAGACACTCTAGTGGAAGTTTTAGTACTGGAATGTTTTATGCATGAAACCCTTATCAAAAGCAGTCTTGGTAATCACGTCATTTCAAATAAAACTTAAAAAAATGCATTTAACATCAGTGAACTATAAAAGAAAGGACTTCTAGATTTGCTTATTAGAATCAGGGAAATCTTCAAGAAACAACTTGAACCTGTGGTTGACTTCCACTTGATCAAGAAGCCAACATGAATTCATGAAAGCATGATGCATGCAAGGGCTGGCATGATGCCCACTTCAGTGTAAAACAATCGAAAAGATAATAGGAGGTAGCAGGAAGTGCGTTCTGAACAAGTAATAACAGTAGAACTTAAAAAGTCCCTTAAGTTCGTCTAATGGGGTTTTATTGTTTATGTTGATGTCAAATTGAGGATGTTGATCATAAAAATAATTTATCTGGTGGATGTGTTAAAAAATACATAGAGATAGCATGGAGGTAAGGCGTTTGCCTTTCATGCAGAAGGTCAGTGGTTCGAATCCTGGCATCCCATATGGTCTTCTGAGCCTGCCAGGGGTGATTTCTGAGAATAGAGTCAGGAATAACCCTTGAGCGCTGCTGGGTGTGACCCAAAAACCAAAATAAATAAATAAATAAAACACTCCTATGGGCATATAGAGGACTATTATGAGGTTTTGAAACTACAATCAAGAAAGCTAAGAAGAGACTATTGTAACCTTTCTAGCTCAGAAATTCTGGATAGCTAAGAAGAGGCTGTTGTAACCTTTCCTTGGCTCCTTCCCTCAATCTATATTCAACAAATGATTGACTGGACCAAATGAGACAAGTTTAAGGCAGTGGTAAAGGGATAGAAACAAAAAAAGAAATATGAAATCAATTTAGCAAAGACTAATTGATTTTGATGTCAAAGAACTATAAAAGGCAGTACTTTTATGTTTCCAATATAGTTCCTGAGAAGAAGAATATTGGAATTCTAAGTCAGGTAATGTCTGAATCAGAAAACCTATATTGTGATAACAATAAAAAGAATCTATCATCAAAGCCATTATGAGGATGAGATGAAATGAAACAAGTATGAGAGTTTTGTTAACTCAAGTATAAAGTAAGTAGAAAGCATTATTATAAAAATATATAATGCCTTTTCAAGTAATTGCTCTGGTTGTTTTATAATTCCATAAGCTGTAATTTTTTTCACAGACATTTGAACAAAATAAGTGGGACAAAATAAATTAAATCAGAAGTCTTTACTATCTAGCTGAAATAACATTATTTACCTGGGAATGTTAGTTTTTACAAGCCTCATTTTCGATGTTTTGTTTTTCCTTTCATTATGTGAGCTGCTGGGGGGTAAAAGCCAGTTGAGTTTCTTATAAAATTGCACACTGCAGACTTGGATGAGAATGGTTTTGTTTAAAGCTGATTCATTGGGATTTCATAAGAGATGCTATTGTATAGGCACAATAACTGTTTAGTGAGGTTCTTTATGAGACACTCAGGATTATGGATCTATAATTTGCATTCATTGCAAACATTGTAACAACTTCCTTTTAGTCATTAAAATGAAGGTATTGAAAGGCTGTTAAGGAAGTCACAAAGCTGTGAAATCACAACAGGTTCATTTATTGGAGAAAGTACTAGCAAGATACAAAACAGCATTGCAAATTCAAGTCTCATCTGCAGATTTGTCACATTGAACTTTTTCCAGCATCCCATTGGAATAAAAGGCAAACAGTTTGACCAGTTTGGGACTTGAAGGTCATATTGTAATACAACTATCTAAGTAATCATCTATTTAGCCATTAATTTTAGTTCCTCAGTCAAGAGGAAGATTAAATATACACATTGTATATGATGTATCTGTATATCACATATACAGATGCATATGTATGTTTGTGTGTCTCTAACAATATAACAGGAGAGAAAGAGATAATGGGACAGAAAGGCATACACATAGATTCCCAATAAAATGAAAAGTGAAGAGATAGGCCAAGTGCAGTGTTATGGAAGGGCTACATGATGGAGAGTGTATTGTTAAGAAGAAAAAGAGGCAGGCAGACAGGCAGGCAGGCAGGCAAATTAGTAAGTGAGCGTTGTGTTACAAATTAAGTTGTGGATTCAGCTCCCTGTGAGTCTCTTAAGCAAGCAAATTTCCTTAGCTAGCCTTTCACATCCTTCTCTGGATATTTATTTAAAGGCAAATTAAGCCAAATTTAACTCCTTTCATAAAGTGCCTGAAGAACCCATCTAAATCCTACAGACTTGGGAGGTAAAATTGAAAACAGTTCCCCAGTGAAGTATAACAGAATATGCTTGGCTTTTGCTGATGTTTGAGAGGTAAAGTCTTCATATACCTAAGTCGCTTAGCATGCTTTCTGGTATATACTAAACACGTTAAACATCTGATATTATCCATCTGAAATACTTGCTTAAAACAATATTTAAAATTGGACAAGGAGAATTAATTATACTCCAGTTATTTAGGAATATTGTGTTTTTTCAAATATGCTACTCATTTTTTGTTTTAAAATCTTTATTTAATCACCATGATTACAAGCATGATTATAGTTGGGTTTTAGTCATAAACAGAACACTCACTTCACCAGTGCAACAGCCCCACCACTAATGACCCCTCTCTGTCCTCTCCAAACCCAGCCAGTATTTGAGACAGGTATTCTACTTCTCTCACTCATTAACATTATCATGCTAGATGTTAGTGTAGTTATTTCCCTAACTGCATTCACCACTCTGTGATGAGCTTCATATTCTGAGCCAGTCCTTCCGGCCCTCATCTCTATTGTCTCTGGGCATTATTACAATAATGATTTTAATTTTTCATAAAACACATTGATGAGTGAGACTATTCTGTTTCTATCTCTCTTCCTCTGACTTACTTCACTCAGCATAATAGAATCAATGTACATTATTGTATAGAAAAATTTCATGACCATCTCTCCTGATGGCTGCATAATATTCCATTGTTTTTATATAGCACAGTTTCTTTAGCCATTCATCTGTTGAAGGGCATCTTGGTTGTTTCCAGAGTCTGGCTATTGTAAATATCACTGCAATGAATATAGGTGTGAGGAAGGGATTTTTGTATTGTATTTTTGTGTTCCTAGGGTTTATCCCTAAGAGTGGAATAGTTGGATCATATGGGAGCACAATTTCCAGTTTGAGGAATCTACATATTGTTTTCTATGAAGGCTGGACTAGACAGCATTTCCTCCAGTAGTGAATAAGAGTTCCTTTCTCTCCACATCCCTGCCAACACTGGGTATTCTTGTTCGTTGTGATGTGTGCCAGTCTCTGTGGCATGAGATGGTACCTCATAGTTGTTTTGATTTGCATCTCCCTGATGATTAGTGATGTGGACCATTTATTCATGTGTCTTTTGAACATTTGTATTTCTTCCTTGAGAAAGTGTCTGCTCATTTCTTCTCCCCATTTTTTGATGGGGTTAGGTGTGTTTTTCTTAAGTTCTGTCAGTAACTTGCATATTTTTGTTATTAGCCCATTATCTGATGGATATTGGGTGAATGGCTTCTCCCATTCTGTGGGTGTCTTTTGTATCCTAGGCACTATTTTCTTTGAGGTGCATAAGCGTCTCAGCTTAATATAGTCCCATCTGTTTATCTCTGCTTCCACTTGTTTGGAGAGTGCTGTTTCTTCCTTGAAAATGCCTTTAGTTTTAGATTCATGGAGGTTTTTTTTTTTTTTTATCTATGTATTGTTCTATATACCTTATGGTATCAGGCCTGATATCAAAGTCTTTAACCCATTTGGATTTGATCTTTTTGCAAGGTGTTAGTTGAAGGTCTGAGTTCAATTTTTTGCAAGTGGCTAACCAGTTTTCCAACGCCACTTGTTAAAGAGGCTTTTCTTGCTCCATTGCTACTCAATTTTAACCTGTGCCTACAGGCCTTACCCTCATAGACTCACTTAAAGAAATTTTAGAGTCTCAATTTAATCTTAAATATGTATGATTTTTGCATGTGCACAGGAAATGAAGTATTATCCATTGGTTTAAAGGGAATTCAGGGCTAGAGCAATAGTACAATGGGTCGGGCATTTGTCATTCATGCGGCTGACCCAGGTTCAATCCTTGGCATCCCATATGGTCTGCCTAGCCTACCAAGACTGATTTCTGAGCATAGAGCCTGAGCATGACTGGGTGGGACCCAAAAACTAAAACAAAAAATCAAAACAAAAACAAAATAGGGAAATCAAAATAGGAAATCAGGACAGTTTCACAACAACAAAAAAAGTTTGGGAGAATTTTGTGGAGAACACAGCACTCCTAGCATTCATAAAATTAATTTTAATCTGATGTATTATAACACTTAAATCACCTTTATTTCCAAGAATAATAGAATAGTTGAACATCTTTGAGTTAAATAGAAAACATTTTATTACTAACCATACTTCATTAAGGTTATAATAAAACTATTCAAAAACCAACTTGAATGCTCTCAAGTTGAATGGCCTTAAATTATCTAATTCATTTTTGTGTCAGTAAGATAGGAATGATAGAAATACCACCTCATGAGTAATTTAAAATGAAATAATGTGTACAAATGTCCAGCATATGAATGAACCAATGTAGACTACCTCATAAAAATCTTTATTTCTTTTCCATATCAGTCACTCGATATTAGCTTTTGATGCATAAATAAAGCCAATTATTTATATATGTGTTCTGGATTTTGTGATAATTTAAACACAAAATAAAATAAATGTGACTCAATTGAAACTGTGGCTTCAATTCCTAAGTGAAAATAATGCTTTATGGCATTTAGCAAATTGCTTAAAATTGTGTTATCCTTAGATACAAATATTAATTATAGTTATAAAATGCTATGCAATTATTATGAAGCACATTAAGCTGAATAAATAAAATAATGACTATTTAAAATAATAGTTTTTTTCTTACATTATTTTAACTGCAAATTTCATTTTCCTTTGACTTACTTTAGTTAAAAAATTTTTAATAATTTTTATTGTGACCAATGTGAATTACAAGTCTTTCACAGTAATATTTAAAATACATAGTGACATTAAATCAGAGGGTTTTTTTTTTTGGTTTTTGGGACCACACCTGTTTGATGCTCAGGGGTTACTCCTGGCTAAGTGCTCAGAAATTGCCCCCGGCTTGGGGGGAACTTATGGGACGCCAGGGATCGAACCGCGGTCCTTCCTTGGCTTGCACTTGTAGGCAGACACCTTACCTTTAGCGCCACCTCACTGGCCCCAAATCAGGGTATTTTTATAAATTGTAGAAGAATATATTTTCAGTTTGCTTCTGCACTTCAGTTTTTTTGGATAAGTTGAAAGAGACCTTTTGTCTAGTGGTCTGAGATGCCACATGCTAACATTTTTCCCTCCATATTTAAGAAAAATCTCTTGATTATCTTCAATAGTTTGTAATTACTGCTTCCTTAGCAATGCATTCTTATGTTTACCAAATATTACTATGAAATAATTTCTTGGGTTCAGGCCAGTCTGATCTCTTCCTCAGAGACTTTTGGCAAAATTTTATCTTTAGGAGACATGTGAAATGATGTGCTACATAATTCATGACATCTATTCATGCTATTTGAAATAAATAACATATACATTCCTACATTAAGAAAAAAATATGCATTTATTAATTATTCTTCTACAATGCTTAGGTATTTTAAAAGTATACTTTTACAAATATTTATAATGTGTATGAATTTATAACACATTGTCACATCTTAAAATTAGTTGCCTTATAATATTTTTTCTCTTAAATATCCTTAACATTTTTCTTGAATATCAGAAGTAAAATATTTCTTTTGGATATATTAAGCAAAGTATTTTGCTTAAGACACAATATTTGTATTTATTTTAAAGCAATAGGGTTCTTACATTTCAATTTATATATTCATCACCACATTCTGCTGAATGTGGGGAAAATTCTAAATGAAAACAAATAAATAAGAAAATGAATTTGTTGAATAAACTTAACCAAATCTTTAAAGAATTTAAGTGTCATCTTTTAAGCTGCTTTTAGAAAAGTGAAGGACTACTGAAAGGTCAATATTCTTTGACTAAATCCAGAGAATGATATCATTTGAATTACATTCAATTGAAAGACCTTTTTCCAGCTGACAATATAAGCAGAATGAATAGCTAGTCTTCTGAAAGAGAGAAGATATTTGTACACAATGTCTTTGAGCAGGGATTAACATCCAAGGCACATAATGAACTCAGACAAAAGGGAAATGATGACAATGAACAATGATGATAGTGACGATAGAAAGTATTGGATAAAAAAAACTGGGCAGAAGGTGTAAAAATTTGGGTCCTTCCAAATTACCTTATTTAAGTTCAGCACCACATGAAAAGGTATTCATTAGCATTAGTCATGAGAGAAATGCAAATCAAAACTAAATCAAAATACTAACTCACAATGTGAAAATGACTTAATTCTCAAAGAAGTGAGTTCCAGCCTGAAGATAAAGGAGCCCATTTTCACTGCTCATAAAAATATAAACTGTCGCAACTATTTTGGAAGACTTCATGGAGTTTGAAATCACATAGGCCATGCTCCTCATTAAAGTTTAATGCTATTTTTGAGAAAGTTTTAAAAATGAATGTGTACCTACCTTCATAATTGTATCTGGCAGTCTATGAAACTAAATTAACTGTTTTCTAATTAAAAGTGTAACCACATCTAAGTTGAGTTCTAAGGACACTCATGAATTGTTCGTTCTAGAGAAAAGGTAAGAATCTATGCTGCAAGAATAAAACCTTAGAGTCCTAAGAAAATATAACTTTTTCATAGACACAGTTTGGTTAGGACAATGCTAGAAACAAACTGTATTTCAAGATCAGGAGAATTTTGTAACATCTAGATTCCCAGGCTCTCAAAAATCCAAGTAACATATCCATTAGACAAGAACCCTAAGTGATTAGAGAGGACATCACAAAGTGGACACTCTTACCATTGTTTGTTATTTGTAGTCTATTAGAACTACAGCTTCAACCAACCAACCTCAAATCTCCACTTCTACCTTCACTCTAGGGGTCTATCGAGAGAGAGAGAGAGAGAGAGAGAGAGAGAGAGAGAGAGAGAGAGAGAGAGAGAGAGAGAGAGAGAGAGAGAAAGTGATAAAAACTTTACTGGAACAAGTTAGCTAGCAAATTGAAAGAGGGTGGGCTTGTATCATCAAAGTAACCTCTTTATAGGCACAGTCACAAGAAGCAATTTATAGAAAGACAGTAATAAAAATGAATAGGGAAGTATTTTTTAGAAATGTCTATTATTTTCAGGCTGGTGGGTATATATGGCTCTTGTTTTTGAATTATCTCTTGGTTTGTTCCCTGAGACATAGTAAACAAAGACTTCAACTGGTCCTTTAAAAAAGAAGATTGAAGGGACTAGAGAGGTGGCACAAGCAGCAAGGCATCTGTCTTTCCAGAGCTAGTCAAGGACAGACAGTGGTTCAATCCCTTGGCATCCCATATGGTCCCCTAACCGAAATAATTTCTGAGCACATAGCCATTTCTGAGCATCACTGGGTGTAGCCCAAACCGGAAAAAAAAAAGATTGAAGAAATTATAAAGCAAAGTACGATTTTTGCTTGATTTTCTTTGTTTTGTTTTGGGCCACACCTAACTATGCTAGGACTTAGTCCTGTGTCTCTGCTCAGGGATCACTTCTAGCAGGACTTGGGCTGCTAGTTACCAAACCCAGGCCAGTTGCATCCAACACTAGCAACTTACCTATTGTACTATTATTTTACTTAATTTTTATATGCATATAAGGACCCAGTTATTGGGTATATCCTTGATGTGAGTGCCTTTATTATCCCTTCCACAGTTTTCTGTCTTTGAAATGGACCAACCATTCATTGGTTGGTTACCCAACCTAGCACAGGCATGTGGACTCTTTCTTCAGGGTGTGTAGTTTACTGTTCAGATCTCCTTTGAAAGATATTGAGACTTCTCACTATAACCTTTTCACCCCCAGTTCAGTGGCTTTCCAGGGTTTATACCTGTCATGAGCCCTGATCGATGGCATTCTTTAATTCCTCCTGGTACTCACAGTGGGCGGCACTGAGACTATCTGGTGCAGCTGTGGGCCTTTCTTTTCTGACCAAGAGTGAAATTTGACACTCTTGATCTTTAATAGCAGAAAAATTTCAAAAGAAATTTTAATGTTTGGTGAGAAAGAATCTAAAAGAGAAAAAACACATTTTAATGAATCAAGAAGTTAAAACAGTATTACTATATTTCCTAGCCATCAGGTCTCTTATGGAGGTAATTTTTGAATGTAGCATCTATTTCATAGCCACAATATTGGTAAACATAATGTCTTTTTTTCTCTTTCCTTTATTTATTTGCCTGATTTTTGCACAACATACATCTGTGTTCAAGACATACTTGTAGCTCTATACATAAGGATCTCTTGGCAGGGCTTGGGTGTCAGGGATCAAACCCTTGTAATCTGCATGCAAGACAAACTCATTACCTGTGTATAATCTTTTCAACCATCTGCTTTTCTTTTATTCTGAAGCACACAGTCTTTGCAATGGATCAGAGAGGAAGCATGAAGCTTTGTAAAGCATATATTGTACCTAGTAAGCAAGGATTAGATTGAGAAGAGTTTCTATTTGTTGAATAAATAGTGATGGCAATTATACAATGAGATGACCTCCATTCTGGGACCACAGAGAAAGACTTTGGGGTTAGACAATTTATTATGTCCAGACCTTATATTTGGTATTATTTAGTATGCCCAGAGCTTATGCCAGGATGCTTCATGGGTCAGGTCTTTCTCATTTTAGGCTGAAAGTGTTTACCTTCCTCCTTCTTTCTTTCTTTCTTTCTTTCTTTCTTTCTTTCTTTCTTTCTTTCTTTCTTTCTTTCTTTCTTTCTTTCTTTCTTTCTTTCTTTCTTTCTTTCTTTCTTTCTTTCTTTCTTTCTTTCTTTCTTTCTTTCTTTCTTTCTTTCTTTCTTTCTTTCTTTCTTTCTTTCTTTCTTTCTTTCTTCTTTCTTTCTTTCTTTCTTTCTTTCTTTCTTTCTTTCTTTCTTTCTTTCTTTCTTTCTTTCTTTCTTTCTTTCTTTCTTTCTTTCTTTCTTTCTTTCTTTCTTTCTTTCTTTCTTTCTTTCTTTCTTTCCAATAAAAACAAAACCACAAAAACCTGCTACACATACCTTTATTTTTAATTTTATTTTTCATCTCTTATTTTTATAATATATTAATAATTTTTATTTTGACCAAACTGGATTACAAATCATTCACATTAGTATTTTAGGTACATAGTGACATTGAATCAGGGGCATTCCCACCACCAATGTTGTCCTCCCTCCATCCCTGTTCCCAGCATGCATTCCATATTGCCCCTCCTTTGCCCCCCGGGCTGCTAGTAAAAGTGGTCCCTTCTGTGTCTAGCCTGTTGTAGATTGGGTATTGATTCTGTTGTAGTTGGCTGTGGTGTTCAAGTCTGATCATTTTTTATTTCTATTCAATGTTCATACGACTGTTTGGTCTTGGTGCTCTCCATTATTTCCTCTCAATTGGTGAGGCAGAACAAGATGGTTCAAGTTATGTGGTTCTGTTTGAAGGTAAGGAAAAAAAAAAAGGAAAAAAGAAAAAAGGGGGGGCCAAAAATTCAAACGAGCAAGAAATGAGAGGAGTCCTTCTAGAGACTATAAAAATCAATTTAAGAAAAGAAAGAGAAAAAAGGAAGGAAAACATAAAAATAATATAAGAAAAATCAACCCCTGCCCCCCCAAACAAAACAAAAACACACAAATGAAAGACCTGAAAAGCACCACAGCAATAAAGACAAAAACCAAACACTAACCACAGTCCTGAAATAAAGACGAATCAAAACACAGTAAAACTAAAAAAAAGGCAAAGAAAAAGAAAAAAAACAAACCAACAAATGAACAAACAAAATAAAACAACATCAAAAATATGTAACAACATGTTACATGAAACATGAAAAAACAATAAAAAATTTAATTTGTGCTATTTTTTTCTTTTTGCACAGGCACAGTAAAAATTGGGGAGATTAGAAAGGGAATTCCCTTGGTCTAAGAGAAACAGGTTTTCTCTGCCCTTGAAGTATACTATCATGGATATACAGGCTCTCCGTACATGCTCTTTTACTCTCCCTTAGGTTCTTTTGTGATGTGCAAAAGTTTTATCTCTTATCTTTTAAATCGGGGCTCCTGACTTTTTCATAGAACCTTGGGACACAGATTCCTTTATTTTACTACATATTCCTGCATTTTTCTATAAAACAAAAGGGAATAAAAAGAAGGGAATAAAAAAAGGGCCTAGTGGTCTAGGACACATTGGTGGATAAATAAATAAATAAGGACAGACTAAATATCCAAGTTAAAGTCAATAGTAATAGAATCAAGGGATCTAACTTTAACAATCCAAACTTAAAGAGGTCTGTTATACTGGCAGACCAGGGGGCAAAGTGTGGTGGTATAAGATGCACTCACTCTGGGTCCATTGGTGGAGGAGGTTGGGTGGTGGGAAGAGTCCTGACTCATTATATATCTGAAATTCAACTATGAAGGACTTTGTAGAGCACAATTGTTTCAATAAAATAACAAAAAGAATCGAGGTAGTGTACATGTCTGGTTTCCAGCATCACATGTAAGAATTTGTATACACACATACACACAACCTTATGTTCCTCTTATAGATCATTGTTTATGAAGTACTTTAGACTTACTCTGTAAATTTTAAAATTTAACCAGATCAACCCTCAAGATACGTCTTCTATCCATAGGGAATGCAGATGAAAGGAATTAAATGCTAGGATGGGATCAAAAAATCTATAACAGGAAAATCTATAAAGCAAATTATTCAGAATTTTCTGTTGTTGTTGTTGTTGTTGTTGTTGTTGAAGAGGGTGTAGTAGTTAAGCAGACCTGACTGTCTTTAGTACTTTCTCTTGTGAGAGTTGAGATGGATTCTCACAGTGGACATGTGTAGACTTCCACATCTTCCCAGCCAACACTGCACCGGATCCATTCTAGGAAAGACTGTAGCTGTTTCTGATACCAATGAAGATCATATAATTTATCTCTTTTATCAGTTTTATCAAAAACATTATGCAGCAAATAAATGGAAACTTCATAAATAGATTTTAATGAAAAATAGGGGTCAGAGCAATAGCACAGCAGGTAGGGAGTTTGCCTACCAACTGAGTTTGCGGCCAACTAAGTTTGATCTCTATCATCCCATTTAGTCCTCTGAACACACTAGAAGTTATTTCTGAGTGCAGAGTCAGGAATAATCCCTGAGCATTGCAGGGTGTGGCCCAAAATCCAAAAATAGAAAAGAAAATTTAATAAATATAAAGGACTTTGTAATAAATAAGTATATCCCTTCAGAGCTCAATTAAAGTGAGAAAGAAAGAAAACCTCATGCAGTTTAGGGTTCTGTTTTAGCTGTCAGTCAGTCAGCAAAAATGGTTTCCTATTTTTGCAATTTGTAAATATAACAAGGTTGACAAAGCCAGAGGGATAGAATAGAGTGCCCTTGTCTTGCACTCAGCCAAGCTGGGTTCAATCCTCAGCATTCTATATGCTCCTCCAAGCCTAGTAACGAGTAATTTTTGAGTACAAAGAAAATAAGACAGGCAGGAAGGAAGGCATGAGGAAAAGAAAGAGGGCAGGGAAAAGGAAGGTAGGAAGGAAGGAAGGAACAGTGAAAGGAAGGGAGGGAGGGAGAAAAGGAGGGAATGAGGGATGAAGGAAAGAAGGAAGAAAGGAATCCATGATGGAAGGAAGGAGGGAGGGAAGGAAAGAGAGAAGGAAGGAAGGAAGGAAGGAGGGATGGATGATAGAAGAAGAGAGGGAGTGAGAGAGGGAGAGAGGGAAAGAAAGCAGAGAAGGAAAGGAGAGAGGGAGGAGAAAGAGGAAAGAAAGAAGGAAACTCTGCTACTTGAATGCTAAAAGCTTCCAGATGAAAAGAGCAAAACTTTGATCTGAATTAAGGTAACAGCTGGGGTGAAGATTTTCTCAGTTTCCTTGAATTTTTGTCTTTTTTTTTTTTTTTTTTGTTCTGTTTTCTGGAAGTTCTGCTAAACCCATTGGAAAATGTCCTGTTGTTTCTGGTGCCGAGTGCTTTCTCTGGGAGAAAGAATCATGGTTTCTTCTCTCATCTATTGCTGTCTCTAGATATTGAATTCTCCTGCATCACTTTAAATGTTTATTGCCAATTGTTTCTGTTTGCCCTTCTAAATAGTCTGTAAACTCTATCCCAATGTGGGGCTGTGAGAGTTATGCCTGTTGATACGCTCACCAAAATAAGTGCTGAGTGTTCTTCTCTCCACACATATAGACTTTGGCTCTGGGCCCAGAATACCAGAGTCGATTTCAGAATCCAATTGTAAGAATGGATTTATATTTTTAGAGAAGAAAAAAGCTGTGCATTTTAAAGTGTAAGAAACTAGCCACTTTTGCATTCCAACTTCACTTTTAATTAAGCAGGTCACAAAGATCAATGCAAAATTTACTACCCTAGAGAATATTTTGAAATGATTTGATAAAAAGAAAAAGTTGCTGTATTGACAGAGAGGGCAGGAGTGGTGTTTAAAACTCATCTTTGGGGGCCGGGCGGTGGCGCTAAAGGTAAGGTGCCTGCCTTGCCTGCGCTTGCCTTGGACAGACCGCGGTTCGATCCCCCGGTGTCCCATATGGTCCCCCAAGCCAGGAGCAACTTCTGAGCTCATAGCCAGGAGTAACCCCTGAGCGTTATTGGGTGTGGCCCCCCCCCCAAAAAACTCATCTTTAACAAACTATATTTCTCATTTATTTATTTATTCATTTATTTATTTATTGGTTTTTGTGCCACACCCAGTGACACTCAGGGTTTACTCCTGGCTATGCGCTCAGAATCGCTCCTGGCTTGGAGGACCATATGGGACGCCAGAGGATGGAACCAGGGACCATCCTACGCTGTCATGAGCAAGGCAGACACCTTACTGCTGTGCCACGACTCTGGCACGACTCTGGCATTCCATTATTTGTATTCACCCCCCACCCCATTCTAATAGTGGGCCACTATCAGGTTGATAATGATGCCCCATAGCCTTCATATATTTTTTCCATAGAGAATAACCTCCTACTTAATAGTGTTGGAATGTTCATGCGTTTTATTAGAGATCCCAATATAACTTTGACTTTGTCAGTAGAAGAAAATAGTAATTCCCCATTGGCAGCTTCCAGTGAATGAGAGTATAATCAAAGTCAATGCATTATTAATGATTGTTTCTTTTAATGACTCAATCACAGTGTGAGATGCTTTTCAAATATTTCATTTGATGTAATTTTTCCACTTGGGAAAGGCTGTCCACATTTTAAAATACAATTATTGAACACACCAGCTCTCTCCTGTTGGATGTTCTCCAAATTGTCCTTAAAAGAAATTGCCAGAGAGAGCTCCTATCATACATGTGGGTATGCAGGTGGGGACAAGGCCCAGGACATGCTTGGATATGAACATCAACATCAGAGAACACACACAGAGCTGATCTTTCTGAGAGCCCTGATTCATATCACTTTATTATTTTCTATGGAATGTTGATAATGCTGAGTCTGTTTTCTTCATCTGTGAAGTAAAACGAGGTATGTCCTTGATGGAAGAGTGATTATGAGAGGATTAAATTAAATCATGTAATGCATGTTAACTTTTATTCTGAATCTAAACCCTCAATATAAAAAAAGGAGCAGGCAAAGTAAACTGCTCCTATTCCCTCCCTTCCTTCCTCCCTCCTTTTCTTCCTTCCTCACTCCTTTCCTTCCTTCCCTCCTATTCCCTCCCTTCCTTCCTCCCTCCTTTTCTTCCTTCCTCACTCCTTTCCTTCCTTCCTTCCTTCATTTCATTCTACTTTTTCCTTTCTCATTCCTTCTCCCTTCTTCTCTTCATCCTTCCTTCCTTCCTCCCTTCCTCCCTTCCTCCCTCCCTCCCTTCCTTCCTTCCTTCCTTCCTTCCTTCCTTCCTTCCTTCCTTCCTTTCTTCCTTCCTTCCTTCCTTCCTTTTTACCTTCCTTCCCTCTCAACCTTCTCTCTGTCCTCTCTCCCTATCTTCCTCTCTCCCTATCTTCCTCCCTCTCTTCCTCCCTCCCTCTTCCTTCCTTCCTTCCTTCCTTCCTTCCTTCCTTCCTTCCTTCCTTCCTTCCTTCCTTCCTTCCTCCCTCCCTCCCTCCCTCCCTCCCTCCCTTCCTTCCTTCCTTCCTTCCTTCCTTCCTTCCTTCCTTCCTTCCTTCCTTCCTTCCTTCCTTCCTTCCTTCCTTCCTTCCTTCCTTCCTTCCTTCCTTCCTTCCTTCCTTCCTTCCTTCCTTCCTTCCTTCCTTCCTTCCTTCCTTCCTCCCTTCCTTCCTTCCTCCCTTCCTTCCCTCTCTCAAACTTCTCTCTGTCCTCTCTCCCTATTTTCCTCTCTCCCTCCCTCCCTCCCTCTCCTGCCTCCCTCCCTCTCCTCCCTTCCTTCCTCCCTCCCTCCCTCCCTGCCTCCTTCCCTCCCTTCCTCCCCTCCTTCCTCCCTCCCTCCCTCCCTCCCTCCTTCCCTCCCTCCCTTCCTTCCTTCCTTTCTTCCTTTTTTCTTTTCTTCTTTCCTTACCCTTCACCCCACTAGAGAGTGAATGCCAAACTTTAAAAACAAGCTAAATTTCTAAATATATGGCCCCTGTCTCAATGCTGTCAGAATTGTTCTCATATTCACCTGGCCTTTCTGCCTAATCAACAATTCTTTGTACAAGCATATCTAAGGACTTGCCCTGCATTTCAAGCATTCTAAGGGAAATGTTTGTAAATTAAAGCCTCTGGGATTATCCAAAATCAGTAAATGGTAGTATCCCATAGCCTGTAGCCTGAAGGGTAAATAATTCGGAGGCTTGTTCTATAGTATCTTCTAAAGTTTCCTGTGGGGTCAGGAGCGACTTCTGAGCCCATAGCCAGGAGTAACCCCTGAGCGTCAAATGGGTGTGGCCCAACCCCCCCAGAAAACAAACAAAAAAGAACTCAGTGGTGTGGGGGCCAGCGAGGTGGCGCTAGAGGTAAGGTGTCTGCCTTGCAAGATCTAGCCAAGGAAATTTCGCGACGGAGGTTGGATTCCCCAGCGTCCCATATGGTCCTCCCAAGCCAGGGGCAATTTCTGAGTGCTTAGCCAGGAGTAACCCCTGAGCATCAAACGGATGTGGCCCAAAAAACCAAAAGAAAAAAAAAAAAAACCTCAACTCAGTAGTGTGCATCATAATGTCCACTGTGAGGTCACAATGGTGAACTATGATGTCATATTTTGTTGAATGATAATGTAGCTTCTGATATCAAAACCTATAGTGTTGTACGTTCTGGTTACAAACATCATTAGGACCTAGAGTGCTATGCATCATAATGTCCATTGAGATATGTTTTGAACTTAAAACCATGAATTATGGCATATTAGTATTTAGCATCATAATGTCATTGTGACACCACAGTCAAGAATTGTGACCTCGTAGCGATGTGTACCACAATGTAAACTGTGACATCACAGTTATGAACTAAAACATCATAGTTGTGGCTCATCATAATGTCTGTTGTGATGTCACAACCATGAATTATACCATAGTTTTCACATCATAATGTGCACTGTGACATCACAATCACAAATTGTGACCCATAGCAGTTTCATAATGTACACAGTCTTCACAACTGTGAACTATGATGTCATAGTCATGTTGCATCATTAAATACATTGTGATGTCAGAACTGTGAATTATGACACCATAGTGTTGCACATCATAATGTCCATTGGGACACCACAATCACAAATTGTGATCTCATAGCACTGTTGTATCATAATGTTCACTGTGACTTCACAATTAAGAACTATGGTGTTCTTTTTATGACTGAAACCCAACTACAATCATACTTGTAATCATGATGCTTAAATAAAGATATTATTTTTTTAAAAAAACTAGATTTTATGAGATGAGTTAAGGTAAAAATATTGTGAAGTGGTATTAAAATATATGTAAATAGAATTTTCTGGTCACTTCAGACAAGGTCATTATTGAAATTTCAAACAAACCAAGGGGAAACTCATTGCTTTAAATAGTCAATTTACTGGCAAGATAAAAAAGTCCAATAACATTTAGTGATTCCAAGTGATTATATAACTTAATCTCATGGCTTTTTATATTTCTGTTTATATTTTCCTCCATTTGCTAATGTCAGTTGGCATGTTTTAAACTATTAAAAATATTTATAAAAATAAAGCTCACTTGCCTAAGGTGATTACTTCCTTGAAACTATTCTCACATTACCTAAGTGCTAATGGAATTTTTTTTATACAATGATTTTTTCTTTGTCTATTTGTTCTAATTTTTACCAGTAAACAAATCATTATCTATACTCTTTAATATTTTATTTTCTCTTTGATTCTTCTTTTCTCTGCCCTGACTCAAATTTTGTTCACTGTATGTCCACTATACCTTTTAGTCCACTGTGCTGTTCTTGGGTCATACTCCATGTTGTTCAGGGCTCACTCCTGACTCTGTGTTAAGAAGGATTACATTTTGGCACTTCTCAGTAGATCATATGTAGTACTGAGTTTAAACTTGAATGTGCCACATGCAAGGCAAGCATCTTAACTTCTTTTCTATCTCTCTTGTCTATTTTAACTATTATCAAAGTAGACAGTGAACTCTAAAACTCAAGGAGACCTGTATAGACTTCCTTCATCTATTAACTCCTATCTCTGCAGTATTACCATAATTGATCAGTTTCTAGGAGATGATATTGTATCTTCTGAATTTCTTTGCTGTTTCATTAACTTCCAGTCTTCTTTCCTAACTACTTTTCTTATTCCAGACCTTGAAATTCTTGTCTCCATTAATCTTTTTTAACTACTTATTCCATCTCTGCTATTTGCCATCTCAGACTTCTGCTCAGAACTGAACAGTTCCAAAATTTATATATAGAATATTTTATTCACAATCTCCACTTGACTCTTTAACAGGCATCTTATCTTTAAAATAGAAAAAGTAAAAAGAAAACAACAGATACTCTTCAATGTTCATCTTAACTGTTCTGTCAACATTTCTGTAAATTGTACTGTTATTTACACACCTATGTAAGCAGAACCCTAACTTCTTTCTTTCTTTATACTTTACAGTGAATAATTTAAATTCTTTATTTTTATATCAAATACATCACATACCATTGTCACGTATACCAGTTATTGTCTTCCTCAACTAGTCTGACCAACTTAGGTTCTCATCATTTCTAGATTCTATTAAGTACATATTTGTTTATTGACTAACAAAAGAAATTTAAATTTTAAGAATTGGCTAATGAAAAAAAATGTTGAAGGGAACTATTACATTGTTAATAACTATGTACGTGTATACTATACTTGTATATGCTTTATGCTTAACTTATGCTAGGAAAGAGTTTCTCTATCTCTGTGTCAGTCCTATCATTTTTCCTTCCTTTATCTCCTTCATTTCCTCTTATTGACTTTTTAACCTGTATTATGTCAATAAAATTATCATTTCTTTCTTCCAACAGTAGTCACATTTTATTAAGTTTTATTTTATTGAATTTATTTTGATGAGGCTTGATTTTAGTTTATTGAGGCTATTAGAAGCTTTTTCAAAGAGAAATGCAGAAACAACTGGCTGCAATAATAGTCCTTATTTCACCTCAGAGTTAGGTTCCCATGAAGGAGAATATTCTCCACAGAACCTTAGCATTCACAGAGTTTTTTAATTTTCATGTCTGGCATTGAGTTAGACCATCTTATTACTGGCATATTAGTTATATAATACACAGTGCTTATAAAATATATGAGTTGGTTTTATTTCAAGCAAAATAAGTCTACAGAGAGCAAGTTGGGAGTGTTTGGCAAGGTAGTTCATGATGAAAGCTTTATTTCAGACTTCCTGTCTTTCAGTTGAATACTGCTTTAGAACACAGCTTCCACTTTGAAGTCTCATGAGTAGTCATAAGATAGATGCTTGAGAGTTGATCCCACCCTAATCAATATTCATACTCCACCCTAGGATGTGATCTGGTGATGGAATTAGTAGATTTTTTCCCTACTTGGTATTCCTCCTCTACCCTAGGGTGTGGCCTGGTTCTTGTGAATAAAAGTGTGAGTTTGAGGAAGGCAGGCATTCATTTGTTTGGTCTTCCTCCACTAAACTGCTTTCTTTCTTAGGAGCAGAAGTCTTGTGTAGTAGAATACCTGGCTTTAATGTTGGATTTCCTGAACCCATTCTTGTCCCTTTGCACTGTGTGGATTATTTCCTGTGTCAACAATTGCTTCCAGAACCACATCTGTCCAGATCCTTGGTTTGGAGTCTGGAGTTCAGATTATACCAAAGTCCTGGTTATTATAATTATGAACAAATTAGGGTAAGGAAGTGGAAAAATAAAATAATTTATTAGGTGATTCTGACATGCTTTTAAAGAACGTTCTTGAAAAAATCCAAGAAATTTTACCCATGATTTTATTGGACATAATTTTGTTTTGCTCAAAGTACTATCTTTCCAGAATTGACCTTACATTTCACATTGAAATGGAGAATGTTGTGACATGATCAACTACACCTAAAAGACAAATATAGGTATGAAAAGGAAGTAAATAGATTGGATAGGACTACCATGATGTTATTAATGTATATCACTAAATACCAGCATGTGCTCAGGAAAATGTAATTTTCTTCTCGTTTAAATGTTATATATACTTGATAGTAAAGTAATGATATCTCCATTTTATGGATGAAAAATATATAGCATTAGATATATAACTTAGAAATAGATTATGAATATTGAAATCTTGTACACATTTTATGGGAAGGACCAGGATTCCAAGTTTCTGACGCAATGTTTATGTTCCCTATCTCTGTGACTCTTGACATCATCATTTATTTTGGATGACATTAAGTTACACCTATGATGTTAAGAACAAAATCAATTGAAAGTATTTGTGTATATTCAACTGTATATTCATATATTATGATTTTTTAAATAGACCAAGTAGGCATCTGGACTCTCTAAGGTTTTTTTTTTTTTTTTTTTTTTTTTTTTTTTATAAAATCTCGGGGCCTGAGAGATAGCATGGAAGTAAGGTGTTTGCCTTTCATGCAGAAGGTCATTGGTTCGAATCCCAGCATCCCATTATGGTCCCCTGAGCCTGCGAGGAGCGATTTTTTTTTGGGGGGGGGGCCCACCCGTTTGATGCTCAGGGGTTACTCCTGGCTAAGTGCTCAGAAGCCGCCCTTGGCTTGGGGGACCATACAGGACGCCGGGGGATCAAACTGCGGTCCTTCCTTAGCTAGGGCTTGCAAGGCCTTACCTCTAGCACCACCTTGCCGGCCCCAGGAGCGATTTCTGAGCGTAGACCAGGAGTAACCACCCCTGAGCACTGCCGGGTGTGACCCAAAAGCCAAAAGCCAAAAAAAAAAAAAAAAAATCTCAGTTCCTACCATTTCTTACTGAATTCCAATATAAAATTTAAGGCCAACTCTTGGTATCTTTATAATCAGTCTTCATAATAACTTGCCCAGGGTTTGAATACTCATTTTAAAATGTCACAGTTATTTCTGGAAGATAAAATGATAGAAATAAAGAAATACAGTGTCATATGTTTAGTTTTTGATATAATGCATTTTCTTCATTTTTATAATCATCATCTACATGTGTATTCTACCACTGAGATATAAAGCAGATATAATCCAAAAAGTACACATAAAAACTGAAAATCGGAGACTTTCCTATAGGTCAAAGATGCCTATTTAGCTAGTTGGTTCTTACAGTCTCAGATCTTCTGATTGATCAAGTATTAAACTATTATTGGAAAAAAAGGGGGGAGAAGAGTGGTGGCACAAGCAGTAGGGCATTTGCCTTGTACGCACTAACCTAGGATGGACCTTGATTTAATCCACCAGCGTCCCATATAGTCCCCCAAGCCAGGAGCAATTTCTGAGCGCATACTGTATTTTCTGACATATAAGATGACCCTTCAACCCATGAAAAACGTCCTAAAAGTCTTAAAAGTAAGTTTCTTTTTTTTGGGGGGGGGCCACACCCAGTAACGCTCAGGGGTTACTCCTGGCTATGTGCTCAGAAGTTGCTCCTGGCTTGGGGGACCATATGGGACACCGGGGGATCGAACCGCGGTCCGTCCAAGGTTAGCGCAGGCAAGGCAGGCACCTTACCTTTAGCGCCACCGCCCGGCCCCAAGTAAGTTACTTCTTAAAAGTAAGAGGGGGGCGGATCACTTGTCCCTGAAGCTGGAATAAATTTCAGCATGCCATATACCGGCATATAAAATGACTCCCGACTTTTAGGAAGTTTTTCATGGGTTGAAGGGACATCTTATACACCAGAAAATACATAACAGGAGTAACCCCTGTGTGTCACAGGGTGTGGCCCAAAAACAAAAACAAAAATTATTATTGGGGGCTGAGTGATAGTTCAGTGGTAGGTCATTTGCCTTGCACATAGCCAGCCCAGGACAGACTCAGGTTTGATTCCCGGCATCACATATGGTCCCCTGAGCCTGCCAGGAATGATATCTGAGAACAGAGCCAGGAGTAACCCCAGAGCGCTGCTGCGTATGAAAGCTTTTAAACCAGGTTTGTTCTTAGCTCTTGAGCAATTACTTACCTTGGAAAAAATGGATACATATCCAAAATGAAAAGTGGGAGTAAAGACATATCGAATGGAAAATGGAAGAGAGGAAGATGAAAGTAGAAAGAGGTGAGGGACAGTATAAGCTATATACTGAGTTTGACTCCTTTTATTTGCTTTTTGTTTGTTTCTTTTTTATTATTAATATTTTTATTTAAACATCTTGATTACAAATATGATTGTAGTTGGGTTTCAGTCATGTAAAGAACACCTCCCTTCACCAGTACAACATTCCCATCACCAATGTCCAAAATCTCCTTCCTCCCCACCCACCCCGCCTGTACTCTAGACAGTCTTTCTACTTCCCTCATTCATTCACATTGTTATGATAGTTCTCCATGTAGTTATTTCTCTAACTGCACTCATTACTCTTTCTGGTAAGCTTCTTGTTATGACCTGAACCTTCCAGCTCTCCTCTCCTTTGTCTCTGATAATTATTGCAAAAATGTCTTATTTTTCTTAAAACCCATAGATGAGAGACACTATTCTGCATATCTCTCTCTGTCTCTCTCTCTGGCTTATTTCAATCAGCATAATAAATTCCATGTACATCCCTGCATAGGAAAATTTCATGACTTCATCTCTCCTGACGGCTGCATAATATTCCAGCATATTTATGTACCACAGTTTCTTTAGCCATTCATCTGTTTTTTCTTTTAATTTTTGAGTAACATCTTTCTTTCTTTCTTTCTTTCTTTCTTTCTTTCTTTCTTTCTTTCTTTCTTTCTTTCTTTCTTTCTTTCTTTCTTTCTTTCTTTCTTTCTTTCTTTCTTTCTTTCTTTCTTTCTTTCTTTCTTTCTTTCTTTCTTTCTTTCTTCTTTCTTTCTTTCTTTCTTTCTTTCTTTCTTTCTTTCTTTCTTTCTTTCTTCCTTCCTTCCTTCCTTCCTTCCTTCCTTCCTTCCTTCCTTCCTTTCTTTCTTTCTTCCTTCCTTCCTCCCTTCCTCCCTCCCTTCCTCCCTCCCTCCCTCCCTCCCTCCTTCCCTCCCTCCTTCCCTCCCTCCCTCCCTTCCTCCCTTCCTCCCTCCCTTCCTCCCTCCCTCCCTCCTTCCCTCCCTCCCTCCCTCCCTTCCTCCCTCCCTCCCTCCCTCCCTTCCTTCCTTCCTTCCTTCCTTCCTTCCTTCCTTCCTTCCTTCCTTCTTTCCTTCCTTCCTTCCTTCCTTTTTTCCTGGTTAAATGGTGTCCAAAAAATCCACATAAATGTAAAATTCATGGAGTTATGGAGTGATGATAAAGCCTATGATGAATGTTTGTCTAGCATTTGGTAGTTAATAAATTATCTTTTAAACTTTGAATTAGAGTTTATAGCCTACTATTTATTTACTGGTTATATTTTAAAGTGACTAAGGCTTTAAACAATAAATATTTAGCTATTTTTATCGGTCTATTTTAGTTTATAAGAGTATTCATATTTTGGTTTAAGGTTGCAGTCTGTTATACTACTCCAAGTGTCAGGAACTCTCCTCATTTTTCTAAGGCCTGATCTTTCCACATTTTCTGCTGTGTAGTCTCAGTTTTTTAACCTGTTGGTTAAATATTTAGGGTGTTGTTTCTACTAGGGTTGACTATTTCCTTGGTTTGTTTATTTTTTACTTTAAATATTGGGTATTTATGGAACTAAAAGGATGATAGTGTAACTACATATAAGTACCTAATATATGCCAGGCAATATATTGTATGCCTTTCATTTAGGCCTCATGTGATCATTCCATAATCCTGTAATACAGTATTTATTTTACCATAAGTAAGCCAAATATCAGAAAAAGTAGGAAATTTCTTCCACATTACCTACATATCATGCCTGTTATTATAAGGCAAAAGTGATCATTTTATTTCAAGATGTTGACATATTGACCTCTCTTCTACCCTCCTAAATTTGTCATATTGCCTACTTAAATAATACAAGTTTATGCTTATGATATTGCTATAGCTGCAAATGCCAAATTAAGAGAGTGAAACATACTTT
This sequence comes from Suncus etruscus, assembly GCF_024139225.1. Lineage (NCBI taxonomy): Eukaryota > Metazoa > Chordata > Mammalia > Eulipotyphla > Soricidae > Suncus > Suncus etruscus. The sequence continues at coordinate 76,042,568 of NC_064853.1, read as the reverse complement.
AGCCAGAATTTCCTGTCTGCTTACTTTAACATTATTTTTATTGAAGCAAAGACATAAACATAATATCATGTACTTGTGACTATGTATGTTCATTTGTACAAGAGTGTATATGTGTAGACTAGTAAATGCTATCATAATTTATTTTCTTCTTTTATTCTGCTGTTTACAATTCCCTCTTTTGAAACTCAAGAGTCATTATCTACGGTTGCTTCTATGCACAGAACAAAATAGTCAGGGTCATTCAAAATCTCTTAAGCAGAGAACGTTTAAGTTTTCTTGTCTCTGGCACCAGCAACAAATCTTCATTAAATCTTAAACACAGCACAAACAAAGCATGAACAGATTGCGAATGTTTTTTAATTCAACAAAGAAAGATTACAGTTTTTCAGATTCTGTTAAATAATTGGAACAGACCCTGAGGAAGTAATTTTAAAGTCCATAGTGTTCTCATGTATTTTGGCTTGTCTTAATTGGATTTTTCTTAAAGACCAAATTGTCAACATATATACATTTTTAAGAGTCTTTAAAAGGATTTATAATTGTGTTCTATCTAGATCATCCACAGAGCTAATCAATATAGTGCTAACCTAGTCATAGTCTTTGCTGTTCCTGTTGTCTTTTGGGAGGTCTACACCTCCCTGTGCTCTAGGCTTACTCCATATTCTATGACCAAGGTTCACTTCCTAATTATGTTTGAGGACATATGCAACATATGTAATGTCAGGAATTGAATCTGGGTCAACTGTGTATAAATATAAGGCAGATACTTTATGTTTTACACATATTCCAGAAATGTGCCTGTACTATTGAGCTTATTAGAGTAATAAAGCAAAACTCATGACTTAGTCTTCAATTATAACACACATATACTGGGGGGGGGGTTGAATATGAAACAAGACCTATTTTAATAGAATCTGGATTGCTGTATCCAAGAGACATTACTTCATTCAGCTAAAAAGAGAGTATAAAATTAAATTCTTGTTGTGGTTGTTGATTTTGTTGTTGTTAACTATTTTGTGTTCTTTATTCTCGTGATTTTTTTTTTCATGTAGATCAGCAAATTTCTAACACTCCTTACCCTAAGAGCTGTGGACTTGAGAAACTCAGAGCAATTAAGCTACTTGGTCCCAGATATTTTCTAATTGGAAAAGCTCTATAAATCTCACCTCTGTAATGACTCTGTTTATACCCTCTACTCCCACTGTTTTTATTCTCATTCATGCTCTCCACCATTAAAAGACATTTTTGCCAACATTAATTTTTTTTAAAAACCATCTGTGACTTCTCAGTTAAAATAGTCTAAAACAATGGGATAATCATTCTTTCTAAAGAATTTATATTATCTTCTTTTACTAAAAAGTTCAGACTGGTCTTGGCAAAACTTCCTCATTTCTTCACATACCCTATTTCTATTTCTTTCTTTATTAATCTACTAGTCTTAGGCACATTAAGTTTTTTTTTTATCTAATGACTTATCATTCTACAATGTCTTTCTCTGTTCCCTCTATTATAAACATATTTATGTGTGACTTACTTTTTCACATTTTTGTTGTTTTTTAGCCAGCTAGAGTAAATCTACTATTTAATAGTTTCCCATATGTCTGCCAATTTAGTTTTACTGTAATAATTACTAGCATGCACAGATAATTTACATAATTATTTGTTTGACAAAATATTTAGCTTCTTTAAGAGCATACTTTGATTATTGTTCCTAATTGTATTTTATTTCATTGCTCACTTCTGGTCTTATTTCTTATCTTGCACTTTGCAAGTGCCTTCTTTAAAAAGCAAAAAGATCTCTTAAAATTATTTGATTGATATGACATCTATTTGCAAGAGTACAAATATTTGTATTTATTAGGGGTATAATGTGCCCCCTATAAAATTGTTCAGTATTGTTCAAATTATGTTCATTTAATCATTTCAGACCACTCCCATATCAACCCATGGTAATCTCATTTCTGCAGTCTGATTTAAAAATTAATTTTATTATGAATGCATAAGGAGTCAAGCAAAGTATAAATGAATAGAAATACTCTATATTAATAAATACAGAGAAAGCATTGATTTGTATGTCTTAAGTATACTAAAGTAGTACATAGAATGATGGGACTAATTAATCCTCTGATTCATTTTGATTGTATGTGTAAAATAGAATGTGTACACATATTGAATGAGTTAGTGAACTTGTATAACAAGAGTGTGCCCTAGAATCATTTAGGGTCTCTTGAAATAAAAGACAGTGGCAAGCATTACTGTGCATTTTTGCATGAGACATAGTGGATGGAAATGAACTGTAGCTTCCCTTGGACTGGTGCAAGATATCATTCTGACTACAGCTACCACCTGATATATACACTATGGACTTTATCTGCATGAAGTCAGTAGTTATATGAATTAGTTATCCCAATATTAAGTCAGGTGTAAATCTGGGTATTTGGAGCTCTGTATAAAGGAGAATGAACACATTGTTTTATTGTAGCTAATAAGGATTCCTTTTATTGATTATGAAACATGGACTTTATATTTAATTTTCCTCCATGAAACAGTGTGTCTATTAAACAAAAACAATTTTGTTTCAATGGTGGCATATTATCTTGCTAATTGACTTAGATTTAATTAACAATAAAGAGTCATTTGAGTAATGAAAGTTGCACAAAACCATGATTCAGTGGTGCTTCTTTTGATGATAAAAAATAAAGTGAAATAAGCATCTAAGAGTACTCATCTGTTCACTTATGAAAAAGAGTCTGGTTTCTATTCAGAAAACACCCCTGTGGGGCTCAAAAGTGCAGAGAGCTCCCAAGTAAAGACCTGTTGCCTGTGTCACTCTCATGCTGATCTAGGAGTCAGCAGGAAACTATTTTCTACCAGATCAGGTTGTCTGCTATATACTTTGTAAGCCCTTTAAAACTTTCATCCCCAGCTTCTTTCCAGGCCAGCCTTACCTTTAATTGTCCATCTCTACATAGACCCACATAACTATGGTCTCTAGTCTCAGAGCTACCCTCTAAGCCACAGCAAATACAAAACTCAACCTGGTACCATGGTTCATGCCATATAACTACTTACCGCCTAGAACTGAGTAGAGAAGCAAACGTAAACAGGAAACAGAAGAACTCACCCAAACTCAAGAATTAAGAGAAAATTTTGGAAAAACTTTTGATTCAAAGAACCTAATACACAGTTTGGAAAAGACTTCAAAACAAACAAGTTATTATTGCTGAAATTAGAAATTGAGTGGAAGAGAATTTCAACAATAACAGACTAATTGGGAGAATAATTCAATCAGAATTTATAGAGGTAAATAGCACCGTAGCTAAATTTAAAATAATGTAGGGACTCTTGAAAAGTAGAAAAAACAAAAAGGAAAATAAAGATTAAGTCAGTGAATTCAAAGATAAGTAAAAAGCAACATCTTTCCCCAAATATCTCCTTAGAAAGCAACCTGTAGGAAAATAGTAGCAAAATTAAAGGGATCTAAGAACATAGAAAAATGACTAAATTATGCATTTTAAATTGATCTCAATTTTATTCTAAATTTAAGTCATACTTAATTTTTATAATTTTATTGAATAATCATAAGCATTATTATTTTTTCTAATTTTTTAATCATAAACATTATTAAAAAGTTGTTGATGGTTTAGTTTCAGGCATACAATGTTCCAAAATCCATACCTTCACCAGTGTACAATTCCTGCCAATAATATTCCTAGTTTCTTCCTGCACCCCTTCCCAGTTTGTTTCTTTGACAGAAATGCTTCCTTTTTCTCTTTACCTTTTATTTTCTTTTAAACACTGTGGTTTGATATATTGTTACTTAAAGGGTATCATGTATATTGTCTTACCTTTTTCTCACCCAGATCTCCATTTCCTTTTTCTCACCCAGTTCTCCATTTCCTTTTTCTCACCCAGTTCATTTCCTTTTTCTCACCCAGTTCTCCATTTCCACCTATCACTGCCATAGTGGTTTCTTCTCTGACCTAACAGTATGCCCCTGCTCCTTTGTGGCAAGTTTCCTACTATGAACCAGCCCATTTTTACTTTCTTTGATTATTATTCTCATAATACGTTTTGCCTTTTAATTTCTTGAAAATGAATGTGATCATTCTATGTCTTTCTCTTTCATCTGTCTAATTTATTATCAGTATGATAGTCTCCATATCTGTATATGTATAAGCCAATTTCATGATTTCATTTTACCTAACAGCTGTGTAGTATTTAATTGTGTAGATGCACCATTGGTCATTTGTTCTTGGGCACAAATGAACAAAAAATATATTAGTGACCTGAATTCAATAATATCTGAAATATATAGTATGATTGAGATTTATTATAGGAATATATAACTTCATATATATACATTTATTATAGAAATATATAGGAATGATAACTCAGCATATACAAATAAAATAATGTGATACATCATAACAGGAGAAGGAAATAAGAAAATTAGTATGATAATGGACAGGAAATGTGACAGATATTACAACTGGACATTAGACCTAAATTTGATCCTTGGCAATATTTGAGCCTTGGGTATTTGCCCTATCCTCAAGAAATATATTATCTTGGCAATAATAATAATGTCTAATTATATTTTAAAAAAAAGCAGAGAATGCATTTCTCAATTTTATAGTTAGGAAGTACTATTTTAATTTCTACAATTTTTTCCTTTTTACAAATAATGAAATTCACATGGTCTTCATTCTTGATTTAAATGTTATATAATTGATGAATGAATGGACCCTAAATTTCAATAAAAATTAAATTGATAGAGAGGGAACAAACTTGGAGATCAGACTAATTTAAATTTTGAGTTTGGTGCAGAAGATTGGCTTATTCTGGTGAAATTAGTTGTTTTTTATATTACTTTATAATCTCATATATAACCTGGGAAAGATAATATTTATCCCTCAGTATCTTAAAAATTAATGGGAAATTTGAAAATAATTCTTAGCATGAAATCTAAGAACGTGTATTTTCACCAAGCTTTCTATTTCCTTTTCTAGGTGAGTGAAAATGGAAGTAAGTTTGGTTAAATGTGAAGCTCTCCAATGCTTTGTTATAAAGTTTTTATTTCGTGTTGTTCGATCAGCTTTCCCTAAACCAGCTAGACTTGCGTTAAGCTTAAAATTGCCCTCATCTGATTTCACTCCAATCAAAATAAATCCTATTTTCCTGAGCACTGCCAATCACATCTAAATATTCATCTGATACCTGAATATGCAATTTTCTGGAAATCCTGAATATAAGGATAAAAGGAATGATGCAAAAAAAAATCAGCAACAGTTTCAGGAAGTGTTAATCAGCATTTAAGAGCTGAGGAGTGAGAAAAAAGATATCATCATATACAAGAATGACATGTTTTAAATCTGTGCTAAAAAATGTGTTAGATCCTTAGTGATTACAGCATCTCAAAGAAACAAAAGGTTTCTCAGAAAAGACAAAGGTGAAATCCAGTCAACCAGAAAGAGCTACGTGAATGACACTCTTCTGTCATCTCTTAGACAGCACCAAAGGAATTCTCAGTGCAGACAGGATGGTTCACTGTCACCAAACCATACTTCAGTTTCCCCAAGAGAATCTACATATGGTATATGTGACAATATGTACTCAAGGTCAATATTTAATGTATCTTAATAAACAATTAGAAATAAGGACTAAACAGCATAACTTCACATTTTATGTGTTTTCTGCTAACTAAACCCAAGATAAAAATTAGCAAAGCTTAGGGGAATTAATAATATCACACTAGTGATTTGCATAGAAACATTTTTAAAATATATAGGATATAAACCCTTTATTTTAAATAATATTTGTATATGCTTTAATTTATATGCTGAGAAATATTTTGTGATATTTATCCAGTGGTATTAGTGTTGTATGTAATAGTATAATTTTAAGAACATAAAGAGTATTGATTAAAAATTATGTAAAATAAGAGGAAACACTTAAATAACAATTTGCTTTGCATGTGTTGGCATATTCGTTGGGATTGAGGCTATTCATTTTGTACCTCCAAAGCATAAATATGTCTACAAGTGTCATCCATGTAAACTCAATAATAAAATTAAGGGAAAAAGTTAACCTTTGAAAGATGTTAATGATTAAGAAAAATATAAAATAATTTAGAAAAACAAAAATAATGAAAAAAACCCTGAAAATTAGGGCCAGAGAAACAATATAGAGGGTAAGGTGTTAGTCTTGCACACAGCCACCTCAGGTTCAATCTTCTGCATCCCATATGGTCCCTTCAGTCTGCCAGGAGTGATTCCTGACTGTAAGAGCCAGGAGCAACCCTAAGCACCTGTGGGTTTGGCCCCAAATCAACAAACCAAAGTAAATGAATAAAATTATCACATATGAGCTTAAAAAAATAGCAAAACATGACCAAGTTAAAGGGAAAAGGAAAACTAAATATATGAATAGTGTGTAAGGTCTTCAATAATTTCTTGTACATGACTTACTGCTTATAGCAATACCTATGCATATATTTTGAATCAATTGAATATTTGAACAATAGATATTTGGTAATTAAGAATTATTATAATGTTATTCAGATGTGATGGTGCTAGTTGTTTTATTTTCTATGTTCAGATTTTGTCAGAGATATTTCTGGATAAAATAATTTGAATTGAACTTCAAAATTACTAAGTGTTTTGGAAAATAGAAAAGACTATAGAAGGTCATAGATAGGATGAATTTATGATTGTTGAAAATTTTTATAAATGCATATGTGATTAGTATGTTTTTATCCAACTTTGTGTGTATTCAAAATATCCCATAATGGAATTGTGTAAGGCAATGTATAGACCAGGTTGCATATTTTTTAGTAAATTAAAAGATATATGTATTGTATATATATTATTACTTTATGCTTAAGTGCATAGGGTAGCTGTAATTAAGATATAAGAAAGTAGAGACAGTTTATGTGTTTACACTTATGTATTTAGTGAAAGGCAATAGATTTATGTGATCTGAAGAGAAACCAGAATATTACACTTATGTATTTAGAAGTGTACATAATATTTTCAATTTTTTATAATGTAGAACTTAGCACCTTATCTTTTATAAATTACATAATTCACTAAAGTGAAATTATTTAATTTTGGAAATATTATATGATGTTAACTTTTAAATATAAAATTTGAATATTAATAAATAAATTTCTCATTCACATAATGTGTAGAATATTTCCATCCTTTTTTTTTTTTTTTTTTTTTTTTTTGAGATTCCCTTCTGGTGTTTTGATCTTCCCTAAGGAAAGTCTTTTTACTTCTGTTAATGAAAAAGTCAAGGTGTCAGAGATATTTAACTGCTCACTGTATGACTGTATTTTCTATCTCCATTTGACAAAAGTAGAGTATCAGGAGGAGATAAATTCAAATATGGAAGTATGTTTTCAGAATAACCATACCTGGCGGCACTCAGGAATTTCTCCTGGCTCTGAGCTCAAAAATCATTCCTGGCAGGCTTAGGGGACCATATTAAATGACAGGGATTGAACCCAGAGGTTCAGTTGTGTGCAAGGCAAATGCCCTGCCCACTGTGCTATCGCTCCAGCCCCACTCCTGTCACTAACTTGTCCGAACTAGGTATGTTTGGTCAAGCTAAATACATGTTAAAAATTAGTTACTTTCATTTTTCTTTCCTCACTAAAACATTTTACTTAGATTCAATTTCTTTTGGGATTTTAACTAACTAGTTTGATATATTGGTAATAATGTGATCATGATTAATAAGGATCTAATTTAGGATCAATACATATTTCTCATTTTTATTTCAAACACATGTGTTGAGGATATTTACAAAACTGGAGAGGAAACTTTATCATGTCTTACCTTTGAAGAAGCACTGAAAAATCAAGCAAAGGGGGTCAGAGATATTATCAAAATTATGGAGGTAGCATAGTATTGAAGGGAAGGATGTATGGAGCCAATCCAGGTTCAGTCTCTGCCATCACATATTGTCCCCAGAGCACCTTAATATAAGCAACATTTAAGTATAGCTGTCTCCCAATCCTTCTCTAATGCACCCCAGTAAAGGGCAAACATGGTAAGAAACAACTTTTACATAAATTTGAAAGCAGCTAAATGGGCAACGTAAAGCTGAGTGAGAAGCACCATGGCGATTTTCTGGCCCGTGTCACATTTTCTTTCTCAGATTTGTGCACTTCTTGGAATCCATTTTATAGAAACGAACGTGCTCTTTGGATTTGGAGGATGAAAACAAGACGCTGTGATGAAAGATTTGTGTTTCTAAAGGCAAATCTGTCTAGGAAACACCTACAGCACTGATACAGGATGCTTTTTCTTTGTTTTGGATCATTTAAAACTCAACCAGGATGAAAGAGAATTGTACAACTTAGTAAGACAAACTAGAAACCTGCAGCCATCTGTGGGGAAACAATTAAAGCTAGACAAATACTACAGCATTGAAAACCTGGGGAGAACCGGGAATAAAGATTATTAAGGAAATTAAGGCATGAAAAAGTATCTATTTGTACCGAAGGTCTTAGTGAACCACAGATATGTCAGATGTAGTACATAATCTGAGAAATCCTATTGATAAAGCCCTATTGCTTTTACTTCTGGCTGATTAATTGACTTAGTTTTAGCAGGAAGGAAAACCAAAAATTCTAAACAGTAAGGCAAAGAATTGAAAGAATACCCATAGAGTTTTCTCCACAAACTGTAAGTTGCTGCCATTTTACAATATTAACTGTAATATTTAGTATATTTATTATAGGATTTTAATATAATTATAAAATTAAAGCATGTGTATAAAAGATCCACAAAAATTATAAAATAGTAAATTTAGATCACTAGAAAATATCAGGAGTGAATGAAAACTGGCTACCAGGGTCGCCACGCAGAGAGGTTGTCCCTGTTATGAGTATGGCGACTGGGAGAAACTGAGGGGACCTGTCAGCTTTGCGTGTTTCTCTTCTCTCCTGAAGCTCTCCTCAGAGGGTCAGGAAGAGCCCCAAAATACTGCCTCTTAGAGACTCCAAAAGAACACGTCAGCTCCACTTTGCTTCATAGCCACGTGCTCTTTCTAACTAATGAACCCCACCATAACACATAGAAAAAAATCACACTACAAGCATGGAATTGGGGAAACATTGTAGGTAAACACCAAGCACAGAGAATGAAGATGATAGCTCTGAAGATCCAAAAAATACCAACCATCTGATTAATCTCTCAGATAAAGAGTTTAGAATAGAAATATGGAGGATTCTCATGGAAATCAAAGAAAACATAGCTCAAGCTGAATAGAACACAAAGACAGAAATCAGAAAACTCCAAACTGAAATAACAGATCTGAAACACAGTAGCTGAACTGAAAACCTCAATGGAAAGCCTCTCCAACAGGGTAACAGCAGCTGAGGACAGAATCAGTGAACTGGAAGATTAAATGCAGAACAATTCCATACAGCAAAAGAGATTGGAAAAGAACCTTAAGGCAAATGATCATACAATGGAAAAAGTACACAAGGAATGTGAACAGATAAAAATATAAGTCTTTGATAAACTCAACAGAAACAACATGGGAGTCCCTAAGGCCCAAGAAGGAGATCCCCATGAAGAATCCACAGTCAAAGACATCATCACAGAGAAACTCCCAGAGCTAAAGACTGCATGCAATCCAATCCTGCATGCCCGAAGAGTACCAGTTAAAGAGACCTCAGGAAAAACACCCCAAGACACATTCTAGTTCCAATGATGAATTCCACAGATAGAAATAAAATACTGAAAGCAGCAAGATCCAAAAGGGAAATTACATCCAAAGGAGCATCTTTAAGATTTACAGCAGACATGTCACAAGAAACTCTCAATGTCAGAAGTCAGTGGTGGGGTAGTGTGACAAGACTGAATGAAATGGATGCTTCACCATACTGCACCCAGCCCAACTCACATTCAGGTTTGAAGGAAGGATACATAACTTCATGGATAAGCAACAGCTCAGAAACTTCACAGATGCAAAACCAGCCTAAAATGAAAACTGAAAGATCTACTTTAAGACAAGACAGACCAACAGACACACTAAACTTATACACAATGATATCACTAAATTCTATGAAAATCATTTCCCTCAATGTCAATGGACTAAATGCACCAATATTCTTAATCACTAATTATGTATCTCATCAGAAGAATATACCACTTCATACCAACTAGTGTGTCCTTAGTTTAAAATGGCAACAACAAAAATATATTTATATGAAAAATTGAAACTTTTGTGTATTGTGGCTGGGAATGTAAAATATTCTAGTTGTTGTACAAAACACCTTAAGAGTCCACAGTATCTAAGCAAAGTCACTTATTTTTTTTTGCCTTTCTACTTCTAGTTATATATATCCCAAAGAATAGAAAATAAATATTCAGATGATGTATAGGCATAAAAACACCAAAAATATTTATATTACTATTCCTACTATCATTACCCTTTACAAAAAAGTTGAAAATAACCCATATATAAATAAATATGTTAAAATATGATATGCATAAGAATATTTTCTAGTTATTAAAAGCAATTAGACAATGATAGATGATACATTGTGGTGAACTTCAAAAATTATACATGAATGAATCCAGACACAATTGACCACATATTGTATAATTTTATTTGTAATAAATGTTGCAAAATCTCTAGAGACATAAATTAGATTGTTGGTTATCAGGAGCTAGGTGAGAGGTAAATGGAAAATAATTGCTGAACAGTATGAAGTTCTTTATCAGGTAATGAAAATATTTTAGAAACAAGACATATATGTTTACTATGCAATATTTGAATGCAAAAATTGACACTGAACCTATCATTTGTAAGTGGCTAATTTGTTAACTGAACTTCAATTTAATTTAAAAAATCATAAAATAGATTTATATTTTGATTAATAGAATGTGTTGGTGAGTAGAAATAGTTTAGATAGTGTGGATATAACTGGAAATTCTTGATACTTAGATATTTGGTTATCCATTTTATCTATTTGGTAAGAATATAATAATATTAGGGCTAAAGTATATAGTGAGTAGGGAACTTGCCTTGCCTGGTCTGACCTGAGTTAGATATCCTGACTCCATACCATCTCCTGAGTCAACCAAGAGTATTCCCTCAGTGCAGAACATCAGTAAACTCTGGAAACTCTGAAATGTGGCTCAAAACAAAACAAAAGAAAACAGAAAAACCAACAACAAAATAAACAAAAACATTTTAAACTATAGTAATAATATAACTACAGAAATTGCTATAGTTATTATTAAATTAGGGAAGGCAGCACCAATAACAAACAGAATTCTAAAAAAACATGTGACTTAATAAATAAGTTTACTTGTCACTATTACAATAATCATTTGTAATATTTTGGGTAGAGAAGTATTATGGTTATCAGGACCACATTCTCTAGGTTGTATAGTTTTCTCTCCTATAAAATAGATAAAGTGATCATGAATCACTTATGGAAAGTTGTCAAGAAAGGACAAGAGATAGCAAAATGATTACTTTTCCCAACATAATATTGATACTAGCTCACTATACCTTCTGCAAATAGGCTGAAAAAATATAAACAGTGTATGAAAGAGAATTTTTTAAGTTTATTTATTTTTATTGATTTATCTATAATAATTACTCTATTTAAGTACCCTGATTACAAAATTATTCACGTTTGAGTTTCCAATATAAGATGTGCACCACACTCTACCAGTGAATGTTTCTTGCTACCATGTCCCCCAGTTTCCTTCCCACCCTCTCCCACCTTCCCCATGCCTGCCTCTTGAGACACATTATACTTATCTCTCTCTAACCTCCCCTTCCTTCTTTTCCCTTTTTTTTTTTTTTTTTTTTTTTTTTTCGGTTTTTGGGCCACACCCTGTGACGCTCAGGGGTTACTCCTGGCTATGCGCTCAGAAGTTGCTCCTGGCTTCTTGGGGGACCATATGGGACGCCGGGGGCTCGAACCGCGGTCCGTCCTAGGCTAGCGCAGGCAAGGCAGGCACCTTACCTCCAGCGCCACCGCCCGGCCCTTCCCTTTTGACACTCTGGTTTGCACGATTGTTTATTTTTTATATTCATGTATTTTTATTAATTGTAACTACTTAACCTGGACATTTTCAAAAATAATTTATATTTTTTATTGTGACCAACGTGAATTACAAGTCTTTCACAGTAATATTTAAGGTACATAGTTACATTGAATTAGGGGTATTCCCATCATCAGTGGAATACCTCCAACCCTGTTCCCACATACCCCTTCTTTGGCCCTCAGACTAGTAGTACAACTGGTTCCCTTTGTGTATAGCTTGTTAAAGGCTGGGTGTTGATTCTGTTGTCATTGACTTTGGGTTTGGTGTTTATCTGATCATTTTTTTGATTTCTACTCAATGTTCATACAACTGTTTGATTCTGGTATCATCCATCTCCCCCCCCCCCCCCCAATTTATGAGGCAGAACAAGATGATTCAAATTATGTGGCTCTTTTTGAAAAAAAGAAAAAAGAAAAAAACCAAAAACCAAAGAATAAAAAACAAAACAAATAAAAATAAAAACCCTGGAGGAATCCATCCAGAGGTTATAAATAATAAGTTAAAAAGAAGAAAGTGAAGAAAAAGGGAAGAAAAACAGAACAAAAAAATCCACAAAAAAATCAACAATAACAAAATAAACAAACAAACAAAAAGAAACAAAAGGCAAACAATAGACCAAAAACAGCAACTACAAAAAAGCACCACAGTGGGGCTGGAGAGATAGCATGGAGGTAAGGCATTTGCCTCACATGCAGAAGGTCGGTGGTTCGAAACCTGCTAGGAGCGATTTCTGAGCGTAGAGCCAAGAGTCACCCCTGAGCATTGCCAGGTGTAACCCAAAAACCAAAAAAAAAAAAAAAAAGGGAAAAAAAAGCACCACAGCAACAAATACAACAAAGAAACAATAATCACGAGACTGTAAGAGAAGGAAAAGGAAGGAGGGCTGGTGTGGCAAAGTTTGTTTATGTTTTTGTTTTTGTTTTTTTACATAGGCACAGTAAATATTGTGGATGTTAAAAAGGGAATTCCCTTGGCGTAAAACATACAGGGTTTCTCTGCCTTGAAGCATACTGTCATGGGAATAACTACAGGCTCCGAGAACATCTCTTTTCACACCCCAAGGAATTTTTATGATGCTAGGAAACTTTCTGTTTAGTTGTGAATGATAGAATCAGGCCTCTAACTAGAGTTCTTGGTATTTGCACAAGTCATAGGATGAAGCCTGGGATAGCATCATTCTTTAGGGTTCTAGCAGCTCTGTTCCATCACTGTTGTAATCAGTCTTCTGTGGTCTTAGTTTTTGCACGGATCCTAGGACGAGCCTAGGATAGAGTACTTCATTATGTTTCTAGAAGATCTGCTCAGTTGCAGTTGTCAAAGTCAGACCTCTGGAATTAGAGATCTTGGCTATTGTAGAAATCCGAAGCCGAAGCCTAAGCTAGGGTCTTTCTTATTGGTCCCAGGATAAGTTCTGCCCAGTCATGGTTGTCAAAGTTAGTCTTATGTAGTTAGCTATCTTGGTTTTTGCACAGGCACAGATCAAAGGATGACACGTCTTCTGATTTCATTTTACCATTAGGTGATTAGATAGGACAACCTGCTCTAAGATCAAGTTGTTGCCGTTTTCTCATTGACATTGATATTGACATATCAAAACTGGTGCAAGTTGGTGCTAGAGCGGTATTAGCAATTTCCCAGGGGTAGTTTGGTTCCTGGTGCTGTTGCAGGGAACTGTGTCAGTTCTATGCCTGGGCTCTAGGGCTCCGGATTGGACGGTCACTGTCTGATCACAGGGAGTCTAAGCTGGGTCCACATGAACAGGTGCCCCTGTATTATAAAATGTATGAGTTCTTATCCGTAGTAGATAAGAACTTGTTTCTATATATAAGATTTCCCCTTTTTTTAGTATGTCTTTGCAAAAAGAAATGGTGGCATGTTATATTGCTGGTGCATTTTGGGGTAAGAATGTCAGGCTACACAATCTCTGTGCCCTGGTTTTGATACGAGCTTTTATCCCAGACTTTTTCTTGTAGGTTTTTTTTTTTATACTAAGCAGGTTTTCATACTAAAATAAATAAATAAAAATAAATAAATTTAAAAAATATAATTGGAGAAAAATACAGTGATGTAAGTGGCTACCTTACATTTGGAAATAAGCAGACTCAGAGGTAGTATTATAGAGGTATTAAACATATAAAGGAAATATAGGTTTCCCCGTTGTCTTTTGAGATTCTTGTGCAGAGTGAAATCCAGGCACATTTTCATCACATGCCCTGGTTTTGTTGAATTTGATAAATGATTTTCAGCAGAAAGTGATCAAGCTGTTGCACTAGAGGTCCTTCTGGAGCTGAATCTAGTATCATGCAACAGTTCACATTTGGGGGGTGTGTGTGAAAAAAAAGGCCACACAGCATGAGTCAGCAGAAATGAATGCACTATTGTTTATTAAGGAGTATGTATTGTGCATATCTTTTTGTCCTCTTTTACTACCCCATTTTTGTTTTAAAATGATTAGTTCCAACTATAATTGTCATAGAATGTCCTTCTCTACCATAACTACACTCTTCCACTATTTGTGGCAAGCTTCCTATCATGGACTGGTCTTTCTGGCTCTCATTTATTGTTTCTGGATATTCTTTTGCTTTTTTTTTTCTTATATCCCACAAATGAGTAAGATTTTTTTATATCTGTTCCTGTCCCCCTGAATCATGTCACTCAGCACAATGATCTTCATATCCAATCAAGTATAAACAAATTTCATGAGTTCATTTTCCAAAAGATGCATAATATTCCATTGTGTATATGTACCACAGTTTCTTTAGCCATGCATTTGCTCTTCAGCACTTGAGTTGTTTCCAGATTCTGGCTATTGTAAATAGTGCTGCAAAGAACATATGAGTACAGAGGGCTTTTCTACATAATTTATATGTATGCATAATTATATGTATAAATATCTATGGCATATCCCTAGGAGTGGTATTCCTGGATCATATGGAAGCTCATTTTCTAGTTCTTTGAGGAATATTCATATTGTTTTTCAAAAATAATGAATATGTTTGTATTCCTACCAACATTTAATGAGAGTCCTTTTTTCCTTGCATCCACATCAGAACTGGTTGTTCTTGTACTTTGTGACGTGTGCCAGTCTCTGTGCTGGAGAGGATATCTCATTATTGTTTTGATCTGCAACTCCCTGATAATTAGCAATGTGGAGCATTTTTTCATTATTTTTGGCTGTGTTTCTTCTTTGAGGAACTGTCTGTTCATTTCTTCTCCCTATTTTTGGATGAGGTTAGATGTTTTTCTTGCTAAATTCTATCAGTGCCTTGTATATCTTAGGCATCAACCTTTTATCAAATGGGTGTTCAGTGAAGAGTTTGTTTTATTCAGTGAGTAATCTTTGTGTCCTAATCACTGCTTCCTTTGAGGTGCAGAAGCTTCTCACATTAATGTGTCACATTTGTTTATCTTTGTTTTCACTTGCTTCAAGGTATTTAATCCTTGAAGATGCCTTTAGCTTCAATATAATGGACTATTCCTTTTCTTTCTTTCTTTCTTTCTTTCTTTTTTTTTTATGTACCCTATGCTTTCAGTTCTATTAGCAGGATCTTTAATTTATTTTGATTTGACCTTTGTCCATGGCGTTAAAAATAAGTGTGAAGTCATTTATTTTTTGCATGCATTTGACCAGTTTTCCCAACACCAGTTGTTAAAGAGACTTTCCTACTCCATTTGTATTTCTTATTCCTTTTTCAAAGATTAATTGATCGTAAACATGTGGATCCATCTTTGAGTATTCAAGTCTTTTCCTTAGATCTGAGGGTCTGTCTTTATCCCAAGACCATGCTGTTTTAATGGCTACTGCTTTATAGTACATTTAATTATTAGGGTAGTGAAGCCTCCCATATTTTTTTTGCATGAATTGCTTTAGGTATGTGAGGACATTTATTGTTTAATAGAAATTTTCACAAGCAACTGATCTAGTTCTTTGAAAAATGTCCTAGGTATTCTCATAGGAATTTTATTAAATCTATGCAATGCTTTTGAAAGTATTTCAATTATGTTAATCCTCCTGATCTATGAGCAGGATATATATTTCCATTTCATTGAGTCCTTTGGGAACTTCTCAGTAATGATGTCTTTGTTGCTTCTTCATAGGGCTTTACTTCCTATCTCTCTGGGACCTCTATGATTCTTACTTTGTTTCTGTTAAATTTATCCCAAAGGTCTACTGGCATTTGTTTGCTTATTTTTAGAATTTTTTCCATCTTCCATGCATTTGTTTTTTTTTTTTTCTTTTTACCATGCATTTGTTTTAAGGTTCTTTTCCAGCTTCTTCTGTTGTATGGATTTGTTATGCAGCTTCTCTTCCATCTCACTAATCCTGTTCTCAGCAGCTGCTACTCTGCTGGTGAGTAACAACAGAGTATTTTCCAGTGTGTTTTTCACTTTGCCTACCTTTTTTTTTTATTTCTTTAATATCTATTTGAAGTTTCCCCATTTCTATTCTTATGTCCTGCTTAATCTTATTGGTTGTCCATTCCATGATTTCTTTGAGTTCTTTGAAATTATTCCACACTTCCTTTCTAAAGTCCTTATCAGAGAGATATATAGGTGACTGATGTCTGTTGGGCCCTCTAAACAACAATCTTCATTCAACAGATCTGGTGGAGATCTCTGTTGCCTTCCCATTGTGAACTTTGCAGTTTTGTATTGTGTGTGTGTGTGTGTGTGTGTGTGTGTGTGTGTATTTGTGTTTTAATGTGTTCTGGCCAGGCTCCTTGGCTAGAAAAATGTGATGACACAGAGTGAGGTGGCAGCCATGTTAGTATCTAGGTGACTAGCCTGAATTTTAAATAGCTCTTTTGTTTCCAAAAGCTGTCCACTAACAAACACCATAGCTGCTGGCCACTGTTGTTGTCTGTCTTGGTGCAGGAATCTTAGTTGAAAATGCAAAATGAGCCTAAGGCCCTGTTGAGTTGCCAGGGAAAATGACAAGGCTGGACAAAAAGGATGCCCACAAGTAGACCACCATCAGGACTTCACTGCTGAGGCTGGCTGGCTGGATATTTGTAGCCAGCTCATAGTGGTGCTGCATCTGCCTGATCACAAGGTGCTGCCTAGCTTAGCTGCTCTATTACTAGCTCAGCTGCACTCTAATGTCTGTGCCCTGTGAGCTTTCCATGGGGTTAGAATTGTTCTGCTCTCCAAAGCTGCATTCCCTCCATGTCTCAGCTGCACTTCCTAATGTCCGTGTCCACAAGTTTGGCCTGGTGATAGACCTGCATAGATCTCCAAAGCTTAGTTCTCCAAGACAAAGTTGGAACAATGTTAGGGTGTCACTCACTGGTGTTTCCTCTCCCGAAGTCAGGAAAAACCAAGAGTTTTGTATAAAACACAATGTTCTAAGCTTGCAATGTCACTCACAGCTGAATACCATAGTTCAGGATGGGTCCCAAACTTTCAATTTTACCACCTGTATCTTAAAGCAAATGGCCTCTTCATCACCATTCACCAGGGAATATTTTAATTTTTTTAATTATTTCTTTATTTGAGCACCATACAACTTTTTTATGTGTGAATAAATCTAATTGGTATAGAGTAACTGAAACTTCTGGTTCAATGTCTAATAAAATTGGGTTTCAAAACATGATCTAGTTCCTTTTGTTATGGCTAAAAGAGCTTTTATTACAACTTCTGGAAATGCACATTAAATGAATAACTAAGAAATGCCACTTTATGTGCCTGCTGGGCATATCTTAAATAGGATCCCTTCTCCACTTGTGCCTATAAGATCTTTGTTTCCTTTATGCTTTGAAATTTCTCTTGACTTAGTCCCATTTGGGGTCTAATATGTAATTTGAAATTTGACTTTTTAGACTGACTTTTCACCTCAATATTCTATATGACTCAGTTCCTAGATCTTGCCTTCTTTTGGCTCTGTATATTTTCCGATCATATGAAATTCTATCTTTCACTCTCTTTTATACTGTTGTTTTTCCAGAATTTTATATTTATTTTAAACATATTTTTATTTGGGGGATCACACCAGAGGTGCTCAGGGGAGCTCAGGTGCTGAGACTAGTGTTTGGGGATTACTCCAGGCAGTATTTGGGTGACCAGAAAGTGTTAATAAAGAACCTGAGCCTTCTGCATGTAAAATGTTCCTTAAACAGGTTGAGCTCTTTCTATGAAACCCATCACTATTCTTTGGAGAAATTCTTTAATAATTATTTTATGAAAGTCATCTAGTAAAAACATTGTTCTCTAAAAATGTTAATCACGTCAATTGCTAATTAAATGCCCCCTTAATTGTATTAGCTATAGATTAAAATGCATTTGTTATATAAATTAATTTTTGTAAGGACACAGAAAACATATTTTTCTTTCAATAGAATCAATAAATCAGTTTTTATATATGAAATATATAGTGAAAGAAAATTTTGTTTCATCTTTCAAATGAACATCAGGTCATTATCCATCATCTTGGAATTTAAGGGGTTGGATTTTATTTTAGTGAATCATTTGTATTATCATTTCATGGCTTGTCAGATATTTTGGTGTCTCAAAAATTCTAGAAAATGTATCCATTTTTTTGTTTATTTTTTTGTTTTTTGGGGCCACACCCCGTGACGCTCAGGGGTTACTCTTGGCTATGTTCTCAGAAATTGCTCCTGGCTTGGGGCACCATATGGGATGCTGAGAAATCGAACCATGGTTCATCCTAAGCTGGCTCAGGCAAGGCAGATGCCTTATGGCTTGCACCACTGCTCCAGCCCCAGAAAATATATCTTTTAATTTATAATTGCCAGTAAGTTCTAGTCAATGCAAGGTAGCATATGGATGTAGTATTTTGCCATTAAATAGACAATAATTACCCAGAATATATTATAAAGAGTCAAAGATTATTATACAGATATAAGGGATTATATTGTGAATCAGACACCATGTATTCCTTTTTTCTGGAATAGAGAGATGTGGTCCATACTAGATAGTGCTCAGGAGCACAAAGTACCTTAAGCATGTTACCTTACATATTATGCCTTCCTTTTTATTGAACTGTATAATTATATACAGAAATTGACATACCAAAATTATTTTTGCTTAATAACTGTAATCTAAATATCTAAATAAGAAAATTACTATCAGAAAAAAACTTTAGGGAAATCCAAATTCCTCACTGATATCTCCTTGCTTCAATGTAGTTAAGTATAAGAATGTTTGAAAAAATGAGTCTCATAGTTACCTAGTCTTCCTTCTTACCATTTAGTAAGTTATATTATCATTTATGAAATTATTGAAAACTTTTAGGAAAGTAATTTAGATTTTTTTATTTTTTTCCCATTTGGAACTCAAACACACATAAAGCAATTTTTTTAATGCTACTCTGTAGACATAGCTAAAAGAATTTAGCTTTCTTATTTGTTATATAATATCTTTATTTAATTACTATGATTACAAACATGTTTTTTTTTTTTTTTGGTTTTTGGGCCACACCCGGCGTGCTCAGGGGTTACCCTTGGCTGTCTGCTCAGAAATAGCTCCTGGCAGGCACGGGGGACCATATGGGACACCGAGATTCGAACCAACCACCTTTGGTCCTGGATCGGCTGCTTGCAAGGCAAACGCCGCTGTGCTATCTCTCCGGGCCCAAACATGTTTTTTTTTGTTTGTTTGTTTTGAGGTCACACCTGGCAGTGCTCAAGGGCCACTCCTGGCTCTATGCTCAGAAATGAACCCTGGCAGGCACAGGGGAGCATATGGGATGCCAGGATTCGAACCACCATCTTTCTGCATGAAAGGCAAATGCCTTACCTCCATGCTATCTCTCCTGCCCCTACAAACATGTTTGTAGTTAGGTTTCAGTGATAAAAAAAAAGAGCACATCCTTCATTAAAGATGTAAGGTAATGGTGATGAGAAGGTTGAACTGGGGAATAGCTTTCTATGAATTTCACTGTCATAGTTGTATTATATTTGTATGGACAAAAAATGACCTTTTTTTAAATTTTTTTTTATTTAAACACCTTGATTACATACATGATTGTGTTTGGGTTTCAGTCATGTAAAGAACACCCCCCATCACCAGTGCAACATTCCCATCACCAATGTCCCAAGTTTCCCTCCTCCCCAACCGACCCCCGCCTGTACTCTAAACAGGCTCTCCATTTCCCTCATACATTCTCATTATTAGGACAGTTCAAAATGTAGTTATTTCTCTAACTAAACTCATCACTATTTGTGGTGAGCTTCCTGAGGTGAGCTGTAACTTCCAGCTCTTTTCTCTTTTGTGTCTGAAAATTATTATTGCAAGAATGTCTTTCATTTTTCTTAAAACCCATAGATGAGTGAGACCATTCTGCATTTTTTTCTCCCTCCCTGACTTATTTCACTCAGCATAATAGATTCCGTGTACATCCATGTATAGGAAAATTTCATGACTTCATCTCTCCTGACAGCTGCATAATATTCCATTGTGTATATGTACCACTGTTTCCTTAGCCATTCGTCTGTTGAAGGGCATCTTGGTCGTTTCCTTAGTCTTGCTATGGTAAATAGTGCAGCAATGAATATAGGTGTAAGGAAAGGGTTTTTGTATTGAATTTTTGTGTTCCTAGGGTATATTCCTAGGAGTGGTATAGCTGGGTCTTATGGGAGCTTGATTTCCAGTTTTTGGAGGAATCTCCATATCGCTTTCCATAAAGGTTGAACTAGATGGCATTCCCACCAGCAGTGGATAAGAGTTCCTTTCTCTCCACATCCCCGCCAACACTGTTTATTCTCATTCTTTGTGATGTGTGCCATTCTCTGGGGTGTGAGGTGGTATCTCATCGTTGTTTTGATTTGCATCTCCCTGATGATTAGTGATGTGGAGCATTTTTTCATGTGTCTTTTGGGCATT
Organism: Suncus etruscus; assembly: GCF_024139225.1. Classification (NCBI taxonomy): domain Eukaryota; kingdom Metazoa; phylum Chordata; class Mammalia; order Eulipotyphla; family Soricidae; genus Suncus; species Suncus etruscus. Next base: position 76,021,641 of record NC_064853.1, on the reverse strand, counting down.
TGTATTTCTTCTTTGTCAAAGTGTCTGTTCATTTCTTCTCCCCATTTTTTGATGGGATTAGATGTTTTTTTTTCTTGTAAAGTTCTGTCAGTGCCTTGTATATTTTGGAGATTAGCCCCTTATCTGATGGGTATTGGGTGAATAGTTTCTCACACTCAGTGGGTGGCTCTTGTATCCTGGGCACTATTTCCTTTGAGATGCAGAAGCTTCTCAGTTTAATATATTCCCATCTGTTAATCTCTGCTTTCACTTGCTTGGAGAGTGCAGTTTCCTCCTTGAAGATGCCTGTAGTCTCAATGTCCTGGAGTGTTTTGCCTATGTGTTGTTCAATATATCTTATGGTTTTGGGTCTGATATCGAGGTCTTTAATCCATTTGGATTTTACCTTCATACATGATGTTAGCTGGGGGTCTAAATTCAATTTTTTGCAAGTGGCTATCCAGTTGTGCCAACACCACTTGTTGAAGAGGCTTTCCCTGCTCCATTTAGGATTTCCTGCTCCTTTATCAAAAATTAGGTGATTGTATGTCTGGGGAGCATTTTCTGAGTATTCAAGCCTATTCCACTGATCTGAGGGTCTGTCCTTATTCCAATACCATGCTGTTTTGATAACTATTGCTTTGTAGTAAAGTTTAAAGTTGGGGAAAGTAATTCCTCCCATATTCTTTTTCCCAATGATTGCTTTAGCTATTCTAGGGTGTTTATGGTTCCAAACAAATTTCAACAGTGCCTGATCCACTTCTTTGAAGAATGTCATAGGTATCTTTAGAGGGATAGCGTTGAATCTGTATAATGCCTTGGGGAGTATTGCCATTTTGATGATGTTAATCCTGCCAATCCATGAGCAGGGTATGTGTTTCCATTTCCGCGTGTCCTCTCTTATTTCTTGGAGCAGACTTTTATAGTTTTCTTTGTATAGGTCCTTCACTTTTTTAGTCAAGTTGATTCCAAGATATTTGAGTTTGTGTGGCACTATTGTGAATGGGGTTGTTTTCTTAATGTCCATTTCTTCGTTATTACTATTGGTGTACAGAAAGGCCATTGATTTTTGTGTGTTAATTTTGTAGCCTGCCACCTTGCTATATGAGTCTATTGTTTCTAGAAGCTTTTTGGTAGAGTCTTTAGGGTTTTCTATGTAGAGCATCATGTCATCTGCAAACAGTGAGAGCTTGACTTCTTCCTTTCCTATCTGGATTCCCTTGATATCTTTTTCTTGCCTAATCGCTATAGCAAGTACTTCCAGTGCTATGTTGAATAGGAGTGGTGAGAGAGGACAGCCTTGTCTTGTGCCAGAATTTAGAGGGAAGGCTTTTAGTTTTTCTCCATTGAGGATAATATTTGCCACTGGCTTGTGGTAGATGGCCTTAACTATATTGAGAAAGGTCTTTAGGATTTTCTAAGTAGAGTATCATGTCATCTGCAAACAGTGAGAGCTTGACTTCTTAAAAGTAATGGCCGCCCTATCTCTAAAATCTGCCTTTTATTTAGTGGTGGGTACAGTTGACTAAAATCTGCCTTTTATTTAGTGGTGGATACATTTTACATTGTGTAAAGACCTAGATATTATCCTTTAATAATTAAAGCATAAATACAGTTTTGTGCTAGTAATATCTCTTTAAGGCCATTAAATATATTTGAATGAAATAAACCTTGTTTTTAAAGAAAGAAAATTACATTTGAGAAGACATATCTGAATTTTAATCTTGATACTTTCAGTGAATCTTATGATTGCCAGTATATGATCCCACTGATGTAAATTATAAAATAAGAGGTTTAGATTAGATTAAAACTGGAATACCGAGTATTTTTTGTCTATACCAGCAAATTGTCTGATTTGCCTTTACCATTCAGTAAACACAAGGGACCAGTAATTGGCAAATGGCTCCTTTTATTCTTTCTTAAAAAAACAAACTCTTGATTTTTCTAGTTATCACTGAGAAGTGGCTTTGACCAGAACATTGGCTTGCAATAAAATGCTAGATGGAAAATAAAGTTTATGATCTAGAACCCTAAATATGATTAAAAAGGTACTATTTTAAATTAAAGAAGTGTGATTTAAAAATATTCATTGTTGAAAGTTAAGCATGTAATATTTTCACACCAATTTTAGTGTCAACATCCCTCTATGAGTGTTCTCATATACCATCCCACTGTCACTTATCTGCCACCTTGCCATGAAAGTATAAGTTAATCACAGAAAAAATCTGTAAAATCTTCCAACATGTGGAAGCCAAAAACCTAACACAAAACAGTTCTAAACAACTGGATTGAAGAGGAAATCAAGAAAGAATAAAAAGTATTCTTGAAAATAATGAGAATAATGATTCAGCCTATCAGAACCTATGGGTACAGCAAAATCATATTATGTGGGAAATTCATAGCACAGCAGGCCTACATTAAGAAAGAAGAAAAGTCAAATTGAAAACCAAACTTAAGCACACTTCTCAGAAATCTGGAGACGGACCAGCAAATATTCCCTAAAATTGTAGAAGGGCATAAATAGTAAAAATTAGAACAGAATTCAAAAACAAAGAAACCAAGAAAGAAATTAAAAGAATATAAGATACCAGGACTTAACTATGATTTTGATATGCCATATAATTATACCAGCCATCTAAGAATGAATGTTCTAATTGGTTCTTCTTTTCACATTGTTTAACTTTCATTTATTTTTTTCTTTGTGGTATAACTAGGTGTATGACTTTGTTTTTCCATATTTAAATATTTATTTTTAGGATAAATTAAGGAAATATATTTACCCATTGAATAGTAATTGAATATTTTGGCTCTCGTGAATAATAAATTAACCACATATACAGATTTATTTAAACTTTTGATTCCGTAGAATTGCTTGTTTTTTCCACAGCATGATATTGCTTTATTTACTTTAGTTCTGTAGTATAGTTTGAAGACAGATAGTATATATATATATATATATATATATATATATATATATATATATATATATATATCTTTTCTCAAAGTTGCTTTGAATATTGAAGGTCTTTTGTGATTACATTTAAATTTTAGGATTATTTTTCTATTTATGTAAAAAGTGCCATTGATAACTTGGTATTGATTACATTGAGTCATCTGTAGTTTGTTTTATATGTGGGTAACATTTCTACAATTTTCTAATACTTATCATAAGGTATACTTGCGTTTATTCATGTCTTTCCTTAAGAATATTATGGTTTTATTGGTTCTTTGAATTCTTTTCCTGATTTCTGTATTGAATTTTAGCTTTCATATTTACCATTTTCCTCCCACTACCTTTTGAATTTGTTTGTTGTTACTGCTCTAGAGTTTTGAGACCTAAGTTTAAGTTGCTGAAATGGGCTTCTTCTTCTTCTTCTTCTTCTTCTTCTTCTTCTTCTTCTTCTTCTTCTTCTTCTTCTTCTTCTTCTTCTTCTTCTTCTTCTTCTTCTTCTTCTTCTTCTTCTTCTTCTTCTTCTTCTTCTTCTTCTTCTTCTTCTTCTTCTTCTTCTTCTTCTTCTTCTTCTTCTTCTTCTTCTTCTTCTTCTTCTTCTTCTTCTTCTTCTTCTTCTTCTTCTTCTTCTTCTTCTTCTTCTTCTTCTTCTTCTTCTTCTTCTTCTTCTTCTTCTTCTTCTTCTTCTTCTTCTTCTTCTTCTTCTTCTTCTTCTTCTTCTTCTTCTTATTCTCCTTCTCCTCCTCCTCCTCCTCCTCCTCCTTCTTCTGTTTGCTTTTGGGCCACACCCGGTGACGCTTAGGGGTTACTCCTTGCTATGTGTTCAGTAATCGCTTCTGGCTTGGGGGACCATATGGGACACCTTCTAGGCTAGCAAGTGCAAGGCAAATGCCTTGCCACTAGCGCCACCAATTCGACTCATATTACATCTTTCTTAATTTGGCTTACTATGCTAACAATTTCCTACATAATAGAGCTTTTGTTATATCTCACATATTCAGACAGCTTATGTCTTTGTTGTCAATTTTAATAAAATTTTTTAAAGTTTTTCCTTGATTTCCTCTTTTATTTAGTTACTATTTAGTAGTGTTTTGTGTTTAGTTTTCATGTGTTGGATATTATATGGAAGATTTGTAGTGGATTTTATATTGTTTCCCTTATATTTGAGGGCTCTTTATGGTACTTTATGTAATCGGCCTATTTCTTTTTTGTTAATGTGTGTCTTGGAATTGTTTGTTTGTTTCTCTTTGGGTCTCTAGAATCTGGGTTTCTTGAATCTTCCCGAGATCAGGATAATTCTCAGTAACATTTATTTATCCAGCTATTCTTTTTTTCTCTTTTTCCTTTATTTCTGGTAATTTTTTGATTAGAAGATTATTCTTTTGAAAATATTATGTGTAAATATCACACTCTATGCCAACCACTTATCTCTTTTCTTTTGCAATTCATTTTTGGTATTGGCAAGTTTTTTGTCTTTAATCTAACTGATATGGCCCTCCTCCTCATTAAATTCAGTTGCTGTGGTTTCTACTGTATTTTTAATTTCTCCAATTCCATTTATATGGATTCTTTGATATCCTGCATTAGGTCATCTTTCAGTTATTCTTCCAATGATTGTCTTATTTTCCTGGCCATTGTAAGGAGCATTAATTTAAGTTTCTCTCAATGAGGCTTTAGACTTTATTTGATTTTGTTGATTTGCCAGGACGACAGTATCTATAGTCAAAGCACATGAATTACTTTGTTTCTTCATTGTTCTTAAAGATTTGTGGGCTCTGTCATTTGAGTTTTAGATTACCAATTATGTGGGCTTTGAACCTGTTCTGTATATTTCATCAAAATGTTACTCTTTATAATCTGTTAATCTATCTCTGTGCCCTAAAATACTATTTCAATGCGCATGCAGGTGAATATCTATGAATCTCATTTGCATTAAACATAATCATGGCGGTATGTGGGCAAAGAAAAATACACTAGCCACATTTGGAGTTACTGGGTTGAATGAACATGCCCACATATTTGGGTTTTGAGCTTCAAGAGATGGTCAGAGACATGGGTACTTCCTGGTTTAGGGGACCCAGGGAGAAGTGTGAGATAGAGAAAGGTAGTGATATGGGCCTGAACTAGTGCTTTTTGATTAGTTAGAAAGACTACTATAAAGTTAGATCTACTAAAATTTTCTTTTTGTCTTGGATGTTGTAAATAAATTTCTAGTTATAAGAGTGAGAAAAGAGGGACTAGTCTTCAGCCATAAATCCTGATGTGTCAAAGCAAAAGATAAAATATGCAAGACAAAGCTGTATCCTCTTATGATTTTGAAAATAAGAGTCTCTTGTTACAGAGACTGACTTTCTTTGTAAATAGTATTCAAACTGTCTTTAAAATATTATTTCTGAGGACTTAGAATAACACAGTTAGCACATTAAGTAATAATAGTTAGTTAATACAAACCAAATTTGATCCTAGGCACCATGTGATTCCCCAAACATCAACACTGGAGGACTCAGAGTGCTATTGGGTTGGCCTACATATCCTTTAGGATCTTACTGTGAACCCCAAGGCAACTGGCAGAGAACTGCCTTATGTTTTCTGAACAAAACCCCTCCAAAAAAAAAGGCAAGAAAGGGAGCCAGAGCAATATCAGGAAGGGAGTTTGCCTTGCATGTGGCTGATCCAGTTTTGATCCTCCTCAGAATACAAGATGGTACCCCATGACTGCCAGGAGTGATTCATGAGCAAAGAGCCATAAGTAAAAAATATTTTTTGATTTTTAATATAATTAAATTTTTTAATTTAATTAGATAATATTAAATTTATTAAATAATAAAATGTTATTACATTTATATTAAATAAATACTTCTTTAAAATTTAAATTAATGTCAGTCCATGCATTATATTGTTGAACTGTATAAACATTGATGCTAGCTGCTCTTTAACATCCTGACAATGAAATCTAGATGTGCAAATTTTCAAAATTCTTAGAATGAGATCTTCTCTACTGATGTCTGCTTTTAATAGCTCTGGTTGACTAGAATGTTTTTTATCCCTTCATTTGCCAGGGTTCCATATTTATACTTGAAAATCTTAAACTTTGGGTGAAATCCTTTGTTTTCTGAGATCTAAAAGGAAAAGTTCTCAATGAAACTTCATACCAGAGATAGTGTGAGCCCTAATCCAACAGGTGCCAAAGTACTTTTGCACTTAGCCATAACTTGTCACCTTTCAACTTCTCAGCCATATTGTATCATTCATTTTTTATTTTAAATTTGCCTTCTCATTGAAGATTGTATTCTCAATTTAATTTGAGGTGCTGAGAAGGTAGTGTCTGAGAAAGCATTTGTTAAAGTCTGAACTTGTCATTGTTGACCTCCATGGTGAATTATGTCTGTATTTAACAGATGAATGCTGTGATGTGGGCAGCCATATCCCAGGAGAGTAGAGGTGGTTGTTCCAGAATCTAATAAAGCCGTGGCCTGTCTGCATCATCACTTATGTAGTGTAATCACTTGTATCATTCATATCATGTCTTTCATTAATCAGAGCTCATGTAGGCAACAAGGGAATGTAAGTTCTATTAGCATGACATATGGTGGCCTTCCCAAGGTTTTGCTACTTTGGAAGGTTTCATGGTTTGTTCAATTCAAGTAAAGACTGCTTAATAACATAAATTTGGGCATACCTCTCCCCTGGAAATTAATATTGTCTTTATTTTTTTTTCTAACTATTTTAGTTAGTGATGATTGTACCCAGGATTTGAATATTCATCACATTCAGTGGAATTTGTTACTTAGCCTCAAATAGTAGACTCCTTATAACTACTTCTAGAGAATGAATATAAAAGAAAAAAAATATTTTTAATTGCAAAGGTGATGAATGAGGTAGGCCATCAGAACTATTTTCCTATCCTCTAGAGATGTTGAAAATACAGATTTATTTTGAAAACAAAATAAGAATGAGTTTGGAAAAAAGTCATAAGTTTGGTTACTTTGGAAATTTATTTATAGATCCTTATCTTGATAATACGATTTGTATTCACAATTTTTAATACAATACTATTTCCCTTAAAATGAAACGTTTAATAAGTTGAAATAGACTAGTTTTAGACATAGTACTATTTCTAGAAAATTTTAGCATTAATTTTATGACCTGTGATTAAGTTGCTCTCAGTAGAATTTTTATATTTCTCACAATTATTTTTCAAATATGGAATGCTTCACCAACTTGCGTATCATCCTTGCGCAGGGGCCTTGCTAATCTACTGTATATCATTCCAAATTTAGTATATGTGCTGTCAAAACAAGCACTATTTCTCACAATTTTAATAAAATATAAATCATGGGACTGGAGAGATAGTACAGCAGATAGGGTGCTTGCCTTGCATGTGGCAACCTGGGTCCTATCATGACACCCCAAATGATACACCAAGTTCTACCAAATGTGATCCCTGAACACAGAGCCAGTAAGTCCCAAGTACTTCTAAGTGTGAATCTAAAGCCAATATAAAATATATAAAATTATACATAGTATATATATAATACATGTGTAATTTAACTATATAAGACCACTTTTGATTTTTTTCAACTTAATGTAATTTCCCTTCCTCCAAAATTATACATTTTTCCACCTATTTTAGATAATCTTCCAAAGTGATACATTTCTTCTACTCATGTTAGAAATTAAACAATAAAGGATCTCTATTATTTCATCTGTATTTATCTTGCAGCAAAACATTTGGCTTTCTCACACAGTTGATGATAAATGTCACTTGACATGTCAGAAATGCGCTCTGCCACAGTGTTGGCAGAAAGGCTGATTTTGCTAAACTGACCTTTCTTTTCCAGACAGATAATACTTGCAGCCTGTAACATGCATTTTTTAACAAACTCTCCTTCTGGGAATGGTTTCCCAGCCTTAGCAATCATCTCACTAACCATGTAACTAGCTTCGACTGATGCAACATTCTCTTTGGTTGCTTTCTTGAAGAAATCTTGTTGCCTCATTAGACATGCTTTAAGACTAGCAGCCGGCTCTCTCATTTCCTTGATATTTTGCACATTCCTCAGCATTAGTTGAATAATGGCATTTCAAGTTGTATTCCTTGTGCACTACAACTTTCTTTGAGCAAATAAGACATATGGGGATGCCCCTGTGCTCAACAAAGAAATACTGTGTCTCCCACTTTTCCTGAAATTGTCTGTGCTCATCAATCTTTCTCTTCACTGCAGGATTTGATTAGGTCATGATGAAGGTATGACAAAATCTAATTCTGTAATAAACTTCTCTCCCTTCTCTCTCTTAGGCCTCCGATAATGCAAGGGACAGTGGGCAGATTTATTCGCTTACCAAATATTCGCAATAAAAAATCGCATTAGTAAGAAAAAATCGTATTAAACATTTGCAAACCCTGAACGAAACTGCTCAGGGTATGCGAATGTTTAATGCGATTTTTTTCTTACTAATGCGGTTTTTATTGCGATTATTTGGTAAGCAAATAATTGTGAATACTGCGATATTTGAAGGCTGGCCATGGGCCACAAAATGTTGTACGGAGGGCCGCAAACGACCCGCGGGCCGCGAGCTTATGACCCCTGCTTTACATCATATGCTGATATTATTGGTACATATCATATAAGCAATAAATCTTTTTAATAAGGAATTAAAAAGATTCAGAAGAACCACGTGATTGGCTGGAGTGATGGTGCAGTTGGTAGGGCGTTTGCCTTGCACATGGCTAACCCAGGATGGCCGGGGTTCAATCCCCGCCGCATCCCATCTGGTCCCCCGAGCAGCAGCAATTTCTGAGCACAGAGCCAGGAGTAACCCCTGAGCATTGCTGGGGGTGCCCTCCAAACCAAACCAAAACAAAACAAAATTTAAATAATTTCATAGCATATTTTTATTAAGGTAGTTATAATGTTTCTCAGCAAAATAATTATATTTACTTTACTTTCTTTTTTTTACTTTTGTTTTTCGTTTGTTGTGTTTTGTTATTGGCCCTCATCTGGTGACACTCAGGGATTACTCCTGGCTCTGTGCTCAAAAATCTTTCTTGGCTTTGGGGAGCATATGGGGCGCCAGGGATCAAACCGAGTCCGTCCTGGGTCAGCCACATGCAAAGCAAATGCCCTATAGCTGTACTATCACTCTGGCTCCATATTCTATTTTCTTTTATTTCCCCTTTTCCCCTCTATGACCAAGGGTCACACACATGCATACATGCTTGCCAGTCTCATACATTTGGTTTTGATGTTTTCAGGCGTCACATAATTTGGTCTAGAGGACTTGAGAAGTCACCATCGCAGGGTGAAATATAAGACTTTTTTGCACTTCTGATTAATTGAATAAAATTATAACATCTACATGCAGTTATTAAATCATTTTGTGCAATATATTTGGATGATTAAGTTTGGGGTGTTCACAAGACCTCCTATATGTAGAAGAAAATACTTTTATTCTCCCTAAATAATTTAATGAATTTTTCTCTCTATTCTTCTCCTGGATACCTGTGCTGGATATAGAAGCTTCCCTTGCTTTTGTGTTATTTTTATTTTCTTTGAAAACAATAACCAAGAGGCTAGAATTATAGTAGAGTAGATAGTGCACTTGATTTGCATGCAAACAACCTGTTTTGATCCCCATTATCCTATGTGGTCCCCTGAACACTGCCAGGAATAATTCCTGACCATCACTGCATATCATCCCAAAATAAAGTGAGAACCAAATATCTCAGCTTGGATATTTTATAAGAACAGAGAATAGTGATAAATCTCATTATTTAAAATTAAGCAAGGGCATTGATATTTAATTATATAAACTGGATACAATAACACCTGGGGATATACTTATATATTTTGGACAGAGATTTGATTTTGCCACAAGTTTCAAAGTATATTTTGTTTATTCTACAAAAAATTTAATAACTTTTGTTTACAGTTAAAAAACCCGATATAAACATTTTGAGAGTAGGGTTATACTTATCAATACTCAGAAATCATTTTTTATTGGTACTTAGGGGCTATTGTAATGACATACTGAAGATAAACATAGGTAAGCTGTAAGGCAGGTAGGTGCATTACCCTCTATTCTATCTCTCTGGTTCCCAAATTTATTTGCCAATAAAAGCTAAATTGATTTAACAATAATATGAAATGTTTCACATAAAGTAAAATATTTGTTAATTATAGTTTTTTCTCTTGAATTTTAAATGATTTTATCTTTGTGAAGATGATGTCTACTGAGTTGAGTTGCTAATAAGCCCCATGCTGACTAAAGTTGATGTGATTCTTTCATATTTTAGAGTGTAATATTCATGAATTTATAATGTGCATCATATTTCCCTGTGAAAATTGCTTATTTTAAATGAATAGTTACTTTAAAAGCCTTGGAAATTTTTTCTTAGGAAATTAGAAAAGGAAAGTAAAATGACTATATTTCTAATAAATTCATGCTCGGTCCTTAAAAATGTAAACCATGAAAACCACATTTGGTACATTGTTCAAAAGGAATCTGTTGGGACTATAGATGTTATTTCTTTAGGAAGCCTCTTGTGATTTTCAGGAACTTGTGTTATGTGCTTGATCATTTTTTAATAATTTATTTACTTGTATTTAATTAAAGATTCATTGTTTTCAACATTAACAATAGATGTGTTTTGCATACAACATTCCAACACCCATCTCATGACCAATCCCAGACCCATTTGTTCTCACCAGTGACCAAACTTCACTCCTGCGCACTTCCTTCCCATACCTGACACCTTTAAGAGATCTCAAATCTCAAAATTCAGAGTGTTTATGTATTAGTAATTTAGATCACATGTTTTCAGAGTTGTTGAGGCTGTGATTTGGTTATATAGCTCTACCAATCTCCCTCATCATCAGTGTTCTTGGCACCCCTGACTTCACTTCATTTATTACTTCTCTTTCTAGTCTTTCTTTCCCTGAATTTCTTGCCTTCTGTGTTTTTCTCTTTCCTATTCTTAGGGTTAATGGTGATCTAGGCATCTCTTTTTATTGGGTGGTTTGAGATTATTCCTGAATATATGCTCTCTCTCTCTCTCTCTCTCTCTCTCTCTCTATCTCTCTATATCTAGATAGATAGATAGATAGAGCATATATTCAGGAATAGTATATATATATATATATATATGTATATATATATATATATATATATATATAAAATAGAACTCAAGAAACCATGTTTGAAACTGTTGACTGAACTTTAGTTGGCCACATGTAAGGTAAGCACATTACCTTCTGTACTATCTCTCAACTCATGAACACCAGTAATTTTTATTTTTCTTTTTGTGGGCTGAGGAAAGGTTACTGGGCCACACCTAGGAAAAATAAATTATTAAAAAATAAATGAATAAATATTTAAAATCATGGAGAAAGTACACATAATACAATAATTTGTATGATTTTATTTGATTAATTGTTTATTTTTTGTGGGGGCCAAACATCTGTACTCAGTGTTTATTCCTGGCATTATGCTCACAGATCACTTCTAGCAGGGCTCAGGGAAACTATCTGGGATGCCAGAGATAGAGTATTCTGGGGTCGCACCTCTCTGCATTCAGACATTACTCCTGGAAGGCTCGGGGGACCATATGGAATGCCTAGGATAGAACCTGGGTAGGCAGTGTTCAAGGAAAATGCCCTCCCTGCTGTGCTATCAATATGAAACCAGGAGGGTATTTTTTATTTTGAATTTTTCCTGCAGCCAACATGTCAGCTGTTCCATTCTAGTTGTGTCCGTGTGTGTGTGTGTTCGTGTGTCCGTGTGTGTGTGTTCGTGTGTCCGTGTGTGTGTGTGTGTGTGTGTGTGTGTGTGTGTGTATAAAGTATCCATCTTGTTCTGTATCTTGTGACAAAACGTTCATGTCTGTTTGGATCATGTATTATTTGATATGCAAATTTTTACTTAGGAACTATAGTTAGTTAGGGAGAGAATATTACTGACTTCCAGAAATAGGTCTTTAAAAGGGCAATAGATATTTGGAAAACTGGTTTTAAATAAGGGAAAACAGTTCTTCCTTGTGGTTCCTACTTTTCTATATTTGAGACCAAAATTCCTTGAAAAGATATTAGCCTAATGAACAAATTAAAAATTAAAAATTAAACCAAATTCATAGGCAGAGATAAATCTGAAAAAAAAAAACACTTGAATAATGGAATGATCTCTGTTAAAGGAGAACGTGTCTTCTCATTAGGAACAAGGGGTTATTAATTTTTAGATGTAGTCTCAAAATGATATGTGATGTAGAACTTGTTAAATGCAGCATTTGCACTCTTTACTTTAGGCAAAGTGAGGGAGAAATTTTCTGAGTGGAGCCTGGTGAAGCCTGTTTTTAGAAACCACCCAGGCAATTATAATATTGGTTAAATTTAAACATTATTGCTGTTTTGAGAGTCCCTTGACTATTTTTTATTCTTCCTTCTAATGACATGTTTCACTACTCATTTTTCTCTCCTCCCTTCTGAAGGGAATTATTTTCTTGACAGATTTGATTTTTGGTCAACTTCTTGATGTGCACTTTGAAAGGAAAGGTGACATAAGGTTAGAAATAAGAGAGTAAATTTCCCGGGTAGTTGGAGATTAGAGAATAGTGTTGAATGAGGAATTGCATATATGGGGGGAAATGAACACACTATTTTAGAGCCTGAAATTGTCTTTGAGTTTGATTGTCAACATTACCACTTATCAGATGCATGGCTTTGATTCACTTAATTGCCTTGTCTAAGACTCAATTCCTTCATCTGCAAATGTTGGTAAATCGTCAGTAACAATTCAAAGGAATATCATAATGACTCAATTTGTTAATTTCCATAAAGAACATAGAACTATTCAGTATTCACCAGCTATCATTGCTTTTTGCAATACACGCTTTTCATGTTCAGAAAGAAAAACAACAAAGAATCTCAGTTATTTGGAAATTGCTTTTTGATTGCTGAATCCATTGTTTTGCTTTTAAAAGGACTTTTAAAGACTCAATTACATAGGTCACAGTTTTAAGAGGGTTTGTGAAGGAATATATTTATCTAATTAGAGCAAGCTTCAAAGATATTTACAATCTAAAACAAATGAAATGTCCTGTTGTTATAAAGCTGTTTCAGGTTCTTAGTTAATCATTTTCTCTGCTGCAAATCTCTGAAACGTTCTCAAAATAGTTGTACAAGTTTTCACTCCAGCTCCTTCATTAACTAACTCCAAACTTCTTATCCTCTAATATGTGATCTTTTATTGTAAAGCTGCGTTCTTTGAAATAAAGACTATATTTCCTTATTTACAGATTTTTCAAACATGATAGCTTTAGCTCTTGTTGAATATTTATTGAAGCTTTCCTAATAACCCAATAATATACTTATTTTTTATTCCATGTAGTTTAATCAGTCCATAATAAAGCTGTTTGGAATCACCAAAACAGACATTTTTTTCTAATCTCTTTCTGTATTATGACAAAGCAATAAAAAAACATCAACAGGTGAGGTATGGTAAACAATAAAACACTCAGAGCCAAAGACAAAATTCTGATTGTACCTCTAAATAGCTTTAACTCAAAAAAGTAATTTGTTTTTTTGGATCAATGTTATCATTTAAGTAGGTTTTTTTCAACAGGGATAATAGTGACTCCTCACTGGGATGAAGAGAAATCAAATGGAGAAGTAGATGTAATTTTGAGCAAAGTATTATCCACATATTGACTTTTACAAATCATTATTGCTAATATTTATTGAGTGCTTGAAAGAAGCTGGTCACTATATAAATCATTATATATGTATATATATATATCAATATTATTTAACCTATACATATATAGTATTATTGCAATATCTAGACAGTTCAATTTTGTTAAAATTTATATTTGATAAGTATAATGTTAAATATATTCTAAACAATGGTTTGGTTTTTTTTTTTTTTTGTTTTTTTCGGGCCATACCTGTTTGATGCTCAGGGGTTACTCCTGGCTAAGCGCTCAGAAATTGCCCCTGGCTTGGGGGAACCATATGGGACGCCGGGGGATCGAACCGTGGTCCTTCCTGGGCTAGCGCTTGAAAGCAGACCCCTTACCTCTAGCGCCACCTCGCTGACCCCTAAACAATGTTTTAATCTCATTTTATATATGTATATATAATATCTGAAATATTAATTTCTAAAATTGGAAAAAGTAGATATAGAATCTAGATCTTTTATCATAAGTTAAATCAAAATTAGAGAAGTTTACAAAACTGATTTGTGGGCAGCATGGTTTGGAAGACTTGAACTTTGAGTTTCTTTTTCTGTTTGAAAAATGACTCCTGCTTGGGAATAACTGGCTAGACAGGCATATCGTATCAGAGTATTCTTTTGTAGTTTTTAACTTGTGCAGACACAGGCACTTAAGTTGTTCACAGTAGAAGCCAGAGCCATTTAAAATTCTATTTTTTATTTTTTGTTTACTTATTGTTTTGTGGGTCATACATGGCAAGGATCAAAAGTAACTCTTGATTCTGCAAATAAGAATTCCTCTTGATGGTACACAGAGAACAATATGGGATTTCCTAGATAGAATCCTGGTCATGAACATGCAAATCAAACACCCTACCTGCTGTATTATGCTCCACCCATAACTTGTAAAGATTTTATCCACATGTTGTTAATAGTTAATCTGGGTTATTATTTTATTTTATTTTAATTTTGGTTTTGGGGCCACACTCAGAGATGTTCAGGAATTACTCCTGGCTTTGCACTCAGAAATTGCTCCTGACAGTGCTCAGAGGACCATAGGGATGTCAGAGATTGCACATAGGTTGAATAAGTGCAAGGTAAATGCCATACCGACTATACCATTGTTCTGGCCCATTAGTTATTTTATTTTCATATTTTGCATATAAACACATTTGCAACTCCATCCTAGAATATCTTTTTTCTTTTCTGTGAGCTAACATTCTACAAGGCGAGAATTTCTCTTTAGGTTTGTATCATAGGAAATAAATGCATTGTATGGCTTGTATCTTAAATTTTATAAACAAAATATGGTCTTATATGTAACTTATAATAAATTTAACAATAAATCAATAATGCAAAGGTGGCATACCATACAATTTTCTGTTAAGAATATTTCTGAGTATAGTATTGACAAATTTCAAATTATTTGCATCATAATTTTCTTATAATTTTCAAAAATAATATGAATTAAAAGAATATCTGAAATGTTCTCCCTTGAGTATACATGAATTTTAATAGTAACACTAATTCAAAAGTTAATGCTTTTCAGCATTCTAAAATTTTTAAATTAACAATTGTCAAAACATATAATCAAACTACATGACCATTTCAAATGAAATGGTCTCCATATCAAAGCTGTGGTATATATACTCAATGGTATACTACTCTGCCAGTAAAAATTATTAAATTTTGAAATAAATAAATTTTGTCATTTTGTTAACCTGAATAGATCTTGAGGTGACTATGTAGCATAAATGTAAAATTAGAGAAAATCCCAATTAGCCTTTCCATAGATGTAGAGAATTTTTGACAAAATACTATATCCATTCAAGAAAAAAAGTAACTTCCAATATAGGGTTTAAAGGAATTTATCTCAATAAATAAGACCATATACAATACATTTGCAGCTAATATAATTCCTTAAGTGGATAAAAACAGCATGTTTTTTTCTTTGAAAATCAGATATAACACACGAATACCCAGCCACACAACAATTTCCAATTGTATGTCCTTGCCATAGCAACCAGACCAGAAAGATAAATCAGCACAATTTAAGGTAAGAAGTCAAAGTGTCACTACATGCAGTTGATGTAATAATGTAAAGTAGAAAAATCTAAGGGTTTCACTAAACTACCCTTAGAAACAATAAATTTGCATTACTGTAAATAACATCAATACTGAAATTATTCACACATTAGACATGAGACAGCATACCCCAAACAAGTATGTTTATATAGGACATTCAAAGCTCAGAAATAGCAAAAACAAATAGCTCCATCAATAAAGAGGAGATGTGATGAACAGGTTGTTCCTCAAAGAGGACAAAAAGATTGCCAACAGGTCTATGAAAAAATGCCCATCATCATTAATGATCAGTGAAGTACAATTCAAAACAATATTACATCTCTTCAGACCAGTGAGAGAGGTCTATATAAAAAATAGACCTATATATCCATAGACCCCCAAAGAATAAATGCTACTGAGATGCTCTGAAGAGGAATTATTATTTTCTCTGGGTGGAACTGCTGCCTGGTTAAGGTTCTTAGAAAATGTCTTAGAAACATACCTTACAGTATGTCCACTTATGGCCAGCTTCATAGACTAATTTTATTTTAGAAAGAGATGTAAATCAAACTACTAAAAATATAGGGCTATGAACCTTGCAACTGAAGACTGGTACACCCTTTGAGGAGGGGTAGAATAAGTGCCGTCCCTGCTGAAACTATGGCAGTTGCACCCACAAATCACAATGGCCATCACATCAATGGCCCAACTTTACCCTTTTGCCATTGATCTCTGCAGACATCCAACTGGCCAAAACTCTAGTTCTGTTGATATCTCCAGGGGCTTGTCAGATAGTATGAGAGTAGCTTCTCCTTACCCTTCCATATGTTTCTGGAAGGCCCTGTAGCTACAGACATGCCCCATAGTTGTTACTCTGTCAGCCTCAAAATTGGAATTCCTGAACCTTGGAGGAAGGTCACATGACACTGACAAATTTTACAGTACTGTCACCCAATAGAAACACACCAAATTAGATGTCAAAATAGCAGGGAAGCCACCTAAGGATTATAGACAAAATCAGTAACAGAAGGATCAATTAATAAGTAGCTTAGTAAACCTTCAAGCAATGATTTAATGATCCCATTGTGAAATATGATAGTTTTCACATATTTCCATTGTTTTTCTATAATTTACTTACAACTTAGTTGTAAACAAGCAATGTAAAATGTTTTGTTTCCACCAAAGAGGCAGGCTTGATGGTGGTGGGAATCCAGGGACAATTGTGGAGGGAATTTTACATTGGTGGTAGGATTGATGTTGGAACATGGAATGGTAGAAACTAATTGCATTATGAGCAACTATGTAAACTACAATGTTTAAATAAAGGAATAATTTTTAAGTGGTTTGAAGACTTGTTAAAAATTAAGAAGAGGGCTTCCTTATGACTTATTTGACTCTAGGCATCTATTTGAAGAACACAAATAAGTTACTCTAAAAAAACATATGTTGAGGCCAGAGCAAAACCTAGTGGTAGGATATTTTTCTTGCATGCAGACGACCCAGAACAGTGCTGGGTTCAATCCCCAGCACCCCATATGGTCCCCCGAGCCTGCCAGGAGCAATTTCTGAGATCAAAGCCAGGAGTAACCCCTGAATGCCACTGGGTCTGACCCAAAAAACAAATATGTATGTATGAATGTATGTATATATATATTTATGTATGTATATGTATTTTTTTCTGTATATGTATTTTTAACTCAACATTATTCATGACATTATTCAACATTTGGTGGCAACCCAGATGTCCAGCAACAGGTAATGAGATAAATTAACTGTGATATATGTGAGTAGCAGAATACTACTTAGCTGTGAGAAAGATGAAATCTTGTGATTTCCTATAACTTAGGTGAAAAATGGGGAAATGCAACTAAGCGAATTGATCATTCATTCATGTGTAGAGTAAATAGAAACAGAGCCAGGGGATCTTAGGATTTCTAGTGGGAGAAAAATATGGTCCATAGAAATGTGTCCTGAGGATTATAATAGAATGGGGTGAGATTTGGGGATAGTGCTGGAGAAATCTTGGCATTGGTTACAGTACTGTAGGTTTAAAGCAATCAGATTGCTACTGACATCCAAAATTGGAACAGAAATACATTGAAAGAGACTGCAAGAGAGGGAATTTATTTCTTGCCTGAAGTCTTTTTTTAGTGGAGCCTAATTATGAACATAAAAGATCGGCTTCCGATTTTTAAATGTTTGATCACTCTATCAAATGGTGTGGTTACACAAATGTATTCTTCTCTCTTTATTAAACTCTTTTAGTTAAACGAGTTAAATGTTAGTTATCCTTAAAGCATAATTCAAATGTTTCAGATTATAAGCATAATATTCTCTATGCATATGCTACCCTTTGGAATGATATATTCTGTATATGTAGAAAATGCATTGTTGGATCATTGAGGCTTGTTAATACCATTGAAGCTGACTTTCTGACTTGTTCAATAAGTCCAGTCAATACATTATAACTCTTGGTAAATATGTCAGTAGCAGTAAATACATTTTATCAATGAATATTTACTTGGTAATAATATATAGATGTACTATTAAATAATTATTTGAAACATTTTTGCTTACTTTGTCCCTTAGTATGTAGAGATAATAATGTTTCATTTGTCATAATTTAGGTGTTGAGTTGTATATATCCTGTGGTTAAAATTATGTTTTAAAAATAATTTGGCAGAGAGGAAAGTATTGGCAGGTAGGTTGCAGTTTTGGCAACTTCACTCTAAGAAATCAATTGACAAAGCATCAAACAGGAAAATATATTACTCATTGGCTGTTAAGTCATAAGCCCTTGTGGCTGTTGATCATCTTGGATATTGGCTGCTTGCCTACTGGAGGGCAGATATAATAACTGGCTATTAAATCGTTTCTAGTACATGAAGCCCAGCATGATAGGGGATTCTGAGCATGGCTGGAAAAGTATTTCTCTAGGAACTTACCTCATAATTTTTAGTAGATTGCACAATCCAAATAGACCTGTTTTCTTGAGATGAGTTACCAAAAGTCATATCCGTGTTTCCAGGTCAATTTACGAAACTAAGATCATGGTTAGAATTTATCTGAAACAATTTAACTTCGGAACATTTAGAAAAATAATTGAAAATATTTTTCTATAAAATGAAATAATCTTATTTCTGGTAATTTGTTGGCAGTTCTGAAAGCGAAAGTACTGATATATGAAAAACTATTATTTGGTCTAATTTTAAAACAATTATCTTTAAAGTTTACTGTATATCTTTGATTACAGTACAGTTCTATAAATGAATTGGTGAATAGATTATTGACAAATATTTTTTAGACTCATAGCTATACATAAAAATATAAAGTCCATGCCAGCCTCAGTTTTGGGGAAAACTTTACTTGGATATTTAAACTATATTTTCTTGCTTTTAATTCCAAATATTTTTGTCCCCCTTAGTCAACTTTCCTTTTAATTTTTTTTAAATTTTAATGTTTTTTAATTAAGGTAGCATAATTTAGACCTATGATAAAGTCATTATTCTATAGTTGAAGATACTATACTATTATATTTAAATTTCAGATATTATTATAATTTTGCCTGTTTGGAGGTTCAGTGCTCAGGACGTACTCCTGACTTTATGATTGTTTCTAGAAGGCTGATAAACAATATTGGCTGCCAGGGAATGAATCAAATTATTTCTGTGCAAGGCAACCACTTTATCCCTGAACTCTCTCTCTCTCTCTGACCTAAAATTATTATTCATTTAAGTTTTCATCTTTATCTCTACTTTGGATAAACTTGAATTGCATTGATAGTTTGAATTTTGATAAATCCACAGAAGTCCTATGCTAATACTTTGAAAATTTAGAGTCCTAGGAGGATTGATTAACAATAAAAGGTTGCTTGGTGAACTGAATTCTCTGAAAACAATACTAAATTTTCTGGACATCTTTCCTCTACCAGTGGTCCTCAAACTATGGCCCACGGGCCACATATTGTATTTGTATCTGTTTTGTTTCTTCATTGCAAAATAAGATATATGCAGTGTGCATAAGAATTTGTTCATAAGTTTTGTTTTTACTATAGTCAGACCCTCCAATGGTCTGAGGGACAGTGAACTGGCCCCCTGTTTAAAAGTTTGAGGACCCCTGCATCTAGACTAACTTTTCTCAATATATTCTTTCTAGATATACTCTCCTTCATAATTCAGTCTTTTATCCCTCTTCATTGTTAAAGAAAAGCTAAATTCTTCCTCTTTCTTCATATACTGTCCATACACAGATTTTTTTAAATTCTCTCAGTTTTTATCTTTAACTCATTTCTTTTTCCCTCTGGTAATTATAATTTTCTCAGAATCTAGGAGTTGTGTTTATTGTGATGTGGTTGTTTGTTAACTTTGGTTATTTCTTTTTCATATATGAAAAAATCCATCTTAGTCTTTCACTTTCATATTTTGTTTAGTATAGTCATCTCACTTTTTGTCTATGTTGTCAAAGAAGAAAATTTATATTTTAAATAGCTGAGTAATATTGTGTTTAATATAATTAATATAATCAATTAATACAACATAACATAATATAATATAATAATATAATGTAATGTAATAACATGTGTTCAGACACATATGCACACTCAAAACTTTTAATGAGTTATCTATTATTTACATAACTAATTATTTCTATATATGTATTTGGCTGTTCATATTTCCATGTCCTAACTATTATAAATATAGTTTCTATAATCACAAAACTACATAACTATTTTCAGGTTAGTATTTTAACATACATCAAATAAAATATTAAGGGTGATATTGCTGTATTACATAAAATTCATATTTTCAGAATTTAAAGACCACTTTTCCAAAGACTACAATCCACACTTCAACCAACAGTGTACGGGGGCTCATTTTTTTACATCTTTAATAAATGTCCTTCCTTAGTCGTTGATAGAGGCCATCTTGAGGTGTGAAGCAAGTTTACCTAGTTTTGAACTGCAGTTCCTAACAATAAGGAATGTGATATATTTTTATATATCACTTGGACATATGTATTTTTTTAGAACTATTTCATTATCAGGTCATTTTCTTTTTCTTTTTAAATTGGTTGTTGTTTTGTTGAGTGGTAGGTGTTTATAGATTTTGTATGTTAAACCTTCATGCGATATATGGTGTGCTACCATGTATGGTGTGGCTCACCCCCTCTTCTGTGAAAGACCTTAAATCCTTGTAACTTAGCTATTTCAACGTCTTTTCCCTTTATCATGCTTACCTCAGCAACTGAGCTAATGTGACTTTTTACCTTGACTATGGCTTTATCTTCTTCATATTCCCTCTCCCAATCCACCACTACTTTCGGTCACCCACTTTGAAAATTCATATCTGTAATGATCAGACCTTCTCCAGTGAAAAGTTAGTAAAAATTGCATGAAAAGTGTAGTTGATTTCTGGTTCTGTTTTAAGGGGACTACTTTAGGATTCAGAAAGATTATGTACCTCTGTTATGTTTTATATCTATGCTTCCTATTTGTTTTACTTTTAGCATTGGCCTTCCTCAAAACGTTGTATTTGGATTTTCTTTCTATGAACTTATAGTCACTGTAATTATTAGAATTTCCTAATTGATAAAATTTACTCATTATGTGAAGGTTTTCACAGGCTTATTAATATCAATTCCTAAAATTTCTGAAACTCAAACAAAATAGAATTTAGGTCTTTTAGGTCATTCCCTAAAAGTTTTTTAGGGACATTTACTTATTCTTTATATATAATATATATAGATATAGATAGACATCTGATTAAGGTGCAAATACTTGAGGAATAAATCTCTTTAATATAATGAACATGTAATTTCTGGCATGAAATGGATTAAGTAAGCAGCAGGAAAAAGAGAGGTGATAAGAAGGGAAGTTTGTATGCCTTGACTTTATCCATGATGAGAGTATGTGACCTTATTTTGAAAGTTTTCTTCATTACCCACTCACTTTGATATATTTGTATGAAGAATGGAGGGCTCTTTGTTATTTTGAATATCTTCTATCATCTTCCTCTACTTGTTTCTTGATCTGTGCTGCTTTTTTGCTACTGAGCTCCCATGGAGATATTTGTCAGGTTTAAATCATTAATGATTATGAAGTGCTTTGATCGTAGAAAATATTGCTTCATTACTAACTCAGATGCACCTAGGAATTGCAGCAGACACAGTAGCAAGCATAGGGCATGTTATCAGAATTCCTTCTGGGAATCTGGAATCTCCAGGGCTGTCTCTTATATTGGAATGAATTAGGGCCATAGATCTGAAGGCACATATGATGTTGTTAAACTTTTGTTACAACTTTATTTTGACATTTTTATGTTCACTTGCTGAACAACTTTACAACCTGTCATAACCAAAGAAAACCATGTATACCCTGGACATTTCTCAAAGATAGAAAACCTGACAGAGAGGAAAAATGACTTGCTGAAAAAAATGGAATTTCATCTAGGCTTATTCACTTATTTGACCAGACAAATGAAGCATTCATATAATATTCATGAGAACATAGCATTTAATGGCATGACAATCAGTTTAATTGGGGGGGGGGAACCAGGCAGTGTTCAGGAATTACACTTAGCTCTTCACTCAGAAATAACTCCTGACTATGCTTGAGGGACCATATAGGGTGTGAGGGATTGAACCTGGGTCAGCCACATGCAAGATAAGTGCCTTCCCAGATTTACTCTCACTCCACCATGATAATCAGTTTTATCTTCCCATCTCTTCCTTACTCCTCTTTAAATCTAACATCTTTAAGTTATATCTGAAATATCCAACTTCCAATATTAAATATAAAGCAAGTATGATGGAAAATCTGGAGATAGAAAAATGTGTAAGGTGCTTGTCTTGCATAAAGCCAATGGGGAGGATCAATCCTTGGTATCACATACAATTCTCTGAGCTCCACCAGGAATGATGCTTAAGTGCTGAGCCAGAAGTAAGCTGTGAGTACTGAGTGTGGCCCAAGGCCATAACAATAACAAAAACTCCAAACTACAGGGATGATGAAAGTTAATAATCTGTTCATAAACTCTTGACAATTAACTCAGAAACAAGAGTTTTGCATCCCATTCAGGTCAATTACATATCTTAGTATACTTTTAATAATTTGTAATAAGAATCTCAAGTAGTGGCTTGAGCGGTGGCGCAAAGGTAGTGTGTTTGCCTTGCACACAACTGACTTAGTACTGACCGCACTTCAATCCCCCTGCGTCCCAAATGGTCCCCTAAGCCAGGAACTATTTCTGAGTGCATAGCCAGGAGTAACCCCTGAGCATCACCAGGTATGGTCAAAAACAAACAAACAAACAAACATACAAAAAAGAATCTCAAGTAGCTTTTATCAAATATGTATTCTTCCTGTAACAATCTCGATTTTTTTATTCAAAATGCCAACAGAACATTTATTCTTAAAGCTGATAGGACATGATTTTTCATTTCACCTAATTCCAAGATTGCTGTTGTTTCTTGTGACGAGATATGCCTTTCTCGACTATGATTAGATGAAGGCAGTACAGTAGTAATTATTCTTCCATCCTATTTATCTTTTTATCTAACCATTGAAAGCTTGAAAAATTGAATAAATAAAAGTAACTCTAAATAACCCCTAATATTTCAGTTATCTAAGTATTATGGTTACAATGAGCTTATTCTTTTTTTTTTTTGGTTGATAATGTTTTTTTTTTTTTTCAGAAGTTAAGATTTGTAAAATTCTCAACGTAAAGAGGATGGAGAAGTTAAATATTAGTTCCCCAAATTAAATCAATACAAGGGATCAGGTAGATTGGAACAAGACAAATCAAATGCCACTGCTAGAAAATAAAGTATTTTCTCAATTGACTAAAATTTCATCTTATAATTTTCAAAGTCTCACAAAGGTTATTTTTACATTGTTTTTCCAATTAATTTTTGTTAATGATATTTTTCTATGTGGAATAATGCAGGAAATGATAAAAAAATAACTCATATTTCTATTTTATTTTGAGTAATGTGTCCTTTTTATCATTTTGGTCAGTATTATAAACCTAACTATAATATTTGCTTTAGTTTTAAAGGAAATAGCCACTAAAGCAATCACTAAATTTATGGCAGCACTTGGTGTGTCATCTACTTACATTGTGAGTCTCTTGGATAATTATCAGATACCTGAGATTAAGCTTCAAGAAAAGAAAGAAAAAACGGGAACATGGTAGATCAAGCAAATCACCAAGCACACATCAGTGTCTACCCTGTATGGCTCCTACAAAAGCCATTACTAAAAATTAATGGGATATCCCTAGGGACATCCTTTCTACAAGAAATACAACCATCTACCATAGAAATAATTAATAGCAGTAAATCATAGAAATATTTAATAGAAATTTGGCATAATCTTAAATATTTATTACAATGGAAATTTCAGAATCTTCAACTACTTACAAATGTAGATTCACACACACTTCCAACAAAAGTCACATAATCTGAGCTATTCATAATGGAAAGTTATTTTTCTCTTTCAAATTATACTCTCGTATATATACAAACTGGAGCTAGAGACATAACAGTGGTTATGAACCTTGCATGCAGCCAACCTGGATTAAATCCCTGGCATCCCATTTGGTATTCTGAGCACCAGAGGGAGTGATTCTTTAGTACAGAGCCAAGAAAAACCCCTAAGTACTATTGGGTATGGCGCCCCAAAAACTTTTATACACTTGATGAATCTGGAATAACTATATAGTTCCTTTTTTGCTATATTATACTTTTCCTAAATATATTTTCTGCTTTCTTTTTTTTAAATTTTTTATTGTGACCAAAGTGCATTACAAATCTTTCACTGCAATGAGCTTATTCCTGACAGATTCATTCATATGGCAGCAGATTTTTTTTTATTTTTTCACTTCAAATATTATCCTACCTCAGCGATGAGCACACAAAGTGTAATTCTCCATCTTTTTATTTCCTTTTTTTTCTTTCTTATCTTCTCTAAATTCTACCCTTATCCAGTTCGAGATTCCTGATTCAATTTTTTGTTGGCTCTTTTTAGTGTTGTATGTACAGTTTGAGGCAACTGGGAGTGCCAAACACAGACACACACAGCCACACACACACACACACACACACACACACACACACACCCTAAAACTCTTATGTTCCAAATACTTGGGGACAAACCCTATTACTGTTAATGTGTGTCAGTTAAATAGAGTGATCAGGTGTTTGTTGCTCAAATGTGACTCACAGCAGGAACCAGGTTGGCCTATGCTCTGAGTTATAGTTTGTTTTGTGTAAAAACTTTGTGTGCATGTTCTTCCAGAAAACATTAGCCTTGAAAACCAAACTCAAAGTATTGACTTCTGAATACATGCACCAGTTAATTTAACTGCAGGGAGACTAACTTGTTTGGCAGCCACAACAGTCGAGTCACACTTGGTGTTCATGTTCTCACAATATTGAATTAATTGCTGGAAGATTTGGTGGCGATAGAAAAAAAGGATCACTATGTTATATATCTGACTTTAGCAGAACTCAAAGTTTAAAATATATATATTAATTCATTCAAGATTTAGTCATTGTTTTATAATGTGCTAGTCATTGTCCTAGGTTCTCATAATTATTCAGAAAAATGTACAGTAGTTCCTGCTTTTAATTTTATATATCCTCCAGTCCCTGGTTCAAATTAATTAGAGGTTAGTTTCACCTAGAATACAATGAGCATAATTCAGCACAAATATTCGTATTATATAAATATATAGATGTCATTTCCTCTTTGAGTAAATCATTATCACATGATTTTTTCCCAAGCTTTAAACAGTGCTGTCCATTAGGTGTTTTGGTCTTGAAAATGCTAGTTGCACTGCTCATTAAGTTAATCACTAGATTTTGAGTTTATGAGAACTTGGAAGGTAGCTATTGCAATTAAGACATTTTTAATTATTATAAACTATTTAAATTTAACATGATTTGTGACCAGTCTCTGGAGCAAGCAAGCTAGACATGATTCATAGTTCCCTATTATTTTAATAAGATTCAAAAATTGCTTCTTTTGGGCAAGTTGCTCAAGAAGCTGTGTGCTGGGCCATTCTTGACTGATGATCCAGAGTCCAGACTTTTCACCTGCCAAAGTCCATCAATAGGAAATTATAGAGTCAGGCAAAAGAAGTTTCATTCCTGGTGATAAGATAACAGGTAGTCAACCATGCAAATATTGGCTACTTAGTTGGTCTTTAACAAAACGTTTCAGCAATTAGACACTATGAACAGATGTCATATCTGACCACAATTCATGAGATCTGGGAGATCTTTTAACATTCATTTAAACACTATGTTTTGAAACATTAAAACATTGAAACATTAAAAACTTTAAACACTATTTCAGAGAATTCTTGTTTCTTTTGAGAGAGGAAGTATCCTTGTCTTTGACAAGTGGTGATGCAGGGATTGATTTTTTCCCCTCAGGAAATCAATGTAGTCAACCACCCACTGACTAGAATTAGGGTACCAGGAGAGAGTCAGATTTATACATAAAAGAACTTTTTCCTCAATATCACACTGGGAAGAGAAGCAAAGTTCACATGCTGTAGAGTCTAGCAATCAAAACTGACTCTTTTCACTTTTCTAGTATGGAGTTAAATGAAACTGGCTGTGGGTATTGGTTTTTCTTTATTTCTTTTTTTTATCTTTAGTTTTTTATTTATTTATCCAGGATGGTGATATGGGCAAAGGGAAATACTGTATTTTTTCTGCCTTTTAAGAGATTTTACATATATCCTGGGAGTTTTTTAGAACAGTAGAATAACTTGGAAAGTACTTAAATCTGTAGTATATTATCAATCCTGGTTAATGGTCATTTCTCTCCACCCATGTTGAGTGTTTCCATATTTAATTCATAATAGTCAGCTTACACTGTATCATAGTAGATGTGGAACACTGTAGCATCCTAAACCATAACAAATCCATGTATTTTGGGATGAAGGAATTGGACCACATTCATCAGAGATTAGAGTTTACCCCAACCCTATAGGTTTGTACTCAGAGATCACTGTTAGTGGTACATGGGGTACTATATGTGGCGCTGAGGAACAAATTGGGTTCTACTGTGAGCAAGAAATGAGCACTTAACTTATCACTATACTATATTTTAGCCCACTGTCTCACTATTTGTTTTATCTGAAGTAAAGTGTGTCTGCCTAGATTTCTCTTGCCTTTTGAGGGATTTGGGGCTAGGAGATTCATCTAAGCACTGGCCAGGATGCTCAAGTATAAGCTCCAAAAAGAGGATCTGGTGAGATGCAGGTCTGGAAGCAAATGTTGATGCAAGAAATCATCCATACAGTAAAAAGGTACAAGAATGAGTTCAGGAAATCTAGCACTCAAGCATGGAATCCCACCACACAATGCTTCTGTTTTTTAGAAGGAAGGCCGCTTAATGGAGGAAAATCAAAGAATGAGTGCCTGCCTTCCTTAGGCCCTGCTTTTACTGACAAGAATCAGGCCACACTCGAGGGAGGGAGAGGAATATCAAGTAAGGAATAACAGACTAATCCCATAACCAGATCACATCCTAAGGTGGAGTATAAATATTGATTAGGATCTGATAATAATCCAACATTCAAGGACCTCTCCTGTGATTATCAGCCAGTAAGACAGACCTGCTAATCAGTGCTAGGCCTGAGGATGCTGCTTATCTTGAAACACTGGTGCACGTGATTACAGACAGAGATTACTAGAGTTACAAGGTGCAATGCTCTGAGACTATAGAGTTTGATCTGATGATCAAAGGAGTTTATCCACAGTGTTTACTTCTGAAAGATTTAATCATTCTCACTTTTTACATATTTCATAGACCAGGACCTTCCTTAGCAGTTGGTCTATTAGGTGGAGTAGAAAAGTTTGTGGACTCTCAAAAATCATGACTATATTTGTGATAACATTGTCAAGATAGTGTAAAATATGGGGAAATGTAATAGATGAAGTAGTGAATACTCTAATGACTTTTCTTTTTCTCTATGTTTACTGGTTTTAAGACTTTAATTATTAAAATTGCATGTTCCATTAATTAAATAAATTAAGAAAAACCAAAAAATGAGATTAATCTGTATTTTCCAGCCTACTGAACACTTGATCAACCTGGTGGTAACTCTACATCTCAAGGTTCCACCAGCTTATCCCTTCTCTCAACATGCAAGGTCTTTCTTATTCCTGCAAAAACAGATTGGAAAGGCAAGGTGCCTCCTTGCCAGTCAGTAATCTTCTGATCTTATGTGTGTAAAGGTGCAGCACTATTATTTAAGCTTCATTCAAACTCCCTACTTCTCAAATAACTTAAACAGCACAAAGAAATGACATAAGGCAATATTTGTGAAATTATCCGTGTGTATTGGCAGCCCTCACACTAGGACTCTCTAGCTTTCCCAGTCAATCATTTCTTTAAGAGATGATTTATTTTTCTCTGGCATTTCTGTCTTTTTGTTTTATCAAATATTTTTATCAAGTTTTGTTTTATCAAATATCTCAATACCACAGAATCTTTACTTTATTTTTATGGTGCATTTTACCCATTTCTTTTAAATCATATCCATGATACTGAAAATACTAACTTCCCCATTTCAGTGACATTATTGCTTCTCTACTCTTCTCTGTTTGTCTTCCTCATGTGCTAATATCTTATAATATGCCTTAGACTGTACCAATTTGTTGTGCTGATTATCTCACTTTAAATTCAAATACAATCTCCATGAAAAAGTCATTTTTCTTGAATATATTTTAGTTAAATTGTTCTGGCACGTATTAAGCATTAAGTAAAAATATGTTGAATGAATGGATGGGTCTTTTAAAATATTTTTGTTTATCTTGAGCTACACTGGTAGTATTCGGGGTTAATATTGATTCTGAACAGAATCATTACTCCTTGATCTATACTTGGTGGGACTTTATGTGGTTCTCAGAATTGAAACAGGGTTGGCCTTGTGCACAAGTGTTCTATTCCCTATGCATCTCTTTGGCCCTTGGATGATAATTTAGAGTTGTAAAGTTTCATACTATATAACTTTGGTATTTATCTTACAAGTGGGATCCTCTATGATGATTTATTTAGATCATTTAGGGAGAGAGAAATGTGGAAAATCTTTTTTAAGTTCACCAAATCTATTGAGTGTCCACTCAGCCACTTACACACTTTATACTAGAGTTCTAGTCAGTGAAATGTGATTAGAAATGATGACTTCTGGGCCCGGAGAGATAGCACAGCGGTGTTTGCCTTGCAAGCAGCTGATCCAGGACCAAAGGTAGTTGGTTCGAATCCCGGTGTCCCATATGGTCCCCCGTGCCTGCCAGGAGCTATTTCTGAGCAGATAGCCAGGAGTAACCCCTGAGCACTGCCAGGTGTGGCCCAAAAACCAAAAAAAAAAAAAAAAAAAAGAAATGATGACTTCTACAGTGCTTTTACAGTGCTGTCCATGAAAAATCACCTGGATATACATTCACATTCTTTTAATATGCTCATAACTTGAATAAAATTGATTCCCATAGGAATTTTGGACCTCTTTATGAAGGAGGCCAAGTATACAAGAAGGTTCTTAGTGCTTAAGTTTGGTCAACAGGAGGGAACTCCTACACTGTTTACTCCAACACTGAAATTTCATTTTAGCATTAGCATTGCGTTAAGAGGATCAAAACTGAAATCTTATGTGTTAAATAACTGAAATATTTGGGATAAACTGTATTGTTTTAGAAAATGTTTAAATTAATTGCATGTTCATATCATCTTGCATAATTCAACAGTATTCTTTAAGAACTTTCCTTTTAAATATATATGCTGGAGTTTTTTAATTTTTTTTTTCCTACTGAGTGCAGTTTATAGACCATATGTTGTCACCTCTAAGAATACAGGTTGTTACCTACAAAGATATAACAGACATACAATATTTTTGTGGGTACAGAAACTTTATTGCTCACATAAATTTTAGAATTTGGTTTTAGCAACTTCTTGGAGCTAGGACTAAGTAAAATTATGATTAAATAATGAGTCATATTATAGTAGAAGAAATGGTCAAAGTGGAAAAATTTTCTAAAAACAGATTTTCCTTTGTTGCTGATTATTTGTATAAAAATATCCATTCTCTTTATAACGCTATTGTGCAGTCTTGTTCCATCATGAGATGCATTTTTAGTTGCTGATAACTGAAAATAAAAATGGGTTCCTCTTTAATAAGTTTGAAGTTGGATTATAGTGCCTCAAATTAAATAATCTCAGTATGTGTTTTGTAAAGTATTTATAAATATGTTTTAGAACTTCTAGCTAAAGTAAAGGCTAATAAAACTGAATGGATAACAGATTTAATTAGCTGGCAGAAAAGAAAGTAGACTTTTTTTTAGCCATGAGAAGTTTGGTATTCCTTTGAATTTTGATCAGTTTCTACATCAGCAAAACTCCAACTTTCAGTTTTCAATGAGGCTACAATGCTAATCATGTGGAGCTTGTTCACAGTCACCCTGTAATACTTCAATTATTGAGGTTAATAGGCCTGGAGAAGTGCAAGTAAAATTAATAATAATTGAATGTGTTTACACCTGAATTTAGATGATAATTTCAGAAAACCACAAACGTACTTCCCTAAATAGAGATAACTTTTAGTTCTTACCTGGATGTAGGTAAAATGGGAGGAAATGATAAGTGGAAGGAGAAAGCCAGCTTGATGCTAAATATTCCCATAACCTTTAATCACAAATGCAAATTGATGTTTACTCAGGTGTGGAATTAAATTTTTGATCGTGTATAGTATCACACATTTGGATTTGAGTACTATGCAGATTCATCAAAATATATATTAATACAAATATTAGGAATTAAATTTATTTTAATATACATTCTTCTAGAATGCTATTTTAAAAAAAATTATATGTGTGAGATGAAAGAGATGGTAAAGCAGATAAAGTGCTTGTATTGCAAGCAACAGACCTGGGTTTGATACCGAGTCCTGATTATGTCCCTTAGCTCACTTGGAGTTATCCCTGAGCACAGAGCCAGGAGTATGTCCTGAGCCAACCCAGATGTGGACTTACAAAAAATAAAAATTAACAAATCCATATGCACATTTGAACAAAGAGTAAAATAATGGTGCATTATAAGTACAAACTTTTATTCTAAGAATTGTCCATTGTTTGTAAACAATTAAAGTTGTTGCAGGTCCTTGAAAGTATGGAGAAATAAATGCATATACTATTTCAGAATATTATATTCACATTTATTCCTTGGCCAACTTAATGGGAAGTTTTCTTTCCCAGCCCGTTGCATGCACTGAATCACTGTGTATAAGTGTGAGTGTTTCTCATTTATCATTACTGAAAGAATTGTAATGAAGGCATAACTTTGATGTTTTAGTGTTTTTAAATTGATTCAGAATATAATGGATTTCTAGGTATATTTGGTGATGAGCAAATCAAATTATTAAAACAGATATAAGAATATCAGTCTATACTGATATTAAATTATATGAGGGTATTCCTTTTGTAAGGTGGAAACATTTAATTTTACTATAATTCCAAGGAATATAAGAAATGTAAATACATAAGAACTATATTATTTTTAGAAATAATACCCTTTTTTAGTGATGTTTGGATAAAACATCCATACATATATTACTGTTGATTGTTAAATGATAGTATACTTTTTTCCCCTAAGGGGCAAATCTTCAAAAGAATATTCAGGTAGTCCAGCAACCACATTGGTGAGTTAATCAGTGCTAGGTACTCAGGATGTGGTTCTGCTCAGGCCCCTATTTTGATAGAATATTTGTGTTAATACAGTAGGGTAATAGGGCTCTAATATCATGTACAGAGGTTCTCAAACACCTGCAGTATTTCATCTATTGATGTTCAGAAAATCCTGTGAACCATCTCTTGACCCACTGAAAGGAATTTTACAATATGTTTTAAATTGTTTACATAATTACTTTGCCTGTTTAATATATAATATTAGGAATTATTCTATGTAAGATTTAAAAATG
Organism: Suncus etruscus; assembly: GCF_024139225.1. Taxonomy (NCBI): domain Eukaryota; kingdom Metazoa; phylum Chordata; class Mammalia; order Eulipotyphla; family Soricidae; genus Suncus; species Suncus etruscus. Next base: position 75,989,955 of record NC_064853.1, on the reverse strand, counting down.
ATGAAAAATTCTCATGCATGAAATTGTGTAATTTAAATACAAAATCAAACTGTTTTTAGAGGATATTAGTAAAGCAAATAATTTTGTATAAACTTGGCATTTAACCACATAACTCTTAAATGAGAGCTTGATTTTTATAGCATAGTTCCCTATTGCTTTCCTATAAGCTATGTTTATAAAATAAAGCAGAAAATTATATAGAGTAAGAAATTATATATACATTATACCATGATATAAAATATTAATATACTTCAATAGTTTATAAACTTCTCCTAAATTTCGGTAGTGAATTTGTTTGTTATACTTTACTTAAACTTCATAACCACTCCATATGATATACTATTCTTATTACTATTTCAACAATGAAGAGTCTAGACATAGTTTATGAAATTTACCTTATATTTTGTTATTTTTGTTACATTCCATCTCAACACAATACAATTTTTCTATTAACATCTGAAGTAGATTTCAAAATTCACAAATTAAAGGTACAATTTTTAAGTTAAAGTCAGAATCTTCCACAAGACTCCTTTGTTCCAGATACCATCACCTATAGTTTGTGGGTCCCCCATGTAATTGATAAGTTACTTAACATTCAGAGGTCAGTCTGATTTCCTCAGGTTTGATCATTTTCTACAATGACTCATAGATAAACATAGATAAACTCATAGAAAAACAGGTAAACATGCTATTTAGAAATGCCACTTTTTGGGGCCGGGCAGTGGCGCTAGAGGTAAGGTGCCTGCCTTGCCTGCGCTAGCCTAGGACGGACCACGGTTCGATCCCCAGGCGTCCTATATGGTCCCCCAAGCCAGGAGCGACTTCTGAGCGCATAGCCAGGAGTAACCCCTGAGCATCACCGGGTGTGACCCAAAAAAAAAAAAAAAGAAAGAAATGCCACTTTTGACAAGGATATAATTGCCAAGGATATAAATGAGGAACAGTCAAATAAAGAAGTGTATTAGGTGAGATCTTATGCATAAGGGATAGCAGGTGGACCACAAACTATGTATGACCTTTCCTCATGGCCAGGTGAGTAGAAATAGCACTGAGATATGCACCAATGAGGAAATTTCACAGAGTTTTAGTGGCAGGGTTTTATTGGGGTTTTATTGTGATGAACAAATTACTGGCCTTGTGATTGGAATTTATCCTTTTCAGCTTTGAGCAAAAGCAAGCAAAGTTTCAACTGTCTGATTTGTGTTTGTCTTTTTTACACTCTTCCTCATTTTTCAAGAGTAACTTTATTAGTATAGAAAAGATAATTCTTTTACTTAATGAGTTTCAAGGATTTTTAAAAAGTTTTATACCAGAAATTGCGTACAATAATAGAAATTTTTTGTTTTTCAAAAGTTTTTTTAGGTCTTAAGAAAATTCATCTGTAACTTTTTTTTCTGAGGTATCCAAAATTTTATCTTGTTTTTTATTTTTTTATTTTGATCAAAGTGGCTTACAAATCTTTCACAATAATATTTTAGGTACATAGTGATATTGAATCAGAGGCGTTCCCACCACCAATATTGTCCTGCCTCCACCCTGTTCCCAGCATACACCCCATTTCTCCCTCTTTTATCCCCCAGACTGCTATTATAGGTGGCCCGCTCTGTGTCTTGTATGTTGTAAATTGGGTATCATTTCTGTTGCCGTTGACTTTGGATTTGGTGCTTAATTTTGATCCTTTTTTTTTATTTCTACTTAATATTCATATGACTATTTGGTCTAATTGCCCTCCATTATTTCTCCCTCCATTAGTGGGGCGAAACAAGATGGTTCAATTGTGTGGTTCTGTTTGAAGGAAAGAGAAAAAAAATAGAAATAATAATAAAAATAATAAAATAAAATGGGACAAAAATCTGGGGGGAGGACAAATTTGGTGATGGGTATTCTCCTGATTCAATGTTAATATGTATCTAAAATACTACTGTGAAAGATATGTAAGCCAATATGATCAAAATAAAAATTAAAATAAAATAAAATGGGGCAAAAATCAAACAAGCAAAAATATATGAGAGGAGTCCTTCTAGTAGCTATATCTATCAGTTTAAGAGCAGGGAGGGAGAAGGAAGAAAAACCTAAGAACAATACAAAAATAAATAAATAGATAAATAAAAGATAAAAGAAATTAAACAAAAAACTTAAAGGCACTAGGGCAATATAGGCAGCCACCATACCATAATCAGGGCCCTGAAATAAAATAAAATAAAATAAAACACAAAAGAGAAAGAAAAAAAGTAGCAACAAACAACACTAACACAACTAAAATAAAATTTTTGATTTGTAACTTTTAAGAACTCTTTATGCCTTATGTAATGATTATCCTATGGAAGAAACATTGAGTCCAAATTCTATTCTAAAGTCTTCTAGGCTCTGGTTTAAATAAGTTATAGATATTATAATTTTTCCTAAGTTACACCATCTTAATAGCCTCAACTTCCTTCTTTGCAATATCTCCTTAAATGGGGCTTGAGATTTCTTTTACTCATAACCTCCATTACCATTTTGCTTTTGTTTTGAGATGGCTCATATCACAATTGTAGGATATATGTGAGGCATAAAAATGTATACATTTATTTTTTAGTTAAAGATATATTAGCATCTATTTCTAGCTATGGGATAATCCTTTAGGTCTCTTGTGTAAAGCAGTGAATATAGTATTTTCTTTCATACAGTTTGCCTAGGAATAAGATGATCATGTTGTAGACTTTAGCATAGATTCTGGCAGAAATTTAGTTATTACAAACTAAATGTTTTCATAATCTATTTAGTTTGATCAATTTTAAGTCATATCTTTTTAATTGATTAGTGATTAAAATATCAAATATAAAATATTAAGTGTATGCAATTGAATAAGTGCATATACATAAAAGTTGGAGAAGGAAAAGAATATCATCTACCCTATGTAAAATATAATTACAAGTTATCCAAATTGCTATAAAGAAGAATATATTATATTCAGTTTATCTGTTATTTAACGAATAAGAACTGAATACAGAATAAAACAAACAGCCCACCCAGGAAGGGATAAAACCAGGCAGTGGCCTTGCTCTGACAATCCACTACCATAGCATAAGCTATGTAGCTATGCATTTCTTCTAGTCATCGAGCCCCAACGCAACCTATAAAAACACCACACTGCAAAGACCACGGTGGGGAATAAATGTGGAACACCACCATATGTATAGAATGAAGACAGTAGCTCTGAAAATCCACAAAAAATCCACAGGCCACCTTTATAGCCTGTCCAATAAGACATTTAGAGAGAAATTGTGGAGGATGTTCAAAAACTCAAGGAAACCATGAAATAAACCCAACAACTCACAAATATGATTCAAGAGGATAGAAATGAGAAAACTTCAAACAAAAATAACAGGACAGAAAAAAATTGGTAGGTGAAATTAAAAAAAAAACTTTGGAAGGTCTCACCAGCAGACAAATAGTTGTTTAGGAAAAACCAGTGAGCTCAAAGATGAGCTGCATAATAATTCCATACAACAGAAGAGGTTGGAAAAGAGCCTTAAAATAAACAAACAGAAGGTAGTAAAAATCCTCAAAACAAGCAAACAGACAACAAATAAACTCTGGGGTAAATTTAAGAGAAACAACATAAAACTGGTCAGTCACAGTGGCCTAAGGAAAAAAAAAACTCTCATGAAGACTCTACAGTCAAGGACACATTGCTGAAGAGTTCCCAGAACTAAAGAGTTTATGCAATACTCCACAAAGTCAGACTTTCATTTATGTTATAAAAAAAGATACACAGCTTTAAAGAAAGACAGCAGCCAAACTCAAAACCAACCTTAAAAACAGAAGGGTTTACTTTAAGGCAAAGTAGACCTAATAAGCACACCAAAATCCTACAAAAAGATGCACTAAATCTCATGAAAACCATCTCCCTCTATGTCAGTGGATTAAACCCCACCAGATAAGAGACACAGACTGGAAAAATGGAAAATTGAATCCAATATTTTGCTGCCTTAAAGAAACACACTTAAATAATCAGAACAAATGGAGACTCAAAGTCAAAGGTTGGAGGACAAGCCTTCAAGAAAAAAACCTATTAAAAAGGCTGGGATGACTATACTAATACAATAGGCTTAAAAAGTTTATGAGACATAAATAGGCCTTTCTTAATAAACAAGAAATGTATAAACCAGAAATCACACTTCTAAATATATATGCACTTAGTGAAGAGCCAGCAATATACTTTAAACAACTATTGATGACTTAAAGACAATCATCCATAGCAAAACAGTAATAGTGGGAGACTTCAACACCACATTAATAGGCTAACCACACTAAAACAAGGATATACAGGCTCTAAAGAAATAAATGAAAAAGGGTGGCTAATAGATTTTTGTAGGGCCCTTCATCCTCAGAAAGCTGAATACATATTTTTCTCCAAAGCAAATGGGACATTTTCCAAGAGAGACCACAATGCTTAGTTATAAAATATACCACCATAAAATTAAAAGGATAAAATTGTTTCTACTATGTTCTCAGATGATTATGTACTGAAAATAGAAGTTAATTACAGATATGGATGAATATTTTTAAATCTAAAAATTAAACAAGTCACAATTGAAAAACCAATGGATCATAGATAAAAGGAAAATATTCCTGGAAAAAAAGAAGAGGAAAACACAAATTATCAGCATTTGAAGGACATAGCAAAAGTGGTATTAAGAGGAAAATTTATAGCTGTGCAAGCATACATCAGAATAGAAGAAAGTATCTACATAAATCATTTAATGAAATTGCTTAAAATTAGAAATGGTCAAAATATGAATAAAAAATAAGCAGAAAGTAAAAATTAATGAATTTGATCCCCAAAAAAACAAAAAACAAGAAAGTGATTTTTTTCTTAAAAAAAAAAAAAGACTGATAAACCAAGAACAAAACTCACAGAGAGAGATAGAGAAATTTAACAAACTGAAATAAAACGGAGATCATTAGAGTTACTCCAGAAATCTACTTTAGAAAATCTATGCCACAAAACAAGCAAACATGGAAAAAAATGAATAAATTCCTGGAGTCTTATAACCTCCCTAGGTTAAACTAAGATAACCTGGAATATCTAAACAGACATATCACTATTGAGGAAATTGTAAGGGTATTAAAAAGACTACCCCAAAACAAAATCCCAGTCCTAGATGGATTCACCAATGAAAACTCAGAGTTAACTGAAGAGGTGAAAAATCTATTCCAAGAAAACTACAAATCAATACTTCAAAAAATAAAAGACGACACAAGGAAATGGAGACATATACTCTGGTCATGAATTGGGGGGATTAACATAGTTAAATTCTCAATAATTCCCTAAGAATTATACAGATTTAATTCATTCCTATAGGGTACTGATGACATTTTTTCAAAGAAATGAATCAAACACTACTGAAATTCATTTGGAACAATAAGTGCCCATGAATAGCTAAGCAACCCTTGGGTGAAAAAATGGGAGGTATCACTTTTTCCAACCTTAAATTAAACTATAAAGCAGTAGTCATTAAAATAGCATGGTATTGGAATAAAGACAGACCCTCAGATCAGTGGAATAAAGTGGAGTGTTCTGAGACTTATCCCCAGGAACAGAATCAATTAATCTTTGATAGAGGAGCATTAAAAGCAAGGAGCAAAGGAAGCCTCTTCAAAAATGATGTTGGAATATATGGTGAACTACATGGAAATAAAAAGGATTCAGATCTCTCTTTAACACCATGCACAAAGGTCAAATAAAAATTGATTGAAGTCCTTGATATCAGACCTAAAACAATAATGTAATTATCATTATATATAATAATTATATATTATATATGTTATATATAATAATTATATAAGGCATAGAGGAAAAATGTAAGCAGAACACTCCATGACATCTAAACTAAAGACCTCTTCAAAGTTAAAATACCACTGTCCAAGCAGGTAAAAGCAAAGATAAAGAAATAATGCCTAATGTAAATGAGAAGCTTCTGAACTTCAAAGAAAAAAGTAACTATATACAATGGTTACCCATGAAATGGAAGAAATATTCACCCAGTATCCTTCTGATAAGGGGATAATATCTAAAATATAAGGTACTGATACAACTTAACAAGAAAAAATCATCTAACCCTATCAAAAAATGGAAATAAGAAATTAGACATTTTGTCAAAGAAGAAATAAAGATGTCTATAAAACATATGTTCCATATCACTAATTATCAGGAAGATGCAAATAAAAACAACAATAACATATCTCATACCACAGAGACTGACACACATCACAAATAACATGAACCACCAGTGCTGGCAAGAATGTGGAAAGTAAGGACCTCTCATTCCTTGCTGGTCAGAATGCTGACTAGACCATCTCTTTTTGGAAAATAATATGTATATAAAAAAAAAAACCCTAGAAATTGACCTAGCAATACCACTCCTGGAATTTATACTAGGAACCTTTAAATGCCATGTGGGGATGCTCTCTGAATTCCTATGTTTGTCACAGCAATATTTAAAATAGCCAGAATTTGGAAATAATACAAGTACCTTAGAACAGATGATTGGCTAAAGAAATTGGTACATCTACACAATGAAATACTATGCAACCATAGGAAAAAGGAAGTCATGACATTTTCTTATAAATGGTAAATATGGAGATTATTATGCTGAGTGAAATGTGGGAGAGTGGTAGTCAAAGAATATTCTCACTCATTTGTGGAATGTAAGGAAAATAAAAAGACACTATGGTAATAATATTGAGACAATAGCAAAGAGGGGCAGGAAGACCAGGCATGGTAGGAAGCTTGCTACCAAGAGCAGACTGCAATTATATTAGAGAAAGGTTCCCTATGGCAATGAGAGTTGGAACAGATCACTCTGGACAAGAAATGGATAAATAATGGGAATAGGGGCCGGGCGGTGGCGCTGGAGGTAAGGTGCCTGCCTTGCCTGCGCTAGCCTAGGACGGACCGCGGTTCGATCCCCCGGCTTCCCATATGGTCCCCCAAGAAGCCAGGAGCAACTTCTGAGCGCATAGCCAGGAGTAACCCCTGAGCCTCACAGGGTGTGGCCCAAAAACCAAAAAAAAAAAAAAAAATAATGGGAATAAAGTGTCATACATGGCACCATTGCATTAATGATAATACAAACCACAGTGTCAAAAAGGAAAGAGAGAGTGAGAGAAATAGAGAAATACCTTAGCCGGAGACAAGTGGGGGAGAGGAACTGGGGACATTGATGGTGGGGAAAGTGTGCTGTACATTCAATGACTGAAACTCAAATATGAACAATTTTGTAAACTCAGTCTTAAATCAAGGAATAATTTGTTAAAAAGAATAAAAAACATGGAGGAGTCTCACTGCAGACCGAATTCCCGGCTTGCAGTGACACCCCAGGATCCTGGAAAAAGAATAAACCTACGTGTTATTCCATCCTCCAAGAGATCAAAGGCAAATCAGTACAATGTCCAAGAAAAATACTGGGTTTTCAGCAAGATTTGCATTTTCTCTTTTTTCAGTATGGTTTTCCTTCTGGGAAATGAACACACAAGCCTCTGTATAACAAGTTCCAATAATAGAAAAATTATAAATAATAGAAAATAATCACAGCAAAAGTACACCGGCCCAGTGGGGCTCAGCTGTGAAAGACTGTGAGTGTGACCTGTCTATGTCTGTCTACTGTCCTCTTGCGTGAAACTCTTGCGAGTGGGGCAAAAAGAGGCTCAGAGGAGCACGGCCGCTCCGCTTCGCTACGCGGCCGTGCACTCTTTCTAAGGAAAGAACTCCATTGCAACAAGAAGGAAAAATCACACTAAGAACGGCGCTATATCACAGAAGCAAACATTTCTCTCTGGACTGTCTTCTCTGTTGCATGCTCGGGCCTAAGATTTGACCCAGTGTGAGGCTTCATCCACGGAGGACTCCCCTCCCATAGAGGCAAGTCAGCCCATCCAGAAAGGGAGGAGCCAGAGGAGTGTGCTGCCTACATCATATAGACAATGAATACCACTACAACACGTAGAAAAACCCACAATACAAGTGTGACAATGGGGAAACAACGCAGGCCAGCATCAGACATAGAGAATGAAGATGACAATTCTGAGGACCAGATAATGACTGAACAACTAATCAACCTCTCAGATAAGGACTTTAGACTAGCAATATGGAAGGTGCTCAACAGACTCCCATTTTGTTTCTTCACTTCTAAATAAGATATATGCAGTGTGCATAGAAATTTGTTCATAATTTTTGTTTTTACTATAATCTGGCCCTCCAACAGTCTGAAGGACAGTGAACTGGCCCCCTATTTAAAAAGTTTGAGGACCCCTGATAGATCTTTGGTTTAGTTCATTAATGGTTTATAACTTTTAGCATGAAAATTCTGTACATTTTTATAAGTTCTATACAAAAGTGTAGTCATTTTTCAAATAATTCTAAAAACTAATCTTTTTTTTTAATATAATTTTTATTTTGATCATAGTGTCTTACATATTGTTGACAATAACATTTTAGGTACATATTTACATAAAATCAGGGGGGATTCCCATCCCCAAATTGTCCTCCCTACCCCTCCGTTGTTGTCCTACCTCCCATTTCCTCTTCCCTCACCCCCAGGGCGGCTAGAATATGTGGTCCCCTCTGTATCCAACCCACTACTTAGTAGTCTTGCACCTGTTTGGTCTTGATGCCTCCCTTATCTCCCCCTCTAACTGTAGGCAGGACTAGCTAGTTCAAGTTGCGTGGTTTTGCCTGAGAAGGAGAAGATAAATAAACTGGGGTAAGAGTCTAATACTCCCAAAATGGGTGGAATCCTTCTAGAGGCTCTCATCATCGATTTGGGAGATGAAGGAGAGAAAGAAGGTGAAACACTCCACCAGTACCAAAAAAAGTGTCAATTATCCAGTGAGGACTCCAGCTATATCGATAAGCACCACAAAAAAACAGCCGAAAAACAAAGCAAAACAGACAGACAAACAAACAAACAAAAAACAGAACAAAAACAAACAAACAAACCAAAAACACGCCATGGTCTTGAAATAAGAAACATGGCATAGCACATAACGAGGGAAAAGAAAAGAATAGAAAAAAATAAGTATAATTGGGGACGACGATTTCAATAATCACACCCAAACAGAGAAATCGACCAAAATAGATAGGTAAATAAAAATAATAATAACAATAATAAATGAAGTTAAAAGATATATATGTATATATATATATATATACACACACACATATATATATTATATATAAAATACTAAGTTTTTGTGCTTTTTGTATTTTTGTTTTTTCCCCTCCTGCCCTGGCACAGTAAATATTGGGGTCATTCGAAAAGGAATTCACATGGCCTAAGAAATATGGGGTTTCTCCGTCCTTGGAGTATACTGTCATGGGATCAGTTCCAGACTTTGCTCAGGATCATTTATTCTCCTGGTGGTGTTTTTTGGCGTGTGGAAGACTTCTGTTCTGTCCAGGGTGATACACTCAGAGCTCTGTGTTTAGAGGTCTCAGTATCTGCACAGATCCTGAGGTAGGACTTATGGTGAGGTCAGTCTTTGTGGTTCTAGAGGTTCTGTTACCTCAGTGTCCTTTTAGTCCATCTTCTGTGGTTGGTGACCTTGGTCTTTGCACTGAACCTAGGATGGCACCTAGGTTAGCGTCTTTCTTTGTGCTTCCAGAAGGCCCATTCTGTTGCAGTTGTCTCTGTCAGACCTTTGGGACTGGGGGTCATGCTTATTGTGCAAGTCATAGTTCAAACCCTAAACTAGGGCTTTTTTATTGGTCCCAAGATGTATACTGTCTGGTCGTGGTTCTAGTAGCCAGTCATCTGTAAGTCACGATCTTGGCTTTTGGACCTACCAAAGGGTGCCGAGTCTTCTGGTTTTGTCTTGTCGTTAGCTGGTAAGGTAGGCTAATCTGCTCTAAGGTCAAGTTGTTCACATTTTCCTCTTTGTCAGGATATCATGTTAGAGCTGGTCCTTGTTGTTGACCCCGCAGTATTAAGGCTGTTCCGGATGGAGTTTGTTTCCTGTAGCTGTTGTGAAGAGCTGTGCCGATTCTATGTCTGGGATCCAGGGTTCAAGGCTGGATGAATGGCATCTAATCATCTGAGGTCTAAGTGATTCCACATGACATATTTTCAAGGTAGGAGATACCCCTGTATTGTAAACAACTATGAGTTCCCATCTCTAGTAGATAAGAGCTCTTTTTTTTATATGTAAGGTTTCCCCATTATTTAGTGTGTCTTTGCAGGGGGAGGTGGAGCCACATTGTATTGTCGGTGTGGTTGGGGGTGGACAGAGGGGATAACAGACACAGGTCACATACCCAAAAATGATAAAAAAATATATATAATAATAATAATAATAAAAAAATAAAATAAATAAAAACGTATGTGCTCACAAATGTATATATAGGACCAACATTTAAAAAAAATAAATAAATAAATTTAAGAGGAAAAAAAAAAAAAAGAACGAAAATGAGTTAGCGAAGTTTTTAAAGGACCAAAGTGGTGCAAAAGACTACCTTACATTTGGGGGAGAGCAGATAACGAAGTGGTGTATTACAGGTCTTATGCCTATGTTGGAAGTACAGTTTTTCCCATTGTCTTTTGGGTTTTTCTTGTGATGTGTGGGTTCCCAGGCATCTTCCTATCACACCCCCTGACCTTCTTCAGGTTGGTAAAAATTTGCGGCAGGGAGGACTAATCTTTTTTTTAATGTCAGCTCAAATTATATAACTTCTCTCAATCTTCTTTCCTTCCATATTTACTTGTGCGTATAGAGTGGGGGGAGATTTCATTAAAAATAAAAGCAAAAAATATTTGCATTCTATGAATATGCTTAATATTTTTCATTAAGGGTTCTCAAGTTTTTCTTGTTAGGTTATTGCTGCCATAATATCTTCCAATCTCCCCACACCCACTTCCTACTTACATTAGCACAAGTGACAACAATGTCAATGTATTTTAGATATCTAATATGTATTGAGTATCTACTCACTTTAGGTCGAATGAGCCATGCTCTAATGCTCCCTGCCACATTGTTGTCATAAAGTCACCTGTACAGAAGAACATGTATGCTTGACCTATTTTTTTTTGTGCATAAACAGAACTGCTACTGAAACCAGATATATATGTTCTCTCTGCCTATCTTTGTAGAGATAGAGTATATCATGCATCCATTTTTGGAGGAATGGTTTCCTATCATTCTGTTACTGTAATCCATTTTTCAAACTCCTTGGCCATCAATTCAGATAATATGAATTTTCATCAGAGTGGAGTACAAGAATTTCCAGATATTTGTTTTATAGCAAATTAATGACAGATTTAGGGTTTGTCACTGGTTTGTCACATTTTGTTTCAGGTCATTACAAGTAGAAATATCAGCCTGTCATCCTTTATTTTATCTGTGAGATACATGATAGGATATGGAAAGGTTGGAGGACAGCTCTTAACACATGGTAGACCCTTAAAGGATATGTGTTCCCCAATAAACTAAAGGCCACTACGATATTTATACTAGAAGAGAAAGTTGTGAAAATTTTATCTTTGAGGTTAGTTTAGAAACTGGTATATACAATGTGGCATAAAATTGCATTGACTGAGAAAATTGCAAAACTGCATTAAGTGCATTAAAATAGCAACCTATTAACTGCATTAAAATTGCAAAAAATGTATTAACTAATATTTGGTTCCTTTTGTTTTCTTTAACATCCTAAAGAAAGGGGTTGTATTGGATGGAGGGTTAATAATAATAAATAAGGAAGTTTCAAGAGAGTAATGAGAAAAAAATGTTAAAAAATTACAGGCGGGGGTTGGGTGGGGAGGAGGGAGATTTTGGACATTGGTGACGGGAATGTTGCACTGGTGATGGGTGGTGTTCTTTACATGACTGAAACCCAAATACAATCATGTATGTAATAAAGTTGGTTAAATAATAAAAAAATAAAAAATTTAAGTAAAAAAAAGAACCCTAATATGGGCATAGTTATAAACCCCAGTGCCTAAATAAAAACACTTTAAAAAAAATTAGAGTTTAATCTGTTCACAGCTGTTTTACTGACAAGAAGAAAGAATTTCAACAGCGTATTTGTTGAGAAGAATGACATTTCACTTTGATTAAGAATATGCTGAAACTTGCTTTTTGGGGTGATTTTATAATTGTACCACACATCAGTTTTTAAAGAACTGGAAAAAATGTTCTGCACTTTTAAATTCTTCTTTGAAGCATAGAAATTTAAGACAGATGTTCTAAACCAAAGGTACTATAATGTAGAGACTATACTTATATATGTGAATATCTAAAATAAATGTAAAATGACATAATGAGGAAACAGCTTAATTCAGAGGGTAACATACCTGCTGCTAAAAGTTTTGAGCCTTTTAATTAAGATCAAGAGAAAAATACAATTTGTAATAATTTTAATTTTTAATTATAATGTAGTTTTGTTTAATTTGATGAGAAAAAGATGTGCTTCCTTTAAAATATAGCCAAATTAATCACATGGTTGTAAGTAAAGAGAATCCATGTACTCTAAAGTTTTGTTCAGCAAAACAAAAAGAAAAGAAAAACAACTACCCAGGGATTTTTTTCTCTTTTCCTCAGTTTATTTTAAAATGAGAAAATTAGGGGAACAAATTGAAATGTCAATGGATAGAAACTTTTTATTACTCTAAATTCAAAATAAATTCTATTTATTCAGGTAAATAAGCAAGTAAGTGAACTTACTTCTAGAGCTATAAGATCTACGGTGACAAGCCTAAGTTGGAAGCAGGAATAACAGAGGAATACATATTTTCATTTAATTGATAAGTTTTGAACATAAAATATATTTTCTCTTACACATTTTAGCATGGAATAAATACAGAAAACCCTAAATCCTTATTTACTATATATTAGTTTCCAATCACTTTTTCTCTCTTTTTCTATTTTGATATTTATTTCCACTACTATTTCAACGGGGTGTTGAAAATTCCACCATAGCAGGCATAATGCTGTTACAATTTTTTTTTAATGGGATTCTTTTAAGGGGAAAAAGTGATTGTTTGGGGGGGAAAATTAGGATATAGTTGGAGAAATTTAAATTATTGATATATTATTAAGTAACTCTGACAGGAAGCTAGAATGACAGTAGAGGAGTGAGGCACTTGCTTTGAATATATCTGGTCTGGTTTGATCCCTGGAACCACATATGGTCCCCGAGTACTGCCAAGCAAATAGTTCAAATGAGCGTGAAGTTGTTTGGCAAACAGATTATACAGTTACATAGCCCTTGGTAGATGGTATCTATAAATAGAAGTATCTCCAATGGACAGTCTTTTGAACAATGTAGATGGTTTTTTTCTTCAAATACAAATGAAGAAGAGAAAGCCTACAGCATTGATTTAAAAGACTGCAATTAGAATTAGGGAAATAGGTTCCAATAATTAGATCCAGTAGACTGAGTTTAGAGTTTCTTTTTCCTTAAACAGACCATAAATGAATGTAGGATGCCATTTCTACTCATGTAAAAATAAAAATGAAAATTTAAATGAAGAGTGTGAGGCAAAATGGAGCATTTTACTTCTTGCACCTGGAATCATTTCATAATGAAAAGCAAATTAATTCAAAAATTCTCTGACCTCTGTTTTGCTAATTACATCCTAGCTCTTTCATTTAGATTTTATAAAACTAGAAAGTACATATAAAAGGGGAACTATTTGGAACATCTCCCCTGAATTTCACAAAATAGTTGTCTGATTGACTCCTGAATAATCTTAAGTTTATTATTAAATAACCACAAAAAATAAAGGTAGGTACTTTATTTACATAGTAGAGTGAATCCATTATGATTATTTAAAATTGTTTATTGATATACTATTTAATTCATCATTCACTGATGAACTAAATATTACTAAATATTAATTATTCAAACAAAAAAGGGGGTGGAGCGGTTGCACAGTGGTAGGGTGTTTGCCTTGCACACAGCTGACCTAGGATGGCCCACGGTTTGATCCCCTGGCGTCTCATATGGTCCCAAACCCAGAAGTGATTTCTGAGAGTAGAGCCAGGAGTAACACTTGAGTATCACTGGGTGTGCCCCCCCCCCAAAGAAAACAACAAAAAATTAATTATTTATAAATATCCAAATGAAGTAAAATGCAATCTTCTTTTCGGTGTTGCAAGTTATAGATCTGTGTTTCCTTAAGTAGTTATAGATCTGTGTTTCCTTAAGTAACACTTGTGAAGAAGAAAGCAACTCAAAGTGAAATAGGTCAAATGATAGTGAAAAATGATCTTTCTGATTGAGTTCTCCAGTCCATATATATTTTATATTTATATATTCTTTCATTTCTGTTTTTGTACATTTTGAATATTTTCTCTGTAGATTGTATATAACTCTGTAGATTTAGATTCAAGGGACCAGAGTTTTTGTTTTTGTGTTACAAAATAGTCTTTTATTAATTTCATTCTTGAAAATGTGATTATTACATTTCTGAAATTCTCTATGTTTTGTTACTTTTCCTCTGTGTAATATTTGACTATAAATTAAATCTTGCAAGAGTTCCAGAAAAATATATGCTTATATACACATTTATTTTATGTAAATTTTTTTGGGCGGTGGCTTACGGTGGAGACCAGAAGGCATGCTGGACAAATTCTAAAAGAGCTGTAACACTATTTTATGTACATTTCTATCTCTGTATATTTGTATATATATATATTGAGATGACAATTCACAGTCTCTAAATTACCTTTTATATTTTCTGTCCATACTCAATATTTTTAAACAGAATAGTGCTATTTATATCTCTATATATTTCACTTAAGGTTAGCTTGAAGGGGTGGAAGTATAGTAAATAGGTAAGGGAGTCGATCATGCGTGTGGCGGACTACGGTTTGATTCCTGGTACCAAATGTAGTCCCCAGGCACAGAGAGAAGTGACCCCTGTGCTGAAGTGATAGTACAGCAGGTAAGATGCTTCCCCTGCATGTCATATGATAGTACTGCCAGAAGTGATTTTTGAGTGCAAAGCCAGGAGTGACCCCTGAACATTGTGGGTTCTATATTGTTTTATATTCTATAAAACAAAGCCAATAATAAGCCCATAATTCCGACTAGAATTCTGATTGTTCCCAAAACAATAACAAAATTTTCTATAAAGTAAAGGTAATACCATCCCTACACTTATTTTAATTTTTATTCAATTTTTTTTTCAGCTACATCTTGCAATGCTCAAATCTTACTCCTGGCTCTGTGTGCAGGATCATTCCTGGTGGACTCAGTAGATCATTTGAGCTAATAGGGAATCAAATTTAGATTGGCCAGTTGCATGGCAAGTTTCCTATCCTCTGTAGTATCATTCTGATCCCAACAATTTAAAATTTTATTGTAATAGAGGTAGCATTGTTACAGTAATGCTATCTTTCACAGTTTTGATGAACAAACACCAACGAAGTGCACCAAGTCTCTCTACTACTGTCCTGCCAATTCTATTCTATTGCTTCTTTATCTTCTTCCCTTTCCCCAATGGCTTGGTAATAGTACTGTAAATAAAAGCCAAGGATTTGTTCTCATTTGATTTTCTATTCCATTGTTTTGCTTCTCTATCACAACTGAAAGAGCTCATCTTTTATTTGTTCTCCTCCTTCTGTCTTATTTCACTAACACGATACCTCCAGTTTCCATCCAAATTGAAGCAAACTGCAAATTTATAAAGAATTTTATATACTAGTGGCAATTCTACTGTCCACATAATGCAATACCATTATTCCTTAAAAATAAATAGATTCTTCCACTTTGAAATCCTAACTCTACCTACTCTCTCACAGTAAATACACAAACCATCATATTACACATTTTATTGCACTGAGAATCATTAGAGTGCCAGGTCAAAGAACTTGCCAGGATATATAATAATCACATTTTTTGCTAATGGTGCAGAGAAAACAATGTTTAAAAGACATGGTGTTTGCTTTAAAAGGTTAGTTATCATAAAATACATATAGTTTTGCCTCACATCAGTGAATGAAAGAAACCATATAATTGCTCCAAATGAGAATGGATTGTTTTGGCAGAAGTTCTACACAGCTTAAATTAAGAAATGTTTGTTTTGAAGTTGTCTGACAATAAGCCTCCACTAGTTCCTACTTGTGTATTCTTACATTTTGCAAAATATGCCAATTTATATTACTCAAGTAAATGCTTCAGCTGTCTCTATAAATCATTCACCTAGGTATCACTAAATTATCCAGTGTAGAAGGTTTGTTCATCAAGAGTTTCCCAATTTATCACTTAACATCCATCCACACGTGAACTCAGTAGCTGAGCATTTACTGGCATGTAACAAGCATCATACGATTGTAGATAAATGCATGCAAACGTAGAATTTGGGAACTATTGTATCTATATGATGCCAAATCATACATTGTTGGTTTGGACCAAAAGGTTTAGAAAATTAAAGCATGCCAATCCCAGTGAGTTTCTTCATTGAAAGAGCTCCAAGAAAGACTCAGGTGCTATAATTGTGTGGTAATTTGGTAAGGCAGCTGCTAATTATGAATTGAAAATGAGAACAACCTTGGGAAAAATTTCAGTATGCCAAGATTCATCCATTATATAACTAGAGTCTAAGCCAAACAGTAATTTGGGAGCTGATTAAAAAGACTAGTAAATTAAAGATGCGTGGACCAGAGGACTCTCTTTTCTTCTGGATGTGGAGTTAAATGGAAATTGTTCAGAATTTTTATTCTGGAGATTTCCCCATTTAACTTTTATTTCCTTAAAAAATTAAGACTCAGAAGTTAACAAAACTACCAATAAATTAGCCTGTTCCATATTGAATACTGTGGTAGGCATTTTCATGTTTTAGTTTATTTAATTTAATTTGCAAAATTCTGTCTGGTTATTATCATTTCAATATTTAGATAATAAAATTGTCCTTTGGAGGGGAAAAAATTTCTCAGATCTACTCTGTTGATCTATCTTTTTCCAAAACATTTATACTTTCTTCTACACCAAGTAATAATGCATATGTGTATCAACAGATGCTCATTTTAGTGTTTCTTGATGGTAGAGTACTTAGTATTCTATTTAATGTGAATTATAGAGTATTCTCTGCAGCTTTAATGAAGACATTCCATATCTTGTTGGCAACAGACTTGTGAAAAAGACAACAAGTTACTTTTGGTAGGTAGTGAGAGATTTAGAATAAGAAAATTTAATTGCTTTCTCTAAGATATTTGAGATCATGTCTATTTTACTAATGAGAGTATTATAAAATTAAAAATAAATTAGTTCAATTGATACCTGTAAAATAAAGTTTCCAGTAGAAAAAAAGATAAACTCAAATAGTCTGACTTATATTCTTGCTGTACATGAATCTCTACGCATCTGTAGTTTTGTAATTTTTTTTTCTTCTAATTTGACCCATTGGTGGTCAGGGTTTCTCCTAGCTTGATGCTCAGTACTCACTCCTATTGTACTAGGGTACCATTTGGTACTAAGCATGGGACCCACATCTGCATGGAAAATTTTTTTTCTGGCCTTCTGAGTTATCTCCTTGGCACCTTTTACAATTTAACTCTGATGTTTATACTTTCAATGTACTGCTTTTGGATAATGTAAAATGTGTTTCTATTAGGAAGCAGTTATAGCCCTTAAATCTCTCACAACTCATTGGACGCCAAGGAGATAGTGAAAGCCAGAAACTAAAGCAGAAGAAAACAAAATAACACTTTGGTTTTACTGTTGTTTGTTTACTTCCAGATAAAATTGAGAAATGCATCAGAAAACCTTAAACTTTTGAATTCCTTCTATTAGAAAAGAATTAAGGGCTTCACATTATCTTCTAGTTCCCAAATACTTTTTTTGTGTATTCGAACATTTTAATATGTTTATAAAACATAGTAGTATAGCATGTTTTTAGAATAGAATCATTTTCCCTAATACAAACAGCATCCTCTCAGGAAAAGAAAGAAACCCTTTCTTTTCTGCTCTGAATCTGAGGAAATATGCTAATGATCTTTCTTCAATTGTGGCACAAATATTGGCATCATTATCTTTGCATTCTTCATAAAGTGTTTAGAATTGAGTTCCATGCCTAGTCTCTGAAAAGGACTGTACTGAGCCTTATTGCTAGTGTCATTAGTCACTTAATGCAAGTGAAGACAAGTACTTTGGAGTATCAGAATTATTATTTTCAAAAAATGGGAACATGTTGGGAGAACCCTTAGAAGACAACTGTGATAAAGCAGGTGAGAGAAAATAATCTTGTGTCAAGGTAATGGGGGGAGGAGAAGTTTGCACATACTTGAAATTCTTTAAAAAATAAGAATATTTCTGATTTACGAAGTATATTGGAGCAATACTTATCACAATGCTCCTTGCTTTAATGCTACAATATATACTTATTTGTGTTCTAGAATAATGTATATGATTTATTAAATTATTATAGCCTTCCTTTTCTTAGAAAGGAAGATGATTTTCTAAAAGAAAATATAAACTAGCATAGGATAAAAATCTCTAGGTAAAAGTATTATTCACCTTCAGAGTTAGTGACCCACAGTTGATTTAGCCGTTAAAGGAGTATATTTTGCTCATTGATTTTTTTCATATTTGCAACTATTCTTCAAGTGAAACCAAAACAAGAGTACAACTAAAAACAGTTGAAAATGTACAAATGTTATTTTTCTCTGTGAAAATGGGCAACTGACCCCATCACCTGAGAGAAGGTTCCAACAGGACATGTGCCTGCAGTAAAATGTAGAGATGGCTGCATGGTGGCTCTGATTTCATGATGCTAAGCTTCCACTAAGGACTAAATTCTTAACAGGGTTTTGTCACTAGGATGAAAAGCCTTTACTTCAAATTAGAATAATAAAAGAAGTCTTGTAGATGTTGAATACTTAAAATCTAAATGCTATGTTAATGAGTATGATTTTATACACTGTTATAAATTCTGCCAAGATATGTTTTATATATATAGGATGATTTTCACTTATGTATCAAACCTGACTTAGCAGTTGCGGTGTTTTCATTGTGTAGATGACATCATCATACAGATTTGACTTACTTCAAATGCATATGTATATAATTTGTTTGGGAGCCACACCTGGTGGTGTTCATGGCTTACACTTGGCTCTGTACTCATGAATCACTCCTGGAGGCTCTAGGGGCCATATGGGGACAATCCTCAGTAAAATTTGCATGCAAGGTAAACCATGATGTTCACTATAATGTTACTCTAGCTTCTACAATATGTATTTAATCACAGAAAATTGCTAGAATTTTATCCAATTAATTAATCCAAAAATTAATTATCAAAAAAATAATAGTTTGACATAATTTTGCCTAATGCATGAAACTTAACTTAATGTTTATTGTTGACATAACTCATATATATATAAAATCAAGGGCTGTTTTCTCCTTTATTCTGTATGAATCACAGTTGCCCACATTTCAACAGATGATATGAAGTCACTTTCTTTTTTTTTTTTTTTCCATCCCCGATATTAAGTCACTTTCTCAAGGTTCAGTGTTGGACATCATTTTCAATATCTTCCCTTTATATTTCTCATACAATTAATTTACAATTTATTTTGTGTGATCTTTAATATATATCTTTTAATATTTATGTTAACTTTGTCCATTCTTTTTTTTTTTTGTACACCGTAAACAACCTAACTTGTCATTGTTTTACTTTGACTGAAGTAATGCAAAGAAATTTTTGCTAGACAATCAGGTTTCCAGTATGTCAAATAAACTATGGAAAACTTAATAAATATACACTAGATAAGCTCAGAGTACCATACTTCAAACTCTCATATCATGTTGGAATAAAATCTAAGCTACTTAAAATAGACAAGTCTCTTCATAATCTATTTAACATATTCTAATTTTGCTCCTTAATTTTTTAAGGTACAATGAAAATATATTGAGCATTCTCTCTTACAACCCTTTTCTCTTATTTTTAAATACAAACTTTTACATATTTATATAGGCAAATCCTTGTCCAGCCTATTCTCAGGCTTAAGGACTTGTTCTTTAATATGTCCTTGGGCAGGTTTTTTATGATAAAATTCACTAAATTATCACCTCAACCATAATTCTATATCCAAGCTTATAAAAAATCTACATAGAATTTTAAACTACCTGATTTTGAACTATTTATTATTTTTGTTACAAAATGTAAATAAATTTTAATTGGATACATTTACTTAAAAATGAAGAGATAAAAATATTTTTTAAATATTTACTGGAATCAAATGAATAAAAACTCTTTACTGACAGAAAGAAAATGAAAGAATCACAAAAACTGAAATTAAGATATGATTTAGGTGGGTAAGAATTTTTCATATTGTTAATAAGGTGACCTTATTAAAAATAAAATGATTTTATGATTTGTAAATTAATATATTATTTATAACTTAACATAACCAAATTTTTACTGTATTTTACTATTGTCTATACTGTTGAACTTTCTTAAGTAATTTTCCTGAGGTTATACTCTCTTTTAATCTGTCTCTGTCATGGTGTTTTAATACATTTGTCTTCCCAGTCATTTTGGCAAAATTCCATTGGATTTATATTAGACACATAGAGTGTTTACATCACACAGTGTCACATGCTATGAACTAGAATTTGAATTAAGTTTATTTATAATTTTATGTTAAAAATTTTGAGTAGATGTTGAATCTTGGGACCACACAATACTACAGGCTTATTCCAAACATTGGGCCTGGAGATCACTATATACAAGGCAAGTACCTTGATAATACCTGTATTATCTTTGTCCATTCCAAGCATTTTAGTAAATACTGACAAGTAATCAACTGTATCGGTTCTGTAGTTATGTTTCTTTGTCAATTTGGATTACCATGATAAAATATTTCAACCTGAGTGATTCATGAGCAACAGAAATATGTTGCATCAAGTTCTCAGTATGGATTTCTAGTGTTTTGACCATAACCACAGGTTCTCAGAAGCTATTCCCACTTACAAAGTATTTTCTCAGCATTTTGAAATATTTCTCCAGCTCTGAAAACTTAATGTTAATTTTATTAGTACAAACTCTGCTTATGAGTGTTTATCCATCATTATGGGACTTTGCAAAGACTTCATCCACTGACATTATTCATTTAGGGTGTTAGAATTCCAACATACAACATTGGGAGGAAATATTTACCCAGAATTTAGCACTATTGTAGATAGCACAGAGTATAGGGTAGTTGCCTTGCTTAAGGTCAAACCAGGTTTGATCTCTGGCTCCCCAAATGGACTCAGGATCTTGCTAGTAGCTATTCTTGAGCACAGAACCAGAGTAAATTTTAAGTACAGTTGTGTATACCCCACTCCTCCTCCAAAAATTAACAATACATAGTACATTATTGCAACACAAACAATTCAAAACTTCCAGGAACATATTGTAGTATGCTAAACCTATTATCCAACATAATAAAACATACCATTGAGAAGTAATTCTAATCTGTTTTTGTTGAGAAATACATATAATGAGATATATGGCATGTTTTCATTATTCATGTTCCTCATATAAATAAAAATATAAACCAATATTTTATTGTAGAACTTGTTTATCAGTTGTGACTAGAAGTTGGCTAATATGCAAAACAACCATTAAATAATTTCATGAGAATCTATAAAGTATATGAAATAAATAGCATTGCATTTTATAATCTGTGGATTTTGTGTCTGGCCTCATTTTATCAATAAAATTTATGTTTAGATGCCTATATCCAAAAGTATTTATATTTTTACATTTTATATGGATCATATGAAATTCATACATTCATACATACTTATGGTTACATGCAGTTATATTTTGTTCACACAAATATAACCATGTGTATATGTTTTGTACACATATATTTATACATATATACATGTTTTGTATAATAATTTTTTAAAAATCTCTGTAAAACACATCAATCCAGCACTGAATTAGATGTACTCTCTGTAGTAGAGTAAGGTAAATTGCTTTTCTTTTCATTCTACAAAAAAGAAATGGAGACTTTCTTGAGAGTATTTAATGAAGGAGTATAGACTGTTTCACCCAAATACAGAAGAGGGATATATTCTTGGAAAATTTGAAGCATGAGTTACTCTTGGGTACTTGCATTAAAATTAAGAGTAAAATCAAAGTAGTTTCTTTAAGACTATATACATATATACTCACACACACACACACATATATATATATATATATATATATATATATATATATATATATATATAAGACTATATAGTCTCATCATTATGTCTAGAGATGTGTAGACAAAATTTGAATACAGGACTGCCTTATTTATTTTGTGTTCCTTGATTGCACTTCACAGACACAACTTTTTAGAAAAAGTGGGAAAAACTGTGGCAACCCTGAATTGAGCAAATTTCTGAATGATAATTTTCTGGTGAAATTTGATGTGTGTGTGTGTGTGTGTGTGTGTGTGTGTGTGTGTGTGTGTGCTTCTGTGCCTTAATGAGTTGAGGTAGGCATATTTTGTTTTGGGGGGTTGAAGGTGACTATGTAGTGCTATTAAACATTTTAAATAAATGCCAATATAATGTAAGCATAAATTTTATATGTATTGAAAAGTGAGGAAAGTAGTTTGGGACATTTCATTAAAACATTCATTTATTGTGATGTGGTTGCATTAAGGTGATCTGAAACCAAACCTAAGATATATTACTGTGGTATGCATGGAAGTATTTTTCCATGGAGACATATATAACTTATGATGAGATCAATTGTATACGTGAAGTCAATTGGCTATAATAAGTATAGAAGCAGACATAATATTTCTAGAGGCACAAAGATATTGCAGTAGAGTACGTTTAGGTGAGACATTCCACACAAATGTAGAATATTTAAGGAATCCTTTTAATGTTAATTATGAAGATGGCAGTTTGAATTCTTGGTTCCCATAGAAAGGTAGTTTGTCTTCGGTTTTAACTGTAACAATTTTAGTAGGACTTTTTTTGTTCCATTTTCTTAAGTCTCACACCAGTTTAGTTAGTTGTAGGAGAAGGAAGAGAAGTAGATATTATGGACATATAAACAAAATATATCAATATATTATCCTCTCCAGCAACTGCCTTACAATTTATAAATGGGCCTGATTTTGCCAAGAAAAAATAACATTTAATAAAAGTTAAATTGGTTAAATTGCATTTTAATTTTAGACATCCTTATTCAGCCTGGTTGTCTAACAACCAAAGGAAGACTAAATTCCCATCAATTCAACTGAGTTACTGAGAGAAAAAATTGAAAATAATTTGTTACCCAATAGTGTTGAATTAAAAGTCATATTTATTTAGTACATTTAATGTGTTTTTTTTTCTAACTAGGAAAGGTTCTTTTGTTGAGTGTCAGGCCAGTTTTCTGGGTATTACTCCTGGAAGTGCTTTCTGAGACTGTATATGGTCCAGGAATCAATCTAGAGTCAAACATGTACAAGGTAGCTCCATAACCTTATCTCTCCAGCCTAAACTTGAATTTGTAAGAAATCTTGAACATCATTGAGCATGCAGGAAATAAAATGCAATGTGGAGTAGCTCATTTGATTTTTCTATTGCTACACAAAGAAGTTGCATATGTAAATGTGCTTTTTGTTTGTTTGGTCTTGGGTCACACCAGGTTGTGCTCTGGGGTTACTCCTGGCTCTGTGCTCAGAAATTGCTCCTAGTAAACTATGGGAACCAGATGGGTACCTGGGTCGTAGCCAGTCAGTCTCAGGTTTTCTGCATGCAAGGCAAATGCTCTACCCGCTGTTCCAACACTCTAGCCCCAGTAAATGTTTTTAATATGAAGCTTACAGTGTTTTTATATGAAGAAGAAAATAATGAGAAAATTTTGTTTGTCCTGGTTTGAAGAATAATGGAAATTGGTGGAACTTTACCCATATAAAGTAACCCCTTTAAATAGGAAAGTTTTTCACCAGTGAAATGGGAAACACCCCATTCTCCCCATAGCCTTAGGCAAGACAGAAAATTGGTCAAGAGCAAAGCTGTGATTAAGGAACTCTGGAACTCTTAATTTAAGGAAAATGAAGAAAGGAAGAACATAATTCAGACTACTATGATGGCAAGAAACAATCAGATGAGGCAGATCTTTGAAATGGTATTTTGATTTTTGTCTTCATGAACATATTTACCATTTTCAAACTTAAACAAAATTAAAGGGGCATGAAATCTATAGCCTAAAATGAAAAACTCCAGAAAGTATAAATTTAGGTTCAGTGGAATGAATAAAAATATTGAAATAACTATTAATTAAAATAACAAATTAAATGTTATTCATTTAAAATATAAACCCAACCTGTATTTAAAGATCTGTAATTTAGCTCTATATGCATATAAATAGCCCCAAATATGTTCTAACAATTTCCCAAACATTTTTATTATATGATAATTAAGTAAGACATTCATGGTTGCTGTCAGAGAGAGAGAGGAAGGAAGGAAGGAAGGAAGGAAGGAAGGAAGGAAGGAAGGAAGGAAGGAAGGAAGGAAGAAGGAAGGAAGGAAGGAAGGAAGGAAGGAAGAAGGAAGGAAGGAAGAAAGGAAGGAAGAAAGGAAGGAAGGAAGGAAAGGAAGGAAGGGAGAAGGAAAGGAGGAAGGAAAGGGGGATGGAAAGGAGGAAGAAAAGGGGGATAGAAAGGGGAAAAGGGGAAGGGGAAAAGGGGAAAGGGGAATGGGAAAAGAGGAAGGGGAAAGGGGAAGGAGAAAAGAGGAAGGGGAAAGGAGGAAGGGAAAAGGGGGAAGGGGAAAGGGGGAAGGGGAAAAGGAGAAGGGAAAAGGGGGAAGGGAAAAAGGAGAAGGGGGAAAGGGGGAAGGGGAAAGGGGGAAGGGGAAAAGGAGAAGGGGAAAGGGCGAAGTGGAAAGGGGGAAGGGGAAAAGAGGAAGGGGGAAAGGGGAAGGGGAAAAGGGGTAAGGGGAAAGGGGAAAAGGGGAAGGGAGAAAGGGGAAGGGCAAAAGAGGAAAGGGGAAGGGGAAAAGGGAAGGGGGAACGGAAAAAGGGAAGGGGAAAGAGGGAAGGGGAAAAGGAAAAAGGGAAAAGGGGAAGGGCAAAAGGGGAAGGGGAAAGGGGAAAGGGGAAAATAGGAAGTGGAAAGGGGGAAGGGGAAAGGGGAAAAGAGGAAGGAGAAAAGGGAAAAAGAAAGGGGGAAGGGGAAAGGGGAAGGGGAAGAAGAAAGGGGGAAGAGGAAAAAGGGAGAAGAGGGGAAGGGGAAAGGGGGAGGGGAAAGGGGGAAGGGGAAAAGAGGAAGGGGAAAAGGGAAAAGGGAAGGGGAAAGGGGGAAGGGTAAGAGGGGAAGGGGAAAAGAAGAAGGGGAAAAAGGGAAAAGGGAAAGGGGAAAGGGGGAAGGGTAAGAGGGGAAGGGGAAAGGGGGAAGGGGAAGGGGGGAAAGGGGAAGGGAAGAGGGGAAGGGGAAAGGAGGAAGGGGGAAAGGGGAAAGGGGAAGGGGAAAAGGGGAAGGGCAAAAGGGGAAGGCGAAAGGGGAAGGGGAAAAGGGGAAGGAGAAAGGGGAAAGGGGGAAGGGGGAAGTGGAAAAGGGGAAGGGCAAAAAGGGAAAAGGGAAATGGGGAAGGGAAAAGGGGGAAGGGAAAGGGGAAGGGGTAAAGGGAAAGGGGGAAGGGCAAAAAGGGAAAGGGGGAAGGGCGAAAAGGGAAAGGGGAAAGGGGGAAAAGGAAAGGGGGAAGAGGAAAAGGGAAAGGGGAAGAGGGGAAGGGGGAAGGGGGAAGGGGAAACGGGAAAGGGGAAGGGGAAAGGGGAAGGGGAAAATGGGAAGGGGGAAAGGGGAAGGGGAAAAGGGGAAGGGAGAAAGGTGAAAGGGGAAGGGGGAATGGGGAAGGGAGAAAGGAAAAAGGGGAAGGGGAAAGGGGGAAGGGGGAAAGTGGAAGGGGGAAAGGGGAAAGGGGAAGGGAGAAAGGAGAAAGGGGAAGGGGAAAGGGGAAGGGGAAAGGGGAAGGGAGAAAGGAGAAAGGGGAAGGGGAAAGGGGGAAGAGGAAACGGGGAAGGGGAAGGGGAAGAGGGGAAGGGGAAAGGGGGAAAGGGGAAGGGGAAGAGGGAAGGGGGAAGGGGGAATGGGGAAGGGGAAAAGGGGAAGGGAGAAAGAAAGGGGAAGGGGAAAGGGGAAGGGGGAAAGGGGAAAGGGAAAAGGGGAAGGGAGAAAGGAGAAAGGGGAAGGGGAAAGGGGGAAGAGGAAACGGGGAAGGGGAAAGGGGAAGGGGAAGAGGGGAAGGGGAAAGGGGGAAGGGGGAAAGGGGAAGGGGAAGATGGGAAGGGGGAAGGGGGAATGGGGAAGGGGAAAAGGAGAAGGGAGAAAGAAAGGGGAAGGGGAAAGGGGAAGGGGGAAGGGGGAAAGGGGAAAGGGAAAGGAGAAGGGAGAAAGGAGAAAGGGGAAGGGGAAAGGGGGAAGGGGGATAGGGTAAGAGGAAAAGGGGAAGGGAGAAAGGAGAAAGGGGAAGGGGGAAAGGGGAAAAGGGGAAGGGGGAAAGGAGAAAGGGGAAGGGGGAAAGGGGAAGGAGAAAGGGGGAAGGGGGAAAGGGGAAGGGGGAAAGGAGAAAGGGGAAGGGGGAAAGGAGAAAGGGGAAAGGGGAAAGGGGAAGGAGAAAGGGGAAGGGGGAAAGGGGAAGGGGGAAAGGGGAAGGGGGAAAAGGGTTAGGGGGAAGGGGAAAGGAAAGAAAAAGAAAGAAAGAAAGAAAGAAAGAAAGAAAGAAAGAAAGAAAGAAAGAAAGAAAGAAAGAAAGAAAGAAAGAAAGAAAGAAAGAAAGAAAAGAAAGAAGAAAAGAAAGAAAGAAAGAAAGAAAGAAAAAGAAGAAGGAAAGAAAGAAAGAAAGAAAGAAAGAAAGAAAGAAAGAAAGAAGAAGAAGAAAGAAAGAGAAGAAAGAAAAGAAAGAAAGAAAAGAAGAGAAAGAAGAAAGAAAAAGAGAGAGAGAAAGAGAAAGAGAGAAAGAAAAAGAAAGAAAGAGAGAAAGAAAGAAAGAAAGAAAGAAAGAAAGAAAGAAGAAAGAAGAAAGAAGAGAAAGAAGAAAGAAAGAAAGAAGAAAAGAAAGAAGAGAAAGAAAGAAAGAAAGAAAGAAAGAAAGAAAGAAAGAAAGAAAGAAAGAAAGAAAGAAGAAAGAAGGAAAAAGAAAAAGTTGGCTAAATTGTTATGAATTCCTGCAATAATTCCAATAATATGGTTTGTGTCCATTTTTATTTTTATAGTACAGGTACAATAGTGTTAACGTTTATATTTTAAGGTGTTAAAAGTTACTACACCTCCTCCTTTCACCTAACTGTCCAATTCTTTCCACTATTATCTTTTTTGTCATTTCAAGTCCTGCACTTTCCTCCTCTTTCCTTCCCAAACCTCCTCCTTCAACCTCCATACACTTGGTAACCTCAGTTCTGTTTTCAGTGTAAAGGGGACTTTTCATGATACTATCCAATCCCTTTCTTTGTAAAGTACATATGAATAAAATCGTCTTTCTTTCTATTGCTATTTTACTTAAGAGGTTATATTCTGGTTCCATCCAGGTTGTGGTAAAAGGCAAGATTTCATATTTCTCACAGTTGAGGATGATTCCATTATGTGGAATTTTTTGTCCTCTTATTTGTTGTTGGATATTTGGGTTGTTTCCAGATTTTAACAATCGCAAATAGCATTGCAGTTAATAAGTACAGATATCTTCCTAAGTTAATATTTGTATTCTTGGGATAGACACCAATAAGTGAAATTTCTGGATCCATAATAGCTGGATTTTTTCAATTTTGCAGAATCTCTATTTTGTTTTGCATAGAGTCCAAATAAGACATTCCCACCTGTAGTGCATGGAAATTCCATTTACACCATATCCCCAGGAGCGCCAGAGTCCTGTTTTTGGATATAGGCCATTCTAATACCGACATGAGGTATTATCATCATCATTTTGATTTGCATTTCCCAATAATAAACAATGTGAGCATTTTCTCACTTTTCATTTTGATGTGATCTTTGAGAAATGTCTGTTTAGCTAATCTACCCATTTCTTTTTGGTAGTATTGCTTGTTTTGTGTTGAGTTATATGAGTGCTTTATATATCTTTGAATAGAAATTTATTGTCCCATCAAATGGGGTATCTTTTCATTTTAGCCATCTATTCTGACACAGGTCAAGGACTTTTCAATTTGATGTAGTACCATTTGTTTATTTTTGCTATTGCTTTCTTTACCAACTGAGTTGAATAATTAAAATACACTTCTCTGAAGTCATGGAGACTTTAACCTATATTTCTCTAAATGTGTTTTTTTTATTTAAAAAAATACTGTGAATGATTTGTAATCCACTTTGGTCAAAATAAAAATTATTTTAAAAATGCACAAAATCAACACTATTATAAATTAGAATGTCTAAATAAAAATACAATAAAGAAATAAATAAAGAATAAAAAAATTAAAAAATGGTTTATTTTGAGAAGAAAAAACCACTAGAAGAAAGAAACCTTCATCAGAAAGGTAAAGGCTGGAAAATATCTGTTTACTGAACATTTGCTCTTCCCATTGTTTTCTTTTTTTACTTTTTTATTTTGGTCCTAGAAATCTCTCAATTTTATTTTTTATTTAAACCATTTTGATTTATAAAGTTATTTATAGTTGTGTTTTAGACACACAATGCTTTAGGGCCTATCCCATCACTAGTGTGCACAGTGCATCCCATGTCACCCCCCCCCCCTCCCCCCCCCCCCCCCCCCCCGCCCCAGCCTCTGAATTTAACAGGCACCTTTTTAGTTTGGTTCTTAAAGTTTGGATCTCATGATTTCATTGTTGTTGACTCCAGCTGGATATTTAGTTCTGTCCTTAACACCACCAAGGCACCTGAGACCCCTTGGCCTTTGCCCCCATTATTTCACATCTCTTTCTTTTCCTCCACTCAATTTATTTCCTTCTCCTCAATATACTCTGGGGTCTAAAAAATCCCTATTTAAACGATTGTATTTCTTTATTTAGTTATTCTAAATGATGTATATATATTAATATATACATATATGTGTGTGTGATTTTATTCTGTATTTATTCTCTTTGGGCTTACTTCATTTAACATAGTAGCTCTGCTTTAATGTGAAGCTCTTAGACAAAATTTGTTTTTAGTGCATTTTGAATAAACCTTTGTAAAGGGGTAAAGATAGGGCTTCTATTAATTTTATTATTTTTTATGTAGTGAATCGGTTTTACCAATGTGACATTTTAAGTTTTCACAGCAGCATTGAGCAGAATATATTATTTCACTCCCCAGTAAAAGATATGAGAGGAGAGAGGTTAGAGCTTTCCCAAGTTCCTTCAGTAAATGAAATTTCAAACACAGGATAATCTAACATAAACTCCAGTTCTTTTAAGAACAGCATTAGCTTTCTAATAAGTGTTACAACTTTATTTTTTATTTTTATTTATTTATTTATTTTTTTGGTTTTTGGGCCACACCTGGCTGTGCTCAGGGGTTACTCCTGGCTGTCTGCTCAGAAATAACTCCTGGCAGGCACGGGGGACCATATGAGACACCGGGATTCGAACCAACTACCTTTGGTCCTGGTTCGACTGCTTGCAAGGCAAACGCCGCTGTGCTATCTCTCCGGGCCCTTTATTTTAACACAGTATTCCTTTTGGATTTAATGTAATTAAGTGGCAAAATGGATGAATCTGAGCATATTTTATTGGCTTTTACAAGCATCAAACAATTGAATTTCCTTGTTCTGATTTTTTTAAGCTTCTGTATGCATCGATCTACAGGAAAGCTTGTGTTTTCTGTTGTTCTAATGCTCTTCCCAGAAATGAAATATGATGTGTGTACTCTTTTGAAAACAATTGATAAGTTTCATATTGAGCAGAAGCATTTCATTTTCCAACTCATTTATCTATTTGTCATAAAAAGGAATTTTAATAGTATGCTGGTTCTGTAATCTAGGTACATTCTTTTAGTGGAGTTTCTTTTGTTAATACTACTATACTTAAATTATGATCTTAAAAAGTGGACATTAATTTTATTTGGGAAGGAGTCAGCCTCCCTCCCCCAGGGAAATGATAAATCTGGAAAATGTTTTGTAATTCTGATTTATCAAAAACATTTATTTCTCAAATATGTATGTGAACATTAAATGTTATTTTTAAAAATTTCACATGCTTGGAAGGAAGACTTTGGGAACTATATGTCCTTCTTAATAATATGTTGGCTTTGCCTCAGCACAGTGGTTTCAACTCAGTTCTTAATGGACATTAATTCTTAGTGTATAACCTACAGGTAGCCTGAATGGTTATTTATCTTATTTTCCCAGAAAGCTCCAGGACAGATCCAAGAGTTTTCCCCATCATCTTAAAATAATTGATACTAGCTTTGAATTAGAAATGTTTGCAGTCAGCAACCTGAAACCAATGAGACTCTCTTGAGAACAAAAAATGTATCGCATAAACTTTGTATTTTCTAAATCTTCATCTTAGTTTTTTTCAACCTATTATTCTAATAAATATTTTTAAACTCCTACTCTATGCCACAGTCTCTATGTCAGATGCTGAGGTAGAATACATGCCTGTAAAAGTGATATTATATTTTGCAGATTATTATTAAGCTCTTGAATAGATATAGAATATACAACATTATATGCATGCTATGTTTTATGAGTTGCTCTAAAGTAAAATAAATAATAAATTAAATCCCTTGGCATTCAATCACAGTTGCATCTTCGTAAATAAGCAAAGACTACTTCCAAAACTGGGATAGCTTACATTTTGGGTTTAATTAGGTCAATTAAAAGTTGCCCTTCTAAGTTGATTTGACTAAATAACTTTGAGAAATTTCATAGGAAATAGTCAAATTTCTAAATCATAGTATGGGAGAGAAAAAATGTCGATGAAATGGATGAGCTATAAAGTCTAATCTGTGGTTCTGTAATGAGAAATGCTTTTGAGGTTTATCATTTCCAAAAATCACACAGAAGGTGGTCAAGTAGGGGAGTTGCTCAGAACTGGAAGATTGGACTGACAGGACAGATGATATCTACACATGACAAATTCAAGTTCAAGCGAACACTCTAAAGACCAAAAGAAACTCTCTCTTGAATAATTTTAATTTAACAAGATAGAACTTTGACCTCATAATGAGAGAGTTCAGCGAGTTTTAGAATAGAATAACTGTTCTCAGAACTCAAACCATAGAAAGCATTTTTTTTCCTGAAAAATATAATGTATCCATTTGTCTTTAGCAGGAAATGCAATTAAATTATTTTGAAATGGTGTCCAGAGAAAACCTTAGGCAATTGTAGTTAAAGTTTATGAATACTGAGTGACATGATTGCATTGTTGAGTGTGGTCTGGATTATTTGAGCAAACGTTAGGGACCTACTTGTCTGCTTATTTCCCTGAATGTTCTTGATACTAGCATCTAAATGTTATCCCGAGGCCTGCTTTAACATCCTCTTGAGAGTGTATACATGAACTGATATAAATTACTAAATTTTTCCCTGGACAGGTCTATTAATATTTTGTGATTTATTATGTCTTTGTTTTCCATAAGTTATTCTTTCTATCTTTCCATTCAAGATAAATCTGTTTTTATTTAAAAGTTATGTCTTAAAGTGCAGGTACATTTACCCAAGTGCTCTTTGAATCTATTTATTCTTAAGAAATTATTTCTTAAATATATCCTCAGGAGTCTTTTTTCCTGAAAATGCCGCAGAGAAACTTCCCTTAATTGGGCCTAAAATAACAGCCCTTGGACTAGAGTTGTTCTACAAATAACAGTAGTTTTTAGAAAGGTTGCTAGGGTAAAATAGTCATGATCCTTGGTGGTTCATACAAATTGGTACTTGAGGATCTTTAAAACTGTTATGTTTAGTTCTCATTCCCCCAAAAAATAAGATGTAAAGGTTACAGAATTGGATACAAAATGTACAGAGATGGCAGCTATCGGTTAGTGAAGGAAGCAGCTATAATGTTAGAAGCAAACTGTTGTTTAAGTATACTGTCCCAGTCAAGTGTTAAACAAAATTGAATACATGCCAGAGGCAATGAAAAAAACAATAGAAATTATTTTTGTACTTAGTTGTTTCATTTTATTTATTCATGCGTTTGTTTTGGAGCACCTTCAATTGCTTTGGGCTTACTTCTAGCTCTACACCTGAGCACCCTCCCATAACAGTTCTCATGGGACCATCTGGGATGCCAGAGATTAAACCCAGATTTGCCACATACAAGGCAAGCACCTTACCCACTCTGATCCTTGTTTTATATCTTTAAGTTTTTAGTCATTAACTTAACTAACAGCAATAACCTAGCTTCTTCCACATGCTTATATTCTTTGTTTTGTTTTGTTTTGTTTTTCTCACCTGGTTGTGCTGAGTTTACTTCTAGTTTTGTGCTTAGGTATCACTCCTGGCAGAGTACCCTATGGTGTGCCAAGATTAAACCCAGACTAGCTGTGTGCCATGCATGCTTCTGGCTTACTGTAGTATCTCTCCAGCCCATGCTTATATTCTGTTATCTGCAGTGTTCAGAATGTTAAATTTAGAAGGGACTATCGCAATAATGATGTACAAATACTTCACTTTTGTAGTAATGAAAGTAAGGTATAAACAGAGTAAGCAATCTACTGAGATAAACTCTTACGAGACCATTTGGAAAATTCCATAATGACTTTAACAATAGACACACAAAGTAACAGTGAGATATTAAGATATTAAGTATCAGGAAGTAATCCTGAGTTTCTGGATCCAGTGTTGATGAAGACTCCCCTAATGTTGTACTTGTTAAGCAAATAATTTTATTATAATTTCAGGCCTTTTAAAGTGCATTGGAATCATTAGCAGAAATGTTCAGGATGTCAGCACTATAATATATTCCTTCTATACATGTTCTTAATTTCCTGTTTTCCTTCCCACCTTTGATAATAAAAGAGGAGATTTGGGCTATATTGAACAAATTACTAAAAAATTGATTATTGGCTTAGTAGTTGAACAACAAAAATGTTTAAAGATATTTTATACATTTTTCACACATCTATACTTTAATATGTTTTGCAATTTGTGACCTCTGGCAGAGTTTTCTATGATTTTCTTTCATACTGCTCTCTTTTCAAATAAAAATGCCATTATGGAAAACAGCACCAGGTAACATGAGATAGGAACAATTCAGCCCAACTGTTATTAGCAAAAGGAAAGTTTTCTATTAATCCAAATTCATAGTTATTTTGAGAAAAACAAAGCAAAGCTGGCAGAAATATTACAATTAGACCGAGGAAATACTTAAACTACATTCATAGCTCAGAAAATAATCTAATGACTGTGAGGTGAAAAGCTAATAATGCTAACAAGTAACAGAGTCTTGTGCCATGGGGTGCTCTGCTGACTCTGAAGAGGTCACTTCTTATCAATCATATAGTTCATTTTTCTCACCCAGTTTCTCCATCCTTCTTTCCTCTCTATTTCTACTGCTTTTTCCTCTCCTGTCCTTTCTGTATTTCTTTTTCTTTTTATTATTATCTTTATTTAAACACCTTGATTACAAATATGATTGTAGTTGGGTCTCAGTCATGTAAAGAACACCCCCCTTCACCGGTGCAACATTCCCACCACCAATGTCCCAAATCTCCCTCCTCCCCACCCCACCCCCCACCTGAACTCTAGACAGGCTTTCCACTTCCCTCATTCATTCACATGGTTATGATAGTTCTCAGTGTAGTTATTTCTCTAACTTCACTCACCACTCTTTGTGGTGAGCTTCATATTGTCAGCTGGACCTTCCAGCCTTCCTCTCTTTGTCTCTGAGGATTATTGCATAACTGTCTTTTATTTTTCTTAAAACCCATAGATGAGTGATACTATTCTGTGTCTATCTCTCTCCCTATGACTTATTTCACTCAGCATAATAGATTCCATGTACATCCATGTATAGGAAAATTTCATGACTTCAACTCTCCTGACGGCTGCATATTATTCCATTTATTGTTTTGTTTTTGGGCCATACTCAGTGAATCTTAGGGGTTACTCCTGGCTATGTGCTCAGAAATTGCTCCTGGCTTGGGGAATTATATGGAACACCAAGGTCCGTTTTAGGTTAGTGTGTGCAAGGCAGACACCCTAACGCTTGTGCCATGCTTTGGCCCCCATTTCTTCTTTTTATTCCATCTTTCTCAAACCTTTCATGCTTTTACCCTCCATTCTTCCTTCTCTTTCTTATTTGTTCCATTTTTTTTACTTGTTTTCATGTGTCTTTCTCTTCTTTCTCTATTTAACCCCTCCATTTATATCTTAATGTATTATTTTCCTCTTACTTTCTCTTTGCCCCACTCCCTTCCACAAAGATTTTCTTCAATTTTCCTTTCTTTATTTTTTTGGTACTCTCTATGTCAGATCCTGGAATAACATACAGCATAATCCCATACTCTGGACATTCAGACAATACTTTCTATAGCAATAACCTGTTATTAATTATAAAACATTGTATTTGGTGCCAAAAAGCCCCAAAGATGTTGCATATTATTGCTTGGAAAGTATTTTCTCTAAGTGATTACAAACAAGGGTGATTTGTTCGAAAAGACTACAGAGAGAAAGATGGTGGTATCTGAAAGGGAGATAAAAAGCATCCTGCCATGGGAAAAGTGTGTACAAATAAGGGTATGCTAAGTTAGGGTGAGAAGTAGTAAGATAGTTGGAATGTGTGGTTGAGAGGGGAGCAGGAAGGAGAGAGGAGGAGAGGAGAAAAGGGGAGGAGAGAAATTAAAAAAAACTTCAAGCCATTTTTGAACATAGATTTTTTAATTCTTTATATTGATATGTTCCCTTAAATATAGTATATAACATTAGAAGAGAAATTATATTATTACTCCTGAGGTAGCTTCTTATCACATTAATAATAACTTGGCCAAAAATATAGATTACCCAGTTTAATTAGAATTTCTGATAAATGATCACTTTTTTAAAGTAAAAACATGTCTTACTTTTTAAAAGGCATATATACACTAAGAAAAAATTGCCCATTTTGTCTGAAATTTAAAATCTTAGGTTATACTGTTTATTTATTTTCTAAGTTAGCAGCCTTCAGAACTAAGCCTAAGAGGTAAATAAAGTTTAGTGAACGAGTCCGTGAAAATGCCTAAAATGTCTCTAAGAAAGTCCTAATATAGTCCTATCTACAGCTAACTAAGTTCTTAAGAATTTTGGTGCTTAGTGAATTTATGATTTAGGCTTACCTACAGACAGTTTACAAAATGAAAGTTTTAAGAATGTATTTTTGATAATTAATAAGATTATTAAAAGAAAGCAGAAGAATATATATTAATTTGGCCATTGTAACAGAGCAGGTGGCTTCAATAGATGAAGAGTTGGGGGGTGCTATATTTCTATATTTCAGAAAGGTTAAAGGATAATGAGATAGGAAGCAAAATGGAAGGAACAATGGTACCCTGAGGCCTCTATCAAGACCTTTTGGGGCCGGCGAGGTGGCGCTAGAGGTAAGGTGTCTGCCTTACAAGCGCTAGCCAAGGAAAGGACCACGGTTCCATCCCCCGGTGTCCCATATGGTCCCCCCAAGCCAGGGGCAATTTCTGAGCGCGTAGCCAGGAGTAACCCCTGAGCATCTAACTGGTGTGGCCCGAAAAACCAAAAACCAAAAACCAAAAAAAAAAAAAAAAAAAAAAAAAAGACCTTTTGCTTGCCAGGTTTAACAAACAAAAGTCTATACCCAGTCAAATTTAGACTACATATAAATGATGATTGAAAAATATGTAACTATTCCTGACTAAGAGAGAAGGCCCAAAAATATAACTTTACATGCAGAGAAAGAGGAAGAAGAAGCAATCTTTTATTTAAAAAAAAAGGTATTTTCTTGAATCAGTTATAAAAGTAAGAAAGTTTAACTTAAGTTCACTTTCTCCTCTAAAGCCCTTAAAACTGATTTATTTCTGAAGTTAAATTTATTTAGAAATGTAAGTTGCACACTTTCTGTTAACACACCTTCAAGGATTTTCTAGAAACCTTTGTAATAAAAAACTTTTTCTATGAAAGCATATTCGTGTTTTTAAATTAGGATAAAACCTATTTAAAACACCTTCATTTCAGTTTAGAAATAGATCTGTTGCTAAGAAATTATATAAGTTTTAAAAAGTTCTTTTTGGTTTTCACGGCTTTTAAAATTTTGGACTAGATGATAAGTCATTAAGTGAATATATTCAGCTTTCTTTCTCCTTGACCCTGAGGCAAATAAAATATAAAATGAATTACCTTTTGCACTTATGATATAAAAATGTAACTATTCTTTCCAGTCTCAAGAATAGAGAGTTAGATATGACCTAAGATATTCTCAAAGCGGCCATTCTAGGGAACCTTGAGCTCCTGGAACAGGCCAGAGTGGGTGCAGGAGGTCACCGACTAGGGTGGGTGGAAAGTGGCCATTCTAGAAAACCTTGAGCTCCTGGAACAGGCCAGAGTGGGTGCGGGAGGTCGCGGAGTAGGGCGAGTGGAAAGCGGCCATTCTAGGGAACCTTGAACTCCCAGAACAGGCCAGAGTGGGTGCAGGAGGTCACCAACTAGGGCGGGTGGAAAGCAGCCATTCTAGGGAACGTTGAGCTCCCGGAGGAGCCCAGAGTGCGTGCAGGAGGTCACCGACTAGGGCGGGTGAAAAGCGGCCACTCAAGGGAACAGGGACAGGCCATAGAGTGAACCTGCACTGTCTGGCTTGAAGAGAGTGGTGATTGGTCAGGCTGGACTGAGGACGAGGGAAGGTCCAAAACTCAGTGACGTCACCTAACATACTCACGTAGAGCCACATCCCGAGAAAAGACCCAGCTCCACACCACAGGTGGCAAAAGCGGGTTGAAACCTGAAGGCACTGCACTCCAAGCCAAGCCAATAAATGCAAAGAAAGATGGGTAAACCAAGAAAAACATTAACAACAGGGGAGATGGAGAGAAATTAGAACAAGTTCCCAAGTCCACCAAAACGTGCAGATCCAAGAGAGAAAGACCTAAAAGCAGCCATGAGAATAGAATTCCAAGCAATTCTAGAAGAAATGAAAGACACACTGGCCAGAGACTACAATAAATTAATAGATGAACAAATGAACCAATTTAAACAAGAACTCCTACAAAATATGAAAGACTCCATACAGACAGAATTAAATGAAATACGTAAAACCGTAGAAAGCCAGAAGAGCAGAATCACAGAGCTCGAGAATCACATAGAACAACTCAAAGATAAACTGCAATCAAAAGACAACAAAGAAGCCAACAAAGAAATAGAAGGAAAAGTACTGGAAGTAAAAGTCCAGAATTTAATGAAGAAAGACAAAAGAAACAATCTAAGAATTGTAGGTATACCAGAAGGGGAGGAAACAGGAAAAGGGGAAGAACAAATAGTCAGGGAGATAATAGCAGAAAATTTTCCCAACCTCTGGAAAGACAGATCTGAGCAAATCCAGGAAGTTAAAAGAGTTCCCAACAAAATAGACCCTAACAAACCAACTCCAAGACACATAGTAATTCAAATGGTAAGAAACAAAGAGAAAGGCGACCTACTTAAAGCAATAAGGGAGAAAAAAATCCTCACATACAAAGGAAGGAACATTAGAATCAAACCAGATCTCCCATATAAAATACTTCAAGCAAGAAGACAGTGGAATGACATATTTAAACAACTGAATGAAAGAAATTTTTAACCTAGAGTCCACTATGCAGCAAAACTCTCATTCATATGGGAGGGAAGACTAAAATCATTCTCAAACAAATCTGAACTTGCACTATTTGTGCAAACAAAACCAACCCTAAATAACCTACTCAGAGACAAATTATACAATCCAAACCCCCAATTGTAACAACCACCCTAAACAACACAACTGCACAACAGCCCTCTGTGTCAATAATCTCATTAAATGTTAATGGACTAAACTCTCCCATTAAAAGACACATAATAGAGAACTGGATTAGAAAATATAAACCAGATTTTTGCTGCCTACAAACACACCTACAAGTACAAGATAGGCACAGGCTTAGAATAAAAGGATGAAAATCAATTATCCAGGCCAATGGAAATAAAAAAGCAGGGATGGCCATTCTTATATCAGACCAAATTGCATTCAACCTCAAAAACGTGATCAGAGACAAAGAGGGTCACTACTTACTGATCAGGGGAACACTAGACCAAGAAGTGCTAATACTGGTTAACATCTACGCACCTAATGCAGAGCCAGCAAACATTATGTACTGCAACTGCTTGCAAAACTGGAGAAACACATGAAGGGAAATGTGATAGTAGTGGGAGACCTTAATACTCCACTATCACCACTGGACAGAACCACCAGACATAAAACTAACTAAGAAATAAGAGCCCTAAATGAAAAATTAGAAGAACTAGGGCTCATAGACTTATATAGGGCCCTCCACTCCCAGAAAGCAAAATACACATTCTTCGCAAGTCCACATGGAACCTTCTCCAGAATAGACCATGCCTTAGGATACAAATCTAACTTGCATAAAATCACAAAGGTAAGGATCATTAGAAGCACCCTGTCAGATTACTATGTAATAGAAGTCAAAATTGACTGTAAAAAGAAACAGTTTTTACTTTTCATTTTATATCCAGTTGCCTTTGATATTCTATTCTACATATTTTCTTTCCTATACAATAACTCAGCAGCGTTTACTATTTTCATTACTATACTGAAATTACTTTACTAATGAACACAAATAAAGAATATATTTTCTTTAAAAAAAAAAGCAATGGAGAAAATCCAACACCTGGAGATTAAACAACGTGCAGCTCAAAAACAGCTGGATCAAAGAGATACTCAAGGAAGAAATAAAAAGATTCCTTGAGACAAATGACAATGAAGAAACAACTTGTCAAAACTTGTGGGACACAGCAAAAGCAGTAATCAGGGGGAAACTCATAGCAATACAATCCTATGTCAGGAAAGAGGAAAACATCAAAATTAGCAGCTTAAAGGACCATCTTAAGGAGCTGGAACAACAGCAACAAAAAAACCCAAACACAACCAGAAGACACAAAATAATAAAAAACAAGAGCAGAAATAAACAACATAGAAACTAAGAAAACAATACAGAAAATCAATGAGATCAGGAGTTGTTTTTTTGAAAGAATAAACAGATAGACAAACCACTGGCAAGACTCACCCAAAAAAAAAAAAGAGGGAAAACACCCAAATAAGCAGGATCACAAATGAAAGGGGAGAGAATACAACAGAACCCCAAGAAATCTAACACATCATGAGGACATATTATGAACAACTATACTCAGTTAGGCTAGAGAACCAAGAAAAAAGTGATAGATTCTTAGAAAAATACCAGCTTCCAAGACTAGAAAAGGAGGACTTAGAAAGCGTAAACAGGCCAATCACGTCAGAGGATATTGAAACAGTAATTAAGAAACTCCCCAAGAACAAAAGTCCAGGCCCAGATGGTTTTACAGGTGAATTCTATCAAACATTCCAAGAATTACTTCCACTGATCCACAGGCTCTTCCAAACCATTGAAAAGACAGGAACCCTCCACATTTTCTTTTATGAGGCCAATATCACTCTGATTCCCAAAGAGGGCAAAGATACCACCAAGAAAGAAATCAACAGACCAATCTCATTAATGAACATAGATGCAAAAATAATCAACAAAATCTTAGCGAACTGAATCCAGCACTACATCAAAAAGATTATACACTATGACCAAGTGGGTTTCATCCCAAGGATGCAAGGCTGGTTCAACATACGCAAATCAATCAACATTATACATCACATCAATAATAAAAAAGACAAAAACCACATGATCATATCAATCGATTCAGAGAAGGCATTTGACAAAATTCAACACCCATTCATGTTGAAAACAGTAAGCAAAATAGGTCTGGAAGGAACCTTTCTCAAGATAGTTACAGCTATCTATGAAAACCCACAGCTAACATTATCCTTAATGGTGAAAAACTGAAAGCATTCCCACTAAGGTCAGGAACTAGGCAAGGATGTCTACTCTCTCCACTCTTATTCAACATAGTTTTAGAAGTCCTAGCAATAGTAATCAGACAAGAGAAGGGAATCAAAGGAATTCAAATAGGGAAAGAGGAACACAAACTATCTCTCTTTGCAGATGGCATGATGATATACATGGAAAACCTTAAAGAGTCCACATTAAAACTCATAGAAACAATAAACCAATAACAGCAAAGTGGCTGGTTACAAAATCAATACACAAAAGACAGTAGCATTTCTCTATACAAATAACGAAGTAGAAGAGAGAGATTAAGAATACAACTCCATTTAAAATAGTATCAAAAAACATCAAGTACCTCGGAATCAACCTTACCAGGAAAGTGAAGGACTTATACCTGGCAAACTTCAAAACACTTTGAAAGAAATTGAAGAGGATCTTGGGAAATGGAAGAACATCCCATGCTCATGAGTAGGTAGAATCAACATAGTCAAAATGACCATCCTACCCAAACTCCTATATAGATTTAACACAATCCCCATCCAAATTCAGACATCATTCTTTAAAGACTTAGAACAAGCAATCATAAAATTTATCTGGAACCACAAAAGACCAAGGATAGCCAAACACATACTAAAAAACAGGAAGCTGGGTGGCATCTCCTTACCTAACCTGAATCTATACTATAAAGCCATAGTGATTAAACAACATGGTACTGGTACAAAGACAAAGCCTCAGACCAGTGGGTTAGAACAGAATTTCCAGACAAAAGCCCCTAGATATACAGTCAACTGATATTTGACAAAAGAGTCAAGAACTTGAAATAAGACAAAGAAAGTCTTTTTAACAAATGGTGTTGGTACAACTGGAAAACCACATGCAAGAAATTCAAAATTGACCCATACCTCACTCCTTATACAAAAATAAACTCAAAATGGATCAAAACCCTCGAAATTAGACATGAATTTATAAAGTTTATAGAGAAGAAAATAGGTAGAACACTCAAGGACCTACGTATTGAAAAGGTCTTTGAGGATGGAGCACCAATGGCAAGAACGTTAGCGTCAAACATAAACAAATGGGACTACATCAAGCTAAAAAGCTTCTGCATGGCAAAAGAAAGTCTGCTTAACACAAGAAGACAGTTAACTGACTGGGAAAAATATTTTCACCCATCATATCAGAGAAAGGACTGATATCCAGAATATACAAAACACTCAGAAAGCTAAGCCCCCCCCCAAAACCAAATAAAGTCATAAAAAATGAGAAGATGAAATGAATAG
This sequence comes from Suncus etruscus, assembly GCF_024139225.1. Classification (NCBI taxonomy): domain Eukaryota; kingdom Metazoa; phylum Chordata; class Mammalia; order Eulipotyphla; family Soricidae; genus Suncus; species Suncus etruscus. Next base: position 75,948,769 of record NC_064853.1, on the reverse strand, counting down.
ACACTTCTCTGAGGAAGACCAAAAGATGGCCAACACACATGAAAACATGCTCACCTTCACTCATCATTAGGGAAATCCAAATCAAGACAACAATGAGGTACCACCTTACACCAGTGAGGATGGCTCATATCAAAAATAATAAGAACAATCTATGTTGGTGGGGATGCGACATGAAAGGCACTCTAATCCACTCCTGGTGAGAATTCCCCCTAGTCCAACACCTATGGAGAACAGTCTGGAGAGTGCTCAAAGAACTCAGAATTGAGCTACCATTTGACCCAGCAATTGCTCTCCTAGATATCTACCCCCAAGTTGGAAGGACATTCATTCCAAAGTATGTGTGCACCCCACTATTTATCACAGCACTCAGTATAATAGCCAAGTCTTGGAACCAACCTCGATGTCCAACAACAGATGAATGGATCATTAAAATGTGGTATCTATACACAATGGAATACTATATGACAGTCAGAAATGATACAGTCACAGACTTTTCAGCAACGTGGATGGACCTAGAACATATTATGTTAAATGAAGTAAGCCAGAAGATGAAAGATAAACACAGAATGATAGCACTATTCTGAAGCACCTAGAACATATACATTATATACAACTAATACTCAGCAATCAAATAAGAGGGTTTAACAGGGTAGAAACCCCAAACACTGTAACAGTCAACATATACCAGAGAGCAGTGCCCAAAACACATGAAAGAGGAACAACACAAACTCTTGACTACACACTATACCACAAAAAAACCCAACAATATCTCTGAATAGATCTCAAACTTTAATAGATGTGCCTCTCCTTTGGAATTTGAAAGAAAAAAAGTTGGCCACTTTTAATTGTTTGTTAAAGTTAAGATTTATTTCTTGGATATACCCCAAGATTCAAGATTAAGCTGAGATTAACAAGATTTGTGGAGTGGGTTATAAGATAGGAGAAAAGAAAAAAATAAACAAAATTAATAAAAGGGGAATTAAAAGATAAATTATTGCTATCAATGATATATTTAAAATTTTATGTTATATTACTTTTTATTTATCCATTCATTTATTTTGTTTTATTTTGAGGCCATACCATTACATGGGTACTCAGGGATTACTTCTGGCTTTACACTCAGGAATACATAATTCCTGGCAGGCTCAGAGGATCATATGGGATGCTTAGAATAGACCCCGATAGGCTATGTGAGATTTAAATACCTACACACCCTGGTGCTTATCAAATATATATTTATTTTAATCTTAGCTTTATAAACATGATGATTATTATGTAGCCGTCAGGAGAGATGAAGTCATAAAATTTTCCTATACCTGGATGGATATGGAAACTGTGGACCCATCCTTCCATTCTTCCTGTGTAACTTGATCTTACCTGCAAGACCCGTTCCTGGGAGGGGTCTTGCTATGTGTAACTTTACCTGCTAGACCGTCCCATTCCTTGGGAGGGGTCTTGGAAGGTTATAAAAGGTTTTGCCTAGGGGGCAAGTAGGGATTAAAGAATTTGCTGGTTGGAGGTCAGAGAAAAGATAGCTGAAATAGTTAAGACGCAGGGCAAGCTAAGAATGGCATGTGCTTAAATGGTTACGATATAGGCCACACAGGTTGGCCAGTGCCAATAAATCTCTCTGGAAGCCTGTCTGTGAGTGAGTTCTATACCCGCCGCTCTCCTGAACCCAGATACCCACCAACTAAAAGGGGTTGCAGAGCCACATGGCATGGGATGGCAGAGAAAGGTCCCTCTATCACCATCCACCACTATCCAAGCCCATCCTAAGGGCTGTAACTCTACAGAAACTATTATGCTAATTGAAATAAGTCAGAGGAAGAGAGACACACACAGAATAGTTCACTTACTTATGGGATTTAAAAAAAATAAAAGACGGGGCCGGGGAGGTGGTGCTAGAGGTAAGGTGTCTGTCTTGCAAGCGCTAGCGTAGGACAGACTGCGGTTTGATTCCCCAGCGTCCCATATAGTCCCCCCAAGCCAGGGGCGATTTCTGAGCGCATAGCCAGGAGTAACCCCTGACCATCAAATGGGTGTGGCCCCCCCAAAAAAAAGACATTATTGTAATATTGCCCAGAGATAAGGGCCACATGGATGGTCTCATGATATAAAGCTTACCACAAAGAGTGGTGAATGCAGTTAGAGAAATAACTACACTAACAATTACCATGGCAATGTTAATGATTGAGAGAAGTAGAATGCCTGTCTTGAATACAAGCAGGGTCGGGAGAAAGGAGACAGGGAGCATTGGTGGTGAGATTTTACACTGGTAAAGGGGGATATTCTTTTTAAGACTTAAAACCCAACTACAATCATGTTTGTAATCATGATGTTTAAATAAAGATTTTTTTAAAAAATAAACTAGGTTGAAGAGGTCTCCATGGAAGCTTAGTCGATTTGGAAAAAAAAAAAAAGGAAAGGAAACCATTACAAAGTTTGCCAAAAAATAAATACTGTAAACCACTTTGGTCAAAATAAAAATTATTAATAATAAATACATAAATAAATAAATAAAACACGATGAGTTCCTAGAAGGTAAAATATGAACTTTCAAGGGGGAGAATCTGGAATGACCGGCTCTGTTGTAGAAGAATTTAGGGAACTTGGAGAAATAGTAATTTAAGTATAATCACTGGAAAAGTCTTTCCTCATTTAATTTAACTTTATATTATCAGCTGCAGATAAGCCTCTCTTTGTTTCTGAGACATTGGCCACCATTTTAGTTTCAGCCCTTGTTTGCTCAGACACCTCCAAATGACCTAAGACACCAATACAATTTCTCCTGGAAAGAGCAGGCCACTGGACTGAGCTCCACTAGTTGTGCAGAATCCTTTACTTTGGCTGTCAGAAAAGATCTTTCCTTGAACTTAATTAGGACATCAGTACATTTCTACACAGTTAATCAAATAACATGGCCATCTGCAGCTTTACCATTCAACTCTGAGTAATGAGGAAGGAAATATTTAAAAACAAAAGCCTTTTCTTTGTCCACTGCCAATCATGGTTTAATTCCTAGCATCCAATATGATATGATCCTTTGAGCACTCCCTGGTGTGGCTCCAAAACAAAAATGTAAAATAAGATAAAAAAGATGGCTAGGGTTATTCCTCACCAGGCCCCAAAACATGGTTGGTGTCTTACTAATTGGAACTTATAGTACCTGTAATCCTCTTTCCCTTCTCTGTCAAGCCAACCTCTAAATTGGTTTCTCACACAACCACACTCACACTGTTTCTTAAACTTTTGAAACATTATAAAAATATTTTGGAATATGTCAAATTAAACATTTCTACATTTTATGTTTGTTTTTAGAGTCTATACCTCAATGTGCTCAGGACATATGATTCCTAATTCTATAGAAAGTACATGTATTTTTGATGAGGGAACTGAAAAAAATAATAGGTATATATATATATATATATATATATATATATATATATATATATATATATATATATATATATATATATATATATATATATATATATATATATAAAAGATGAAGACAATCTCAATGACTATGGGGATTCCATGTGAATTCCTTCAACACAACAATTTGTCGATTGAGATGCCAAAGGAAACAGCTATATGTAACTGGAGAAGTTAGTAAAGAAGGGCCGGAGTGGTGGTGCAAGTGGTAGGGCATTTGCCTTGCACACACTAACCTAGGAGGGATATTGGTTCTATCCCTGGTGTCCCATATGGTCCCCAAAGCCAGGTGTGATTTCTGAGCACATAGCCAGGAGTAACCCTTGAGTGTCACTGGGTGTGGCCCTAAAACAAACAAACAAAAAAGTTAGTAAAGAGAAATTTGACTGCAGGAAGTAAAAGTATATGAACAAATACTTGATTAAACTACTCCTATCCATTTATAGTAATTGAATGGCCATCCTAACCTTTTAAAAGTAGCATCTAGGAACCCTAAGTAATTATTAGAATATTTACCAACCACAGCTCCTTAAGAGCTACACTTACCTGTCAATAAGTAAAATACTAAGTAATTACTTGTTAAGATAAACAAGCCTATAGATTTACAATTGTCTGTTGGTATTTGATTATTTCATTCATCTCAACTGGGTTAATATTTTATCTAGTATATGTAACCCCTCTCATAGTACTCCCAGAACATGAACAATATCTGAACTGGTAGAATTAATTGTCAGAGGACAAGTCTTCTGGCTACAATAGCAGATTTATGTGTTGAAGGAGAAGGCATGAAGATTCAGTCTGGAGCGATGTGGCTGTATAACAGTTATAAGAACATGTTTAGGGAGGTTTAAAGTAGTGGGCAAGAATCTTCTAATGTTTATTTCTTTGTTTTCTTTCTTTTCTGTATTTGACATTAGCTTTTCTTTTCTGTTAACTTTTTCTCCTTTAGGAAAATAATTTGTACAAAATAATCTGGGAGTCTATCCACATAAAGTGGAAAGAAAAAAAACCAAGAGATTTGCATTTCAAATTATCATTTTAGAATTTTTATTTTTATTTATTTTATTAAAGTTTCATGATTTATGAAGTTACTCACAGGTTTTAGATGTACTGTATTTTAGCACGAATCCCACTTCCTGTGTGTTCTTGTCTTCTTCCCTCCACCACAGTTCCAAGGCTCCTTTCCACCAATCTCCCTCTCCTCAGTCTGCCATCTTGACAGGCAGCTTTTTAAGTTTAGGTGCTGAGGATGGAAGGAATTTTATATGTAATACTTACCAATAAGTAAAAGGGATTATTATGATTTCACATTAATCTCTAATGAAGCAAAGCATATCAAAACCTAGAAATTAACAAGAGATCATCTTAATGCTTGACTGTTTTCAGACTTTGATTAAGGAATTGTGGGGGTCTTTTGGGGGTTGTACCTTTTAGGTTTGATTGAGTTAGTGGGGAGGGTACAGGAGAAAATAAGAGGTCTATAAAATTATTTTAATAATTTTCTATTTAATAACTGCAAATATGTGAAAAGATTAATTTTATACTTTGAATATGGCATAAGGTATACAAAAATATTTAATATTAGAGGAAACATAGAAAAATATTCTTTTACATTTTAAAATAGTAATGGTCCTTATTCTTGCCAGTACAGAATAGATTCTCTAACAGCTATTTATCTACCAACATTGAGTTTTATTATGATTGATTTCATAATATGTGATATTATTAGTCAGTGTTTGAGTATGTTGCCCATTAAAGTGAGAAAAAGCCAATAATGTGACACTAATATCATATTTAATGTGATTTATTATTTTAATTTTTAAGATGATTCCTGATTTTTCCATATCTTTAATATTCACATTTCAATATTGTTAAGTCCTTTTCCCACAATTAAATCTGTTTTTGCACAATTAGTATCATTTTACCTCATATCATCTATTATAGGTGAATAATCATTAGCATTATGCTTCTACAAGCAGAAAAATTGAAGATACAGAAATAGTAGTCATTTACATGCAACAAGTTCTTACCTTCTGGTTTAAGTTCTGAGAATCCCTCCTCCCATCATTTTTCTATTATTTTTTCTCTCCTTTTCTTTTCCCTTCTTTTCATTCTTTCTTGCTCACTCTTTGTCCCTCCCACTGCTTCATCTTTTCTTTTCCTTTTTCTTTTATTCGTGTTCACTTCTAAATAATATACTAAGAAAAATGTGCTTATGCTATTTTATAAGATGTTAAGAAAGGAAATAAACTCTTTATACCAAGTATAAAGGAACAATTTTAATTCAGAGGAAATGCTTTCTAGGAATTTCTTACCTAATTGTCAGTTCAGAAAGGTGTTAAGAATGGTCAAAGAGGAGAAGATGCTCAGAGGCTTTGGCTAAGCAGCTGAAAAATTGCTGCTTAAAGTATTCAGGGCTTCAGGCAGCAGACTTTCTTACTCTGGTCTTTAACCTGAGTTTCTTCAGTGACACTTTGGAAAGGGGGACACTGTCCTCTCTGAAACTGTCTTGAGTTGAAAGAAGAGCCTGTCCTCTTGCCAGTTAACTATTCTTAGTGTCACTGTACTATAATCCAAGTTATCATTGATGGCTTCATGACACTGATTGCAATAGGAATGTGATCAGAAGCAGGTGGTGACAAAGGGTTATCTATCTAACACTGGTTTTGGGGTCTTGTTCTCCAACCTGAATTTCTCTTGAGCATTTACATTTTTACTCACAGTTATTCTTCCTTCCTGTCACCTGGAGTCCAAATAGCAAGATTCTCTTTGTTTGTAATCTGTAAATCCATAATTTTTCTATATTTGGCAACATATCTTTTTCACTTATTTTAGCCCTTACCTCCCCCTTTCCCATTCTTATGATTGTCTTCTCATTTTCTTCCCCTCTTAACTCCATTAAAATTTCATTTTAAGGGGCCGGGTGGTGGCGCTAGAGGTAAGGTGCCTGCCTTGCCTGCACTATCCTTGGAAGGACCGTGGTTCGATCCCCGGCGTCCCATATGGTCCCCCAAGCCAGGAGTGACTTCTGAGTACATAGCCAGAAGTAACCCCTGAGCGTCACCGGGTGTGGCCCAAAAACCAAAAAAAAAAAAAATTTTTCATTTTAAAATTATATATATATATATATATATATATCTTTTTCGCTTAATTTTGAGCCCTTATCTCCTCGTTTCCACTCCTCTGATTGTCTTCCCATTTACTTCCTTTCCTCTTATTGCCATTAAAATTTCTCTATTTTTTCACTATTTTTTCTTACTAAAGTACTCTGGTTAATATTTTAGGAATGGGAAAATCCTGGCTCTTACCACCTAACAAAATCATGACTTTGGACCTGGTACATAATAGGATAGGTAAATATACTTCTTTGAAGCAGCTTACTGCCTGTTTTCCTGTATTGTATGATGATTTTCTAAAACCAGCTGGCCCTTGTAAAAATGAAGGTCCCAATCCTTCCTAGAAGAATTGTGACTCAGATCTTAAAATTCAGTCCAAACTCTCACAGGAAGAATATCTCACATTTCTGTTCTTTACTGATACTTTTTCAGCAACTTTATCATCTCTCAGGACACTCCTTAAAATGATCACAACTGCAGGGTTAGCAATACCACTGCCAGCAATGTGGCAGAATTTTTCATCTCTTACTTCTATTTTATGATTCAGAGTAAGAAAAATTTAAGAATTCACTATAGGTTAAATCCAAAAAGCCTTTTAGAGCAAAGATGCCAGACTCAAATATCTTCCGGGACATAAAAGATTACATAGAAGAGACTTGATTAATCTTCAGCTAAGGAGTATTTACTTGAAAAACTGGTGACTGTCAATTAGTATCTCTAACTTTCCAACTTTTCTGTCCTTATTTGAGTGGGCAATGCTAAATTGAAGCAAAGTAAACAATAAAACCATTGTCTGTAATGTGAATCGATTTCTTGAATATATTCTACTGTCACTATAATATTCAACACATAGAGAACACGTAAACACAAGTTTAACACCAACAGAACATAGAGATATGTGCTAAAACTGAACACTTTTTAATGTGATTCATTGTTTAGCAATAGTGAATTTCAGCTCTTTATTGTACTATATGTTTTTGCCTCTTATTTTTTCTAAAGCAAAAGTTAGTCATTCTTCTTTGCTTTGAAAAACATTTAATTCTATAATCATATTCACTTACTCATTCATATATTCATCACTTACTTAACACAAGATTTGAGAACATTGATCTATTAAGAGACAGAGAGCAACCCATCCAAATATTTTGGCATTGCACTATATAGTCTGGGCCATACTCTAAAACTTTTGATTATTAAAGCTTGCAAAGATAGTATTTAAATAAAAATATCCCACTGGGAATCAAATACATTTTATTTACAAGATCATCAGCATCATCAACAACAACAATCAAAAATTATACTATTGAAGCTCTAATGAGCTTCTTAGATTTTTATACTTTGACAGGTTCTAGGGAAACAAATGACTAACTAGAACTTACTTATGTTTCAAAGTACAAATTTAAAATTTCTAAAAATAATGTTTTATTCAGAAAAGCCCATTTTGTTGTCTATTCTCTGCTGGAAGTATTTATATTTCCACCTTTTGCTATTTCTACTTTCTGATTTTTGTTGCTAATAATTTTATACAATGTACTGCTCTCTCTCCAATAGGCTGATAAACTGAAAGTTTATGGTCTTTCTCTCATCACATCTTTCTATCTGTATAATTGCCCTTAAGAGGCAGAGGGCAGGATAAAACTATACATTAAAGCATGAATCATTGACAATAACTTATTTATTTACCTTCGTATTAAAAATAAAATTCAAATTTAGTCATCATTTTAACTTGCTATGTCTCTGACAAAAAGCTATAGAGGAATGCTGTGATCAGGAAAATTCATGAAGTTATCTGAACCTTAGAGTTTCAGAGACCACATATTTTCTGTAATAGTGAAGATAACTAACATATATTCATATTGTAATAGTCATCATTCTAACTGCATTTTAGGTAGGATCTGCATTGACTTTCTAAGCATCAAATGGAATTATTTTCAAGCCTATTTTACATATTAGAAAACTGGATCTAGGAGGGAAGATTATGTAGTGAGATTCACACAACTCCAGAAAGTATTTGAACATAATGTATAACCAGGTCAAAGTGATGGCACATTACGTAGGGCCTTGCATGTAACTGACCTGGATTTGATCTCCAGCATTCTGTATGGTCCCTGACCTCCAGGAGGATTTATGAGCATACTACCAGTAGTAATCCCTGAGCCTACAAGTGTGGTTCCAAAACAAAACAAATGAACAACAATAACAAAAAGAATGTATAACCAAGGACTGAAGTGATATTACAGCAGGAAGAACCCTTGCCTTCCATGAAATCTAGATTCTATGCCTGGCACCCTTTATGATCCCCTAAAGACTACTAGGTGTGCTCACAAAAGCAAACATTTAAAAAAGTATGACCTAAATGTTACGATTTTACAGAAGCAAGTATATTCTAAGTGGAATAGTTTAAATCCATAATCTTACCAGATAAGAAAATTTAGAAATGTTTAGTATGACCTAATGTTAAGAACAAGGAAACTCAAAGAACATTTGGATTTGACAAAATAATTTCCTACTGTTGGAAGTCAAATACTTAATGATACTATCATTAATTTTTTGTTGTCAGCTTCATGTGGTAGATTGTGTGTTAGTACCCCATGGCCTCTTGACAAAGAAAAATTGAAAAGAACATGAATTCACCAGGAAATGATTTATTTCTGCTGGGGACTTTATGCAGTGTAAGACTATATATAGCATGTGCAATTTTATTGTTCTAAGCTTCCATTCACTATGAATCATGAGCAGAGGGTAGACATGACATTGCTCTTCATCCTTTGGGTGAGAGAGTCTTCATGAAGCAAAACCACCCACAGTGCTCTAGTGAATGGGAGAGAAGAACAATACATATTTATTTTTATTCTGAACAAAATGAACACTTCAATAGTGACTGGCATCTCTGAATTTTTCCAGATGGCAGTTAAATGCCCTCACAAAAATGTTATGCAAAGAATATCTATTTCCTTTCTGAAGAATGTAAAGAATGTTTCAACGAGACGCCCAATGAAAGGCCTTGTCTGATAAGTCTATTTTCTATAGTAAAGTACAATGTGTTAGAGCAAGCAGTACTTAGACAAAGTAAAGAAAAAAAAGTTATATAAAAAGTTACAGTCAAAAAAAAAGTTACAGTCATATGCCATATTTGTATATCTTATGATTATAAACAGAAATTCAGCCTCTTGCACCTTCTTTGGGTGTGCTTTTATAATAAATTATGTTTTTAAATGTTAAGGTGAATTATGAAAGTGAAAAAATCTAAACATATTTTTGAGGCAGGGAAATCTTGTTGCCTAAATTATTAAGGCATTAGTGGCAGTTTACAATCTCAGTTTACCAAAAAGTTTTGAAGTTTATTCTCCCAATGTCATGTTAAGACCATTGGTTTCTATGAAATGAGTATTAGACAAAGAATATTCTTTTTGTTTGGGTAAAACTGTTGGGCAGAGACAAATCATCTCACCAGTACATAAATTAACTGACAACTGACTTCTGTATTCTCTAATTAGGCAAATTCTGAGCATTAAAACAAAAGCTCTATGTTCTTTGCTTCCAGGAATACTCAGATATGTAGATAGCTGAGGTTAGTGGGGTCTATATAGATCTGAGCAACTTTCAACCATACACAACTGCCAGGAAACAAGAGGTCCAACTTTTCTTGAAATGTGGAATATGTGGTAAAAAAAAGAATGGGGTGCCTTTGAAACTGATCTTTGAAAAACACTAAATTGATGTTTCTCTTTTCCAAGCTACTTTATTTATATTATTGAAGTCACATGGTTTACGTTAGTGCCAATGTTTATGCCTTAGACTTAGGATGTTTTTGCACCACACCACCACAGCAGTGCCAAAAATTCCCTCCACACTCTCCTGAGTCTGTCTCCTCTCTACATTGCTATTTCTACCACTTTTTGTTATCCTAAATTTGGTTGTCAGTGTTTAATGGTTTGTTTTCATTGGACAATGTATTTCCCCTTGCTTTATTTATATATCACATAAATGTAAAATTATTTGTTTTTATTATTTATTTATTTGAATTAACATCAGAGACATTTATTTCCAACCAAATTGTAGCAAAAGGCAAGACTTCAGCTTTACTTAAATTTGAGAAATATGCATTCACCATTAGTAATTTAGATATAGATATGAAGATTTATTTCAGTTCTACTTATACAGTTGTTATGAGGTGAATTAAGAAATAAAAATTGTGGAGACTGGAGTGATAGACTGGTGATAGGCATTTGCCTTGCATGCAGCTGACCTGGGACAGGCCCAGGTTCGATCCCTGGCATTCTGTATGGTCCACTGAGCCTGCCAGGAACAAATTCTGAGGACAGAGCCAGGAGTGAACTCTGAGTACCGCCGGGTATGGCCCAAAACAAAACGAAACAAAAAGACAATGCATGTATTTAGGTGCTCTTTACAAGGCAGCTATAACCTGTGGATGTTGCTAAAGATATTCATCTTGGAATTTGTCTGATTGAACATAACTGGCAAGAATTAGACATAAAGTTGATGCAATGAAATAGTTGACTATGTGTATAATTGAAAACTATAAGTATTTAAAATAATTACATTGGGAATTATAAAATAAACCTCCAAGCCATTTTTCCAACCCCAGGTGAAAGGGCCTGAAGATTAGCCATGAAGAATTAATAAACCAAGCAGTCAGGAGAGAATCATGAAGTCAGTTTGCTTCTCACCTTATGATCTCTGTGTGTGCCAAGCCAAACTGACACCTGTCTTTATTTTGCCAGTACAAATTCAACTGGTGGGCGAGGGTCAAGTGAGCTACAGGTGGACTTTTACATATCAAAGGGACAGGAGAAAAGAAAAGAGAAAATTGGGAAATACCTTTGATTTGAGTAATAGTTGGGTGTCATCTAATAATTTAACCCTTTCTGTTCAAAAGAAAAATTACAAAGGGCTAGATAAGTAACAACCAGATGTAATATAAATCCCTAGAGTGGCTGTTAATTTGCATAGGAATAATAAAAATTGGGGAAATAAAAGAAAAAATCCTTTAGGAGTAAGTAAGGTGGTGAGCTCTTAAAGAATCATATATTATTGTACATACCTCATTTTCAAAACAATCAGCTTTTTCCATATCCTTGTCTTATACACATCACAAAATTTTTCATAGACTTCTCTGAACACAATTATTAGAACCTTTTTGTAGATATACTTAATTTAAAAATTCTTAAACATTCTTATATTGAGCACTATAATACAAGTCTATATCATTCAAGTTTCTTTTCAATAAACTTCTCTAAACAAAAGCATAAGAACAGTTTTGCAGATACAGTTTGAAAATAAGTTTGCTAAAATATTTTTATAATGAGCAGTTTAATAAAAGTCTGTATTATTCAAGTTTCTTTTCCATTGACTTCTGTAGACAAAGATATTAGAAAATTTTACAGACGTAATTTAAGAGTAAGTTGCTAAATAATATACACAATCAAGCATCACAGCTATTGGAAATCATTAACTAGGATAGGTGAGAGCTATTAAAAATCTAACAACATTATGCATTTTCTGGGAACTGTGAAAACTAATATTAAACCATTGTATGCATCCTTATTTATTTTCAGTGGAGCATAGAACAAAATAATAGCTATTAAGATCTATACAGTTAGAACACACAGTTTAACTAGCAATATAGTAAGCAATGTAAATAGGGTTAAGAAATTAACCTAGAAGAAAGTTCTGAAAGAAGCTTCTCCTCAGTTAGGCTTCAGCTGTACTTGGATTCTCCGTCTTTTCCTCCATCTTTACCTTTTGCAGTAGGCTGCAGAGGTCACCAAGGATGAAAAGACCTTTTGTACCTGGGCTGGAATCTGGGTGATAGCACCTGCTCATTTCCCTCATGTTGGTGCCCCTCCAATGGGGCTTTCTCTTTAGCTTTTGCCCCGTCAGTGACCTTGATAAATTGCTGCAGGTTGAGGGGCCAAGGTCCTCACACAAATCACCTACGGTAAAAAAGACAGTGGGAATCTGCCTCTGGGATGCTGCTCAGAGTCTTCAGCTCTCTCCCCTTTAATACCTGTTTCTGTTGTGCGTGAGAGACATGATCAAGATAGGAACCATGTGCACCAATGTTCATGTGACGTGCATTACACACTCAGTCCAGTTGAAGGCAGCTATCATGGTAATAATCCACCAGAGGGTCAAATCACTTGACATTGTTGAGGTCTTCTTGGGTTCCTAGGTCGCTGTTCAGACACCAGTTATAAAGAAAATACCCAAGCCATATTTCCAATCCCAGGTGAATGGGTTTAATGAAGGATAGTTATGAAGAATTAATAACCAAATCAGTCAGGAAAGAAGCATGTAGTCAGTTTGCTTTTCACTTGTGGTCTCTCTGCACACCAAGCCTTATACCTGCCTTTATTTCACAAATACAAATTCAACTGGCAGGGAGAGAGTTGAGTGAAATTTAGGTGGAATTTTACATATCAAGGGGAAAAGGAAAGAGAAATATGGAGGAATGCCTTTGTTTTGGGGTAATAGATGGGTGTTATCTAACAGGGAATATTTCCTTGATTCATTTATTCTAGGAATTTCTTAAATCTATAGTGACTGGAGGATTCATAGAGATGTCTGAATATGAAATATCTTATATATATATTTAAAATAAAGATTGTCTGAGATATTTCAAATTTTTTAAATCTAAAATGGGTGAATATCTAAACAGTTTTGAGAGCTGAAACCCAGAAGAGTCAATTCAGAATAGTTTTTCTTGGAAGATGTAGTTTGGGAAATTAGCACTTCAATTACATTTAAAAAATAAAAAGTAGAAGGAAAAACAAAGAGTGTGTTTCCCAGAACCCTTTGCATTTAGATATGCTTATGTGCCATTACCCAGAGCAGAGGCTTCCAATATTATTTGATAAGTAAACAAGATTATTCAGCACTCTCTGGGATTCTACCCTTTTAAGGGAAACAAGAATAAAGTATCCCTCAATTGTGCTGGCAGGTACTAACATTCTTCTGGCTTGTTCCAGTGTGCCCCCATGGTTCTTTGGAAATAACTGTTCTAGACAGTGCACTCTAAGCAGATATTGGTTGTCACTTTCTGACAAATTGGGGGTTCTTTATTTTTTATTTTTTTGGTTTTTGGGTCACACCCGGCAGTGCTCAGGGGTTCTTCCTGGCTCCATGCTCAGAAATCACTTCTGGCAGGCTCAGGGGACCACATGGGATGCCAGGATTCGAACCGCTGTCCTTCTGCATGGAAGGCAAAAGCCTTACCTCCATGCTACCTCCTTCATGCTACCTCCTCTCTCCGGCAAATTGGGGGTTCTTAAAGTGTACATGGACTTGTATTCTCATCCCTTTATCTTGTTAGAAATGTTGCACTGGTGAAGGGGGTGTTCTTTACATGATTGAAACCTAATCACAGTCATATTTGTAATCAAGATGTTTAAATAAGGATATTATAAATAAAAAAGTAATAAACAAAAATAAAAAATATTAGAAATCACTAAAAAGATTTGAAAGCAAGTTGATAAAATAGATACCTAGCAACCAAATAAAGACATATATTTCATTGATAAAAAAAATTGTTTTAATTTTTCTTAAGCCTTTTCTCAAATTTCTTAAATTAATGCACACAAATGTAGTTAATTTGTAAAAAAAAAAAAAAGAAATTAGTGTATGGAGTTGAAGATAAGGACCATCAGGATGGTAGCCACACACTAAAGGAGATAGACAAGGACAAAAGCAATATAGGGTAACTCTGAATTTTCAGGTTTATGATTTGATTGTCATGGAAATAAAGCAATGCATACTTGTGCAAGCCACTCATATTGGCTGTAAGTATATCTATACAAGAATAAAAGGAGTAAGAAAAGAAATAAGAACAGTTCCCAAGTCTTATTCATTCACCTGCACTCTTACTCATACCTCCTCACAAGAAAGAAAAATTAGATGCTAAAATGACTTACGAAAACCCCAAAGGACTTATGAGTGAAATTTATAGTTATTATAGCATCTTGATTAGGAGTAAATATTTTTGAATTTGATATTTGTATCTGAGCCAGACCATTTGCTATATACATAGTCTTAAAAAAACAAACAAACAGTACTGGGGCTGGAGCGACGGTGCAAGCTGTAGGGCATTTGTCTTGCACACGGCAGACGCAGGACAGACCTGGTTAGATCCCCAGTATCCCATATGGTCCCCCTAGCCAGAAGCGATTTCTTAGTGCATAGCCAGGAGTAACCCCTGAGCATCACCAGGTGTGCCCCCCCCCAAAAAAAAACAAAACAAAAAACCAGTGCTTCATCATTTTTATTTTTCTGATATCTAAATATCATTAAATAATATCTTTATTTAAACATCGTGATCACAAACATGACTATGCTTCATCATCTTTAAACTTCAGTCACATTATCTGTAAAAATGGTAATAATCTTAATATTATTTAATATTTTTGAGCTCCTGTCTTATACAAAACTGTGCTTATATGCAGTAGTAAAGTTCATGAACTCTGAACCATATGATAAACTCATTGTTTTTTCTTGTAAAAAATGAAACACAGAAATTTTGAGTTTTGTATGATTTTGTTTTGAAGTACATATACACACAGTGGCAATCATTAGTTATTACTCCTCCCTCAGCACACAGGGGTCACTCTTGGTGTTGTTCAGAAGATTGCATAGAGCTCCATGTTAGCTTTATGCAAGCAAAAATCCTATCTACCATACCCTTGTTCCAGTCCCAGGCCCCAAATTAAAATCAATTGCTTAAGGTCACAAACTATAATACCATTGATTCATGAATGAGGAATAGAAAAATAATGTAGAGGCTATAGCATAATGCTTATATTGGGAAGTGCTCATAACCAAAATATCGTTACCCTTATATCCACGTATAAAGGAAATTTGACTAGTAAAGAAAGGCCAGAAGATAGTAAAACATAATATGGACCTTTGAAAAATAAAGCAGAAGTGTCTGGATCCTTTTGTGGGTCTGGGCAAGAATACAGTGGAAAATCTGGCCGAAAAGGATAGAAGAGAAGGATGGAAAGTGCTTTTCAAACACTGCCAGAGAGGGAACAACAATATTTGCCACCAGATCTTCTGTTTACTGTCTAGAATACACAACAAATAGCTGAGTGCAGGTGGCAATCACATAAGCCTGTGTGGTTTCAGTCTCATGTGCAGCCTTTATGGGGCTGCTGTATGCCCATAGCTCACCGGTGTTTCTTTCTTCCTCGTGAATGTGGGGCAGAGTTTGATTTTTCAAAAAGTCATTCATTCTTGCCTTTAGTCCCCTGACTGAAAAGGATTTAGATAACTCAGCTGCATCCTAAGAGATATTTTAATTGAACGTCCCTTAAGTCATTACATCCTCCATAAACCCCTCCAATACTCGGCAACTTACTCAGTTGAAAGGAATGATTCTATTTTCTTACCCAGAGGTTGGATTTGGGGCACATCAAAGAGAAATGACAACTGACTGCTTGACAGAAATGGGTAGTTATTTGAAGAGTTGTTGCCACAAAGTGACCAAAGAGGATTTTGTTGTTAACACAGGTGTTAGAAATAATCTTAAATTCTTGTTTATTTGTAGAGGAGTTTATATGAGGACATAGAAGCCCGTCCCTCCCCCCCCACTTACACACACAAAAAAGGACTACAATTCCACAGGGGATCTAACAACAATAGGAATACATGGACAGATTTTAGTTCTACTTTTCTGTGTGCTGTGTTGCCCTTTCCTTCTTTAAATCATTTCAATCCACTAGGAGCATTTTAAAAAGCTTTAGAGTAAACCTTTCTTGAGAAAATTGGGACTGCTTACATAAATTTAAAAAAATGCCAAATTCATCTGATCCTAAAGGTACAAGAAGAGGAGAGTGACATTACTTCAGACTCCTTTTATTGACACTTTTCCTGCCTGCAACAGCTCCACAATGCTTAGGACTTGTGTTCCAGTGCAAGAAACAGAAATTCTGGGTTCCTTTGGATGAACAGGATCAACATTATCCATTTCATTATTTTAATCTGCATCAAGGTGCACAAGGAATCAATGATTTAGATCTTACATAGGATCAATTTTAAATTCCTCAAACTCCAGAAAATCTGTATATCCAAAAGGTAGGGTCCAGCCACGCTTTTAATGAATGAATTGGAAACTATGTCAACTGAAGAGGACCTTAACCAGGTGTTCTGGGATTAAATGCATCCTAATTATGACTCAGTGAACAATGACTTGATCTTCTGAAAATCTGAGTTCTACACTTCTTGGTTATGCTCACCAGTATGTCCTATTTTCATTAATTTTGGAGGGAGAGAAAGGAGGAGTAGTTTGGGTCATACTGATCATAGTTCAAGGACTATTCTTGGTTCTGTGATGAGTAATAAGTCTAATGGTGCTCAGGGGAACATATGGTTTATTTATATACATGTTATTATGTGAAAAACAAAAATGAAGTATCTACTTATGCTACAATATGGTTGAATCTTAAACATATACTAGTAAAATATTTCAAACAAATTTATTATGTCACTGCATTTAAAGAAAATGTTCAAAAGAGGCACACTATTGACATATATAGATTTGTGATTTTTAGTATTTGAAAGAAAATAAAAAGTCAGAGTGATTATTGATTAATTTGTGGCTAATTTTTAATGAATACAGTATATTGAAATTATCCAGTAGTGATGTTTCTACAAATTTGTGAATATACAAACTAAAACTAAATAATGTACTTTGTAATGAAGAATTTTATGATCTGTCATTTTTTTATTTAAACACCTTGATTACATACATGATTGTGTTTGGGTTTCAGTCATGTAAAGAACACCACCCATCACCAGTGTAACATTCCCATCACCAATGTATGATCTGTCATTTTTATGTCAATGAAATGAAAGAAAAAATGGATCAACTTATGGTGATACATCTAGAGAAAATAAGCACCAATAAGACCATATGTCAGTCCTCAGAGATAGTATAAAGCAGAAAGTGATTTTGCTATCAAATCAGTAATTGGTGCGGGGAAACCTCTAGTACAGGTAGTAACATAGTCGCCAAGTGAGGGGATTTATTGAGAAAATCAGAAGGCCCTCATTTAGTGCTTTTCTTTTTTTGGAGTCTCAGCTCCAGCTCTGTTTATAGCCCTTTTGCATCTTCCTAGCATAGGACCATTGCTTATACATTCTTTTCCCTAGTATGTCATTCCCCAACTTCTTGTCTGATAAATTCCCCTTATTTTAATTACATTAACTTAGCCCTATTATCATCAGGTAATAGGTAGCATTCTGTGATCTTGTACTTATCCATCCCAGAAGCTATTCAGGTATGCTTTTATATTGCTGTGATTTTTTTCCTGACTACTTGTCTTTTCCTACCACATTTTGAAGTTGTGAAGAGTAGGAAACCTGCCTGTTTTTGCTTATCAGAGGAACATCAAGAATTCTCAGTGTCTGGCATGCAGGAAGGTCTCAGGAGTGTATGATGACCAGGTGAATGAGTAGAAATAGTGTTCAGCTGTCATGTTCAACTCTTTCAGACAATTCAGACTGAATATATGCTAAGATGAGAGGTTGGTTCACTGAGACCTCAAGAGGCCTATTTACTGCTTCATCCATCTTCCATTCAATTGCATCCATTTGGTCATCTGTCCCCACAGGAACCTGGAGAGGTAGTTTGATGTTGCCATTGTCATTTGGATTCAAATCACCTGCAAAGTAATATGGAATACAATGACTAAATAACTCACTGCTCAGAGCTAGTGTTCAGCATTGTTTAATATCCCATTAAATCATGTCCAGTATGTTCATTCATTCAAATGCTTTGTCATATTCTATTCTCAAATCGTTAAATGTCAAAAAATATCAACCCTTGACCTCCTAGTTGAAGTCTATTTTTATTGCTAAAGCTACCAAATAAATCTGGATAATCTTGTTTAAAAAGGAAATTGTGAATATCACTTAATCACATTATAATTGTATATTTGAACTATTTAATTGGAGTTCCTGAAGATTTTATTTCACTGGTTAAAAATTTTATAGAGTAATAAGATAAAGCTAGGTATCATTCCTTAATTGTTAATTATTTAAATAACATTAAAATGCTTTTTAAACCAAGCATAAATGGCAGGCAGGAAGCATTTTGCATTTATACAATGACAAGTGAACTGAAAAACAAGTTTGATAGCTTAGGGAACATTTGTGGAGAAGACAAATTTTCCAGAATAAACAAAGCCAGCATTTATATTTAATCAATAGAAGTTGAGATTGGGAGATATCGTTAGCTTAAGGCACAGATCAAGCTTATTAAGTATCTCGGGCTTCTTATAAATCACAGGATGTGTCTAAGCTGGAATTACCCAAGTAAGAGAATGGTTTTGGAGTTTTTCCTTGCACCAGGCTGACTGGGAGTAGAAAACTAATAGAGGTTGAGTAAGGCTGTTTTTCCCTGTAGTAACTTCTAGGCCTACATAGTTGTCAACATACAATTTTTCTGTTTAAAGGCCATGGATGGTAGTCAAATGATATGGGTGATAGGTCTTGGCTCCTTTTCTTCCTAGCCATATGTAACAAGTACTGTCAGAACCTTTTTGTCACTCAGTCACCCCATTTCCTATGCTTGCTGAAGATTTTCTTTTGCTCAGACCTAAAGATATTTTCTTACTTAGTGGGTGTGCTTGGCTTAAGTACAAGCAGGTTAGTAATGTAGAAATAGCAAATTAGATTGTGAACTGATGGATAAATGCCATCATAAATCACCCCATCCATGGAAAACTTTAAGTTGTATTGTGCTATTTGTTACAGCATCCCAGCAGGATTGAGTACCATTTCCCCACAATAGTAACCCATATACTGATGGACTCATAATAATGATATACTCATACTAGTATTTCATTTATTGATCATTGATTTTATTTTCTTCATAGTTTCACTTATTTATTTTACATAATTTTTTTTTTTTGGTTTTTGGGTCACACCCGGCACTGCTCAGGGATTACTCCTGGCTCTATGCTCAGAAATCACTCCTGGCAGACTCCATATGGGATGCTGGGAATTCGAAACACTGTCCTTCTGCATGCAAGGCAAATGCCTTGCCTCCATGCTATCTCTCTGGCCCCTATTTTACATAATTTTAAAGTACAATTTTTCTTCAAAAAAATTAACAACTTAGTTTTAATGTCTTTTTTATGGTCAGAATTATACCTAATGTACTATGTAATTTGGGCCTTTCCATATAGGGAGGCACTAAAGAAGTTTAAGTTGTTTGAGAGCATAATTTCTGAAAGCAGACTACTTTTTTTTCCTAAATATTGCTTTTATTTTCACTAGGTAAGTGATAATACATAAGGTCTTAAAAATATATGTGCCTGTTTCTTTATACAAAAAAATAAAGATTTGGGGCCGGGCAGTGGCGCTAAAGGTAAGGTGCCTGCCTTGCCTATGCTAGCCTTGGACGGACCGCGGTTCGATCCCCCGGTGTCCCATATGGTCCCCCAAGCCAGGAGCAACTTCTGAGCACATAGCCAGGAGTAACCCCTGAGCGTTACCAGGTGTGGCCCAAAAACCAAAAATA
Source organism: Suncus etruscus (assembly GCF_024139225.1). Lineage (NCBI taxonomy): Eukaryota > Metazoa > Chordata > Mammalia > Eulipotyphla > Soricidae > Suncus > Suncus etruscus. Next base: position 75,928,672 of record NC_064853.1, on the reverse strand, counting down.
AATAAATAAATAAATAAATAAATAAATAAATAAATAAATAAATAAATAAAGATTTAATAATCAAAATAATTCCTCTCAAAATAAGAATTTTATGCTCTGCAAAATAAATGACCACTAGAATTAAAGGACACTCCACAGACTGGAAGTAAATAGTTTCTTTCCACCTATTTGAGCAACAGTTAATATCCAAGAACTATAAAGCACTTGTAAAAGTTAGTGACAATAATAACAACAAAAAACAACCACATCAAAAACTGGTAAGAGAAGATCAATATACACTTTTTAAAGAAGATATACAAATGGTCAACAAACATATTAAACAAAATTCATTGATTTTCATGGAAATTAAAGTAAAAAAAACAATAAAAATATCATCTTGCATCAGTGAGATAAGCAGACATATAAAAAAGAAAAACAATCAGTGCTGGTGTGGATGTAGGGAAAAGGGATTCTTAATTACTCTTCAATGGGAATGTTGGCTGGTTCAATCTTTTTTTTGGAAAACTCTGAGTACATTTCTCAAAAAATTAAGGGTTGTGCTTTTATATGATTCATAAATTCTATTTTATGGTATCTACCCCAAGTTATTAGTGCTCCTCTATTTATTGTAATACTATTTACAATAACAAATATTAGTAAAAATTATAAATGACCAAAGATATATGACTGGATAAAAGAAATGTTGAACTATTTTCATACTGGAGTCCAAATCAGTTACATGAAAAGATAGAGCCATTCATTTTCCTGTTATCAGTGTGGAACTAGAGGGTATCATTCTGAGTAAAAAAAAAAGTCAGAAGGAAATGGGAAGATACTGTGATCTCATATATATGATATTTAAAAAATACTTAAAGGCAGTAAATAAATGTTTGCAGGCAACAACTAAACTGGACACTTTATATAACTGAGTTGAAATATTGAGAGCAATTGGGAGTGGATGGAAAGGTTTTTGTGATATTGGTGGCGAGAAGTGAACACTGGTGTTTAAAGTGATGTAACAATGGATACATACAACTGTCATGAACATAATTGTAAATCATTAATACATCAATAAAATGGGAAGATGATGATGTTACTCTTATGACTTGTGGTGATCAAGTTTTAATAATCTCCCTCTTGTAGTGATCAAGTAATACCCATAGGCTACTCTTGTAGTATGGCATAGCAGTAGTAATCACTCAGATGAGCTGTATTTATTATAGACACAGACTGGGAACTAAGTTTATGGATTACCTAATGTGATCACTTTATATTCCAAATGATTTTACTGAAGCATAAAGAGGCATATGTCAGTCTCATCTGGTTGACACAGAAATTGTCAAATATCTCAGTCTCTTATCTGATTCAGTTAAGAGCCATCCAACTCTTCAGAACAGTGTTACATCCAAATACTGCATGAATGAAGTAGACCCGTTTTATTATATCAACTAATTTTCTGATTTTAATTTCTATTCCTGCATAGTGTGAGATTGTATATGAGCAGCGATTACATAAGATTTTACTATGAAGGGGCCAGAGAGATAGCATGGAGGTAAGGCTTTTTGCCTTGCATGCAGAAGGTTGGTGGTTTGAATTCCATATGGTTTCCATATGGTTCCCTGAACCTGCCAGGAGCGATTTCTGAGCACAGAGCTAGGAGTAACCCCTGAGCGCTGTCGGGTGTGACCCGCCCCCCCCAAAAAAAAAAGATTTTACAATAAAACCCAAAACTAACTATGGAGGATAAAAAATAAAGTGAGCTATGTATGGCAATAGATAATGTCCACTTCTGCGGCATCTTTTCAATTCTAGCTTAACCATCCAGCCTGGTTATTAGAGGTTCTGGCTGTGCAAATTGGAGATTCATAGTATTTGACAGATTGTATTTGATTACTACAACTTTTGTAGTTTTCACTAATTTATGGGTGTCTACTATAAACTTAAAGTAAAAATACCGATAAAATATATTTATATAACATTTTTAGCTTTCCAGAATATTTTTAACTCATAGTTCAGTGAAAGCTACATCTTTTTGTCTTACTTTCTGCCTTAAATTAGGAAGGGGCATATTAGAGGAAAAGGAGCAGAGTAGAACCATATAAGAAAATCACATTAAAAATGACATATGGTTTTCTTCTCAAGAAATGAGATCTTTCAGCATCAATGAGTGTAGTTTTGTATAAATACACACATATTACAAAAAAATGAGACTTCTGTGATGCTGAGATTTCTAAATATTTGTCTTAGTGTCATATTTCTATTTTCCTCTTAGTATGTCTGTCAAAGGTGATTTGGAGAGAATTACTTGAAAGGTAAAGTAAGTTTATCTGTGAAAATGGTGTTATTTTATCTTTTCAGCTTCAGGAGAATCACTTTAGTCTCACAGTAGAAAAGTTTTACTAAATAATCAGGCCAAGGAATTATTGTTTCTTAGTTTACTTTTCAACTGCATATCCTAAGCAGCTTTCATTAACAAAGAATTATTTCTGATACCTCATTTGCTTGTTAACCAACCCAGTACTAATATATTGAACCTCTTATTTTTCCTCTGCCCTTCCTTAAAACAACTGATCATTAAAGCCAGAAGACAGTTCTGGTTGGATATTGATCAACTGTGTACAAATTGACAATCTGTAAGACTGTGCAATTAAGTAATCTCTGCTTGGGACCAAATAATAAATACTACACATTTTAAAGCTCTCATAATTTCTATGGTTGAATTACTATGACTGAGCATCAAGCTGTCCTCAAGTTTCACTTCTTTACTTATTTGCCTTTCTTTTCCGTATATCAAAATATAGATGGTTTTATTTTACAATTCATTTTTCCCTCGAATTGTGATTATGAATAGCTCCAGGAGTCACAGTGCTTTGACTTAGGAGTTTATATTTCTTCCAAGTAGGATATCACAATGTGGCATAGCAATGCCAAAACAGTGGAACACTATGTAGTTGTTTTGTTTTTTATAATGCCACTGGAGAAATAGGTACTTAAAAAATTCAGTGTTTCAGTGTTCCAAAATAAGGACATAGAAACTAACTGGGTAACATTTAATTGATTTTGTTGGTAATAATATGAATAAATGATAGGGAAAAGAAGAAGTGAAAGTAGGAATTTAGGGGAAACAATACAGGTATACTTTTGAGTGCTTATTGTTGTGGATACAAGAGTTTCATTCAACTTGACTCCTTTCACAGCTGCATGACTTATATCTCAAGATTTCCCTACCCTGGCATTCATATCTTTCTTTCATCATCTAATCTCATCTAGCCACAGTCATAGAATCACAGGAGCTTGTGACAAAAAGGAAACTGAGACTTCAAAATTAATACTTGAGTATTGAAGGAATCTGCTATAGATTATATCTGAAAGATAAGCCAACACAATCTAAGCAAACAAAGGCTTAAGTCACTCACTTTAATGTCTGTTTTAAATAAAATTTTATACATAAGTACTAAAAATAAAGAAAAAAACAAGCACAGGTGCAAACGAAGAACTTGAGATATTAAATTTACTGTAAACATCTACTTTTTCCTGTTTTGGGCTAAGCTGAGCTTCTTTTTTCTTTATTTTTAATCCATTGTTCTTTACTTTCATTTACTTTGATGTATAAACATAGAAGAACATATTTGAGAAATAATAAAAAACATATATTTAAGCAAAGGAACAGGCATAGTTCCTTGTTAAAAAAGAATAGAACAAAATCTGACCTGAGTTTTTTCTTATTCATTTAGTTCACAAATAGCTCTGTTGATTACCGGTATCTTTATAATGAACACTGCCATCAAAATCATTTTATCAGGGAGAAATTCTTGATATGTAGCAGTAACTTATGAGTTGATGCTATATTTTATAACTATAGTTAAGTGATCAAAATGCCCATGCATTTATGTATTACCTTCTTTGGATATATTTGGGGAACATTAGCTAACAGATGGCTAATTCTGAATTAGTAAGAGAATGATTCAGGAACAACTTTTGCTCTAACTTTTCTATAATGTTCCTATTTGCAACTCTCAGCTCTATAATTATCAATTTATTTATTAGATACTATTAGCCTTTGTTGAGGGCATAACAGAAATAAATAAAATTTTCATTTATATCTAACACTCTTTTTATGCTCTATTTACAAAACCAATATTTCTCAGGAAGAATTCTGCCATGTGCACACATGTGTTTCATAAAGAAGTCACAAAAATAGTTGTAGTCTTGGGGCCTGAGCAATAGCACAGTGTTAGGGTGTTTGCCTTACATGCAGCTGACCCAGGGCAGACCTCAGTTTGATCCCCGGCGTCCTATATGGTCCCCAAGCCAGGAGTGATTTCTGAGCACATAGCCAGGAGTAATCCCTGAGCATCACCAGGTGTGGCCCAAAAATCAAAAAATGAAAAAATAAAAATAAAAAAATATAGTTGTAATCTTACTCTGTAAATTCTCCTATTTGCTTGTACTTCAACAAACATCTTCCCAGAAAAGTTCAATTTTAGAATCTAATCCTTCATGCATATTGGCCCACAAAATCATCTGTTCAAAGTGTTATTGTAATCGGATATAATTGTGGCTCTTAAAGTGCCCTCCAAGGCCTTAGGTGACCGAATTTTCAGAATCTCTATGTTTTTTATGTATGTCTCATAGAAGGAGAATGGTGTCCATAAGTCTTTCTACAAAACTTTGTCTTGTATCATTTTGCCATTCAAGACTTATTTGTAATATATTATTGATCTGTTGATTAATCCCTGCTATTTCATAATGATAGTTGGTATATTGAAATAACATTTTCACAGGATGAAAATACTAGTATGAGTAGCCCAACATTTCTGGTATATTTATTTAGACACATTAAAACTGAATCACAACCTGGGCAATAGTCTCAGAAACTATTTATAAATCATGATTTATCTTTTATGTATAAAAAATTGATTAATTCAAAATTTAATGTTGTTAATCTGATATTTGCATTAAAATAATTTTTTTTCAAAAATATTAACTGTAATATTTTTGCCATGATAAGGGTGAGTCCCAAGAACTATTCAGGGTACTAGGTCCTCTTATGACAATTTTTAGCCAACAGGGCAGATTTTTGGTGAATACCTCTAGCTCTTGTGTTGCTCAAGGCTGATCCCATATTCCAGTTACAAAATGGCACCAATTGAACATGCAAAGCCTATATATATAAACCTCTATACTATCTGTCCAGTTCTAACAACATGAACTTTATTAATATTTCTGTAAGAATTTATCAAAAATTATTGATATATAAATTTCTGAAAAATATCTCATTTTATATTCCCTCATCTCATATACAATTTAGAACAATTCTAGAAGGCAGTATCTTGTTATGGATATTTTCTTAATTTTTATACGTTCTTGAATATATATAATACATTAGCAATTACATAAATTTTTAAAAATATTATTAAAATTATGATTTATTCCAAATTTACATTTGATGTTTAATGTGGCAATGTTGGTTTTAAGATATCCTCAAATTATTTATCTAAAAATTTACACAGTGTCCAAAAATTGCTATGATCTATCTTTGCTTATAGTTTTATAGTTTGACTACAATTGAATCTTTTATACTTTATAGATCTGTGAGAAAAATTTTAATTAACATAAAAAGTACTATTTTAATGTTTTGGGTTTTGGGGGTGCACACCCAGTGACTCCCAGGGGTTACTCCTGGCTCTGCACTCAGAAAATGCTCCTGGTTTGGGGGGACTATATGGGATGTCAGAGGATCGAACTGCGGTTCATCCGGGGTCAGCCATGTGCAAGGCAAATGCCCTACCACTGCACCATCGCTCCGCCTTCCCCCCTTTTTTCCATTTTCTAATTTACAAACTTTTCACTGAAAAGAAATTCCAGTATTCAGGAGGATAGCTTCATAGGACAATCCTAAATAATATGCAGAATCATGTGTCTTTGTACAGGAATACTATGGGTATTTCTATGCTTTTTGATGCACACGTGCCTGTGAGGAGGTCTTTGGAAATCCCTATATTCTCCTCCCTTCCTCCTTTATTTTTCCTAACTTTTGCTATCTAGTGGTTGTCAAAGAATGCCTGCAGGTTCAGTTGCTAAATAAACAGTAATTAGCTTCTCACTGTACCTGCTGTTGGAGAAAAAGAACTGTAAATAATATTAGTTGCTGTTGCCAAGTGGAATATAAAAACCATACTATAATTCTATTTGTGCTAATGAGACAAATGATGAAATGTTGACCAGAAATTAAACAAGTACAATAGGTATTTAAGTTTGTGCAAACATGGTTGAAAAACATCAGAAAATATAGGAAGAATCAAATTATTTAATAGAGGTATTTAATGTATTTCATGTGTTAATTTTGTACCATGTTATTTCTTATTACTCGCATGTTCTTAAAATATCAAAATACTTGGATTTGGTGAATCCAGGTAGATTAAAGCAAACCATTGATCTGAAATGATTTCTACTTCTATTGAGTTATTCGAATTTATTTGAGTTTGTAGATCCTTGTAAATTGAGAGTTTCCCATATAAAAATAGTGCTTAGATCTTTTTTGGGGGGGTCACACCCAGCAGCGCTCAGGGTTACTCCTGGCTCTAGGCTCAGAAATCATCTTGGCAGGCTTGGGGGACCATATGGGATGCCAGGATTCGAACCACCGTCCTTCTGCATGCAAGACAAACACCCTACCTCCATGCTATCTCTGGCCCCAGTGCTTAGATCTTGATACATGCACTGCACCATTTAAATTATTGAAAAATAAAACACAGTAAAATTGAAGGCCTTTTAAAGTCAGAAAATTACTCCATGTAGTTATCTCTAGTCACTTCATTCTTCTGACAAGGCAGAGAACACAGAGGATGATATCTAATGACTTTATCAGTGGTTCTTACTTTTTTTTTTTGTTTTGGTTTTTGGGTGACACCCAAGAGTGCGCAGGGGTTACTCCTGGCTCTATGCTCAGAAATCACTCCTGGTAGGCTTAGGTGACCATATGGCATGCTGGGATTTGAACCACCATCCTCCTGCATGCAAGGCAAAAGCCTTACCTCCATACTATCTCTCCGGTCCCCTCGTTCTGATTCTTAATAGATATTTAATATTCCAGGTTATGATCATTCACAACTAAATTTATTCTATTTTTTTTTCTTATTTTGGGAGGAAAGTAGAATGAATTACACAGACTGTGATTAGGGAACAAAACAATGTCAGCCATATCCTAGACAACCACCCTAAAACATGTTCTATCTCTCTGTCCAAAAACTAAATTTCTTAAACCACCCATATATTAAAAGTTTATAGAACACCATAGGTGATCCAGTTTATATATATATATATGTATATTTAATGTTTGATTTTTTTTGATGTGTTACAACTAGCAGATATAGGGCTTACTCCTGGCTCTATCTGTTCTCATGGAGCACTCCATAAGGTGCACAGGAGATTGATCATATGGGGTGACATGGATCAAACCTCTGCTTACTGCATGCAAGGCAAGTGCTCTGAATGCTTTATTATATCTCCAGTCCCATGATAATAATAATCACACTATATAGAATTAGCCAAAGATATTTTATATACTTGTATCTGCAATTCTAATAATGTTTCTAAAATATCCTTATCATAAATAAACATTAAATACTATATATTATTCAAGAGGATAAAATAAGATAGAGAGGCATAATATTACATAATACTTTTTCTTGACTTTATTCAGTGGAAAATTTTAGCAATTTTCTTCTGTCATTTCAATTCCCAGAAGTGATAGCAAGTCCAACATCATATCAACATAATCTTATAGGTTTGTACATTCACTTTAGAATAAAAAATGTCATAACACTTATTACAAAATGAAAAAAATGCAACTTTTCTTTTATATTAAAAGTGAATTAAAATCAGTTTAAGATACAAAGCAGTTCAAAATCCTTAATTGGAAAGGCAAAAGTTAGTAGACTTAGGAAAATGAATTATAACTGAAGGCACTAGGAACTCTTTTATTTCTTCTTATTAACTTTTCTTATGTCCATTTTTAGGAAGTATACTTCTTTGAAAATGGTCTATAGTGCTTCATTAAGGATGACAGCACAGGGATATATTTTATATGCGATTAGGGTGGGCTATTAAATATTGTGAAAACCTGTAATGGAGTTTTAAAATTATAAGTCAACTAGTGATATATGTTTTAATCACAGAATTTATGTATTTATGGTTTTGTTTTGTGTTTTGTAGATCTTAATAATATATGCCTCCTAATCATGACCAAGTTCTGGGAAATTTCTCTGATCATTAAATCACAATGTTTAGAACAGAGTATTTCTTATAATCATTCTTTTTTTTTTTTTTTTTAAGAAATCAGAAAGTGTATTATAAAGTAGAGACTGGAAAAGAAAAGGAGCACCCTATGTGGGGAGGAACTTGGAATAATCTTAAATTCACATTATTATTATTATTATTTTTTTGCCCTTTCCTTTAAACGAAGATTTGGGGAATCTAACTCTACATTCAATTGTATTGCAAGGAAACTCAGCATTCTTCTTAGTTAAAAATCAAACCAAATGAAAACGTGAACACTATCTGACTTTCTTACCAGACTTGATAGTAAGCTATCAACTGCTACATGTGCAAACTCATTTGATTCATCATATCAGTCAATTAAACTAAGTACAGTTATTGGGATATCATTGCAATATATATATACACAATTATCTATAATTGTACATATATACATATGTACAAACATAGCATGCACATATATGTGCACATTAACATAAATGCATATTTAATTATAAAATTATATATTTAAATTTGGATTAAATTGCTTGTTATTTCTACCATCTTTATTTCTATCAGCATTAGTGAGCTAAGCTCAACAAAAATGCTTCAATTTTAGAAGAGGAAAAAATCTTTAGAGAAATCAGGAGTATTAATTTTACATTTTTTTACTTTGCTGATACCAAGTGTAGTCCAAATATTTTATCATCTGAGAGCTTGTTAAAAAACACAGTAACTAAAAAACATGAGTGGCAGCTACTGAACCAAGTATTTTGACCAGACCCCTGGATTATTTGTCTGTGAATTAATCTTTGAGATTTGTTTTAAACCAATTTGGGGGGATTTTTTATGTATCTGAAATATATGTGACATTAGCAGATAAAAAAGACAAAATAGTACCAATGGAATAGTATTGGGACCTTGAAGTTGACAATATAGGCCATTAGGTATTTAGAATAGAAAGGAAATTGGATATTTAGACAAGAATTACAAGTGTATGTGTCTGAAAAGAGAGGGCAAGATTAGCATAGAATTCTCATCTAAATTCTTTTTGTTTATAACTAGCTTCCATGTAACTTTAAAATTGCTGCTTGTTTTTCAGGAACAATAGTTTTCACCCTTTCTTCAATAAGTTGGAGTTTATTCAATTTTATCTTGAAAAGGAGGGTTTGAAATGATATTATTTTGAAATTTCAAACTACTATATAAGATACATAGATCAGCAATATTTGTATCAGTTGTTAGACAGTTAAAAATGTACAAAGCCTCATGGGAGAGAGAGTACAAAGGCCAAATGCAATGCTAGTGCTCATGGTTAGGGTATTTGCTTTGCATATAGCCAGTTCAGAGTTGATCTCAGAAACTTTATAGGGTCCCCCCAAGTGTTCCCCAAAACAGAAAAATAAAAAAGAAAAAAGAAATGCATAATCTTAACAGTCAGATGAATAGACATACTTCACACTTTGAGAAGCACCATTCTGTGCATTTTCTGAGCTAGTGAACACAACCTATGAAGAGAAGTTTAGGAAGAATGAGGTAGAATGCTATCAGATAGTGAAGTATGGAGCTATGAACAGAGAAGTTGGAACAAATATTGCACTTCTGAATTATCTCTGCTTCAACAGAATAATAAAAACCAGTGAAGTAGTTTGAGGTGTGGCTGAAATCTCTTATTTATAGCTTCTACAGCTAGAGATGAGTCAGAAACTACATGATGAAATGTTGGTTGAGAAAGGAATGGATCTCCCGCACTGCAAGAACCTTGGACAACTCTTTGACACTTAGGGGAAATAAATGTCTCCTGTAAAAGTCTTGTTTAATCATTAACTTCTTACTGTGTCCTCCAAACCTTCTTCAATTACATTAACTGACATTTATTACTAATGAGACTATAATTTTCCATGTTGTGGGGTGTGACCCATTTCCTGAGAATAACCAAAATAAATAGTGACAAAAAAGAAGAATGAGCACAAATATTTTCACACTCATATGTAATAAATAAGTTTTTGTTTCTTGAGAGCCACATTTGGCTGTGCTCAAAACATACTCCTGGCTCTGTGCTAGGAATTAACTCCTGCTGATCCTCAGAGGACCATATGTGGTTTAGGTATCAAACTCAGGTCAGTCATGCAAAAGGCAATTGCTATAAACCCTATACTGTTTATCCAACCCATACATATAGCACTTAACTATATTAAAAATTTTTGTCTTGACACAACTGCTAAGGATTTATTTCTTTTCTCCTTAGTCAATACATTTTTAAATTTGGATAAAAATTAAATCCTGTAGTGAACCAAAACCATAGTAGTGAGTATGGTGCTTTCCTAATTTGGCTGACCAGGGTTTGATACCTAAGACTCCTAATTACTGCTAAGAATAAACCCTGTTTTGGGTGGCCCCAAAACAACAATAAAATTAAACCCTCCAGTTTATAATATTAAGCTTTCAGAGAAGCCAAAATTGAGCTAGTGCTATCTAAAATTAGTCACCTCAAGATCAAGAATGATCCCATTTATTCATTTATCCATCCATTTGCTATCCTACCAGACTTCGTTTATCCTCCCACCCATGAAATGATCCATCCATTCATTTTATCCATCCATCCATGTCTTTATATTTGATCTCATTACCTCTCTAATGATACACCATTTTGTACATACACTAAGTTAACTTATTACAATAAAAATAAATGTATTTTTAACTGTTTCATCGTGAATCTTAGGTGTGCTATCTGCATAAAAAGACTACTCCGATTATCTAGATGTATTACTAATGTACTAGATAAGGAATATAGGCCATTAGTGTGAATTCGGTGAAAGACCATGTCCTTTCTCTTTGGGGTTCTGGGATGACTCTGCTTGGATTAATGCCTTTTTACTGGGAAATGTGTTCAAATAACTAACCTCCTGGGACCTGAGCTGTCAAGCATATCCTTGCAGTCTGAATGTTTCCAGTCTTGTTCTTTTTGCTCATTTCCATAATAGACTTGAGTTGATAAAACTCCTCATAGTGATTGATGGCTCACAGAGCACAGTCATTTTCAGGCCATAAGTAGCAATTCTTGAACTTGGCAATGTGACTGAGGTCCATTTCCTTTTCTTTCACTTGTTTAAATTTCTTTATTTTAGTCATCCCTTCCATTGTGCTTTTTTAAAGTATCTTTTCCTTAGTCATTATCCCCTAATTAATTCCCTTGTTAAGTATAAATGGTGCATTAGGCTTGATTAACATCTTCCTTTTTTAAAGAAAAAAGAATTTATTACCTTTACATATTGACTCAAGCTACATAATCACAAGTCATTTTATTTAAAGTCCTATGCTATAGTTTAGGTTCCAAGCAAGTCAAGCAAATCTTACCTGACTCCTAAAAAATAATAAATAGAGTCAGGGGTTTGCATATATAATGGGCTTAAAAAGTGGTGATTGGCAGAGGGGAGCCCATTTTCTCCTCTAAGTAGTTTTCAAGTTCACACCAAGGATTTATGGTGACTAGGTGAAAAGAAATTTCTAAATTCATGGAGAGTGCATGTAGAAATTTAGAGACGGCACAGAGACATCCAAGTATCTGCAGGCATAAAACCAACATATGTATGTAATCTAGCAATCTGGTGTCTCTCCAAATACATGACCTATTGACTAGGTTAGTGGAGAAAAGAAATGACTTTAGCTCAGGCCTTATAACATTAAAGAGTTTCAGTTGAATATGAGGAAGTTGAAGTCTGATTACAGTGCCAGAGATGGAAGAACTTGGGGAGGGGGCATCAATAGCAAAAAACAATGGTTTCATATCATCCAAAGTTGCACTTTTGCAATCATTTTCTTGTTTAATGACAAGCTTATCACTGTTATAATCTAGTAGGCGATATTGAAAAGAGCTAATACTGTGTTGATGCTGGAAAAAGTCTCATGTACTAGTCCTGCTTCATGGACTAAGACAATTTGTCTCCTCTCTTCACCTTAATCTTTCTCCAACTTCAGTGATTTTTCTGTTATGGTATGCGGTATAAAATTTTTGCTTTATTTTATCTGTGCCTCTAACCAGAACTTACTACTGATTCTGTCATTGGTGATCACTCCTAGCAAATCAGAGGACAATATATGATGCTGGAATTGCACCCAGATCAACTAAGTCAAGGAAAGCACCTTTGCTGGTGTTTTTTAATCTCTCTCTCTAGTTCTCTCTTCCTCTCCATCTTCCTATTAATTTAACTTTGAGCTAGGATATAGGACATTTTGTCAGATTTAACTCAGAACTCCTATGTAACTTTGTAGGGTGATATTACAACTTACATCAGGATAGAGTATTAGAAGTTCTCAAATTTATTTGACCTACTTCTCCATTTAAATGGACACTACCAATTTCTTCAATTATCTGCCCCATTCTTTCATTAACTTCATCCTTGCCTGCCTCTGTAGCAGGCTTTTGAGAGAGAAGAATGAGGAGGAGAAAGATGAGGAAGACAGAAGCAACAAGAAGGAAGAGGGAAAGATAAAGAGGGGGAGGAGAAAAAAGAAGAAAAGGAAGAAGAAAGTAAAAAGGAATAAGGATAAGAAAGAAGAAAGAAGGTGAAGTGGAATAAAATGAAGAAGAAGAAGAAGAAGAAGAAGAAGAAGAAGAAGAAGAAGAAGAAGAAGAAGAAGAAGAAGAAGAAGAAGAAGAATGAGAAGAAGAAGAAGAAGAATGAGAAGAAGAAGAAGAAGAAGAAGAGAAGATGACAAAGCAGAAGAAGAAGAAAAGAAGAAGAAAAGAAGAAGAAGAAGAAGAAGAAGAACAACAACAACAACAACAACAACAACAACAAGGACAAGAAGAAGAACAATAAGAACAAGATAGGAACAAGATAAACTAGCTAGTCCTGCCCCCCAGTTAGAGGGGGAAATAAGGGAGGCACCAGGACCAAACAGGTGCAAGACTACTAAGTTGTAGGCTAGATACAGAGGGGACCACATATTCTAGCAACCCTGGGGGTGAGGGAAGAGGATATGGGAGGTAGGACAAAAACGAAGGTGTAGGGAGGACAATTTGGTGATGTGAATCCCCCCTGATTTTATGTAAATATGTACCTAAAATATTATTGTCAACAATATGTAAGCCACTATGATCAAAATAAAAATTATATTAAATATAAAAAAAAAGTCTGTCAGAGGTAGGTGGGAGGTGCACAGAAGAGGGGCTTGAGGTAACCTGGAGACATTTATGACAGGAAATATGTGCTTTGGTGAAGAGATGGATGAGATGGGTGTTGGGGATTTATGAATGCAACTCAATTATGAACATCTTTGTCATTATTTCTTATGATGATTCAATTAAATTAACTAAAATATAAAGAAAAAATCATTTCATAACTTCACTGCAGAATTTGCCTTTTTTTGAGGAACAGGGCAAGCCACACCCAGTGATGCTTAGGGCTCACTCCAGGCTCTGCGGTTAGGAATTACTCCTGGCCATACCTAGGTCAGCCACATGTCAAGCAAGCACCCTACCTTTTGTACTCTCTTCCAGCCCCACAAATCTACCTCTTTAATCAAACAGAAAGTGGCCACAAAATGCATCAGGGCTACTAAGCACCTCCATCCCCCTAAGGGAATTATTTTTTATTAGTAAACACTGGATAGTAATAATTAAAAATGTTCTTTTGATATGATTGCTATGAGAGTTAGAAAATAATATTTTAGGAGATACAATCCAAAAATTTTAGATTTACAAGCTAGAGGCCAAAATGTTGCTGAATATCTATCCTGCAGTAAGAATTTTCCAGTCCAGGGCCAAAGTGTTAGTACTAAAGGTAGTATCTTTGCATGGACACACCTAAGTCCAGCTCCAGCTTCCCAAATCATTCCTTCAGGAGAAATCCCTGGGCACAAAATTGGATGTGGGCCCTGATGCATGGCAATAGATGACTCCGCCACATCTTCCTAAAGCAATGGAATTAGCCAATGCTACTAGGAATGACAACAGTAGTGGTGGAAGATTCTGGACATTTTGGTGATATGAAGATGCAAAATTTTGACATTAAAACTTAGAAAATTAGCAGTTATAATCATATTAACTAAATTAGAGTAATTTTGTTTGTTTGCTTGTTTGAGACTCACACTCAATGGTTCTCAGGGTTTACTCCTGGCTGTGCACTCAGGCATCACTTCTAGCAGGGCAGAGAGAACCATATGTGGTGAAAGGTAAGTGACCTACCCACTGTAATTTTTCAAAGGTCCAACAATTTTATTTTTATCAAATTTAAACTCAAAAGACATCAATAGGCTGTGCAATGGTTAATCAAACTATCTGCACAGTACCCAGAATATTGGATCTTAGAAAATGCCTCTGCACTTCCCAACTATATCAAGTGTTTTGACCTGTACGTCATGAGACCTTCTGAATTTGTGGTTTCTGATTATTTACTGTTAGTAGTGTTTCCTTAAATACAGCTCTTGGAAATCAGACATTTTTTTGTTATTTCTTTTTAAATTTTCCTTCCAAGCAGTGATTTGAGGTTTGATGGCCAGGTTAATTCCTAGTGAGCTTCCAAGTTGATCAGACCTGCTGGTTTATTTTTAGACTCTGGTGCTGGGGGTTCTGGTGGATACACCCTGCAGTGCTTATAGTGCTGGCCTAGTTCAATTCATGACTGATTTTTACATCTCAAGTGGTTAATTTACTTCTCTGAAATGACTGTCAATACTCTGTGTGCCCTCTTCTCTTACTCTCCACACCATGGGAAGAGGAATGTTACCTGGAACAGTCACACAGAATCCCATACTTTGTGTCATGGATAAAAAAAATGGACTGAATGTGTGTGATTAACTATGAAAAATAAGGAATATGAAGCTCACCACAAACAGGGATGAGTTTAGTTAGAGAAATAACTATGTTTTGAACTATCCTAATAATGAGAATGTACGAGAGAAATAGAAAGCCTGTCTAGAGTACAGGCAGGGGTTTGGTGGGGAGGAGGGAGATTTGGGACATTGGTGATGGGAATGTTGCACTGGTGATGGGTGGTGTTCTTTACATGACTGAAACCCAAACACAGTCATGTATGTAATAAATTTGTTTAAATAAAAAAATTAAAAATAAGAAAAATAAGGAATAGAGATGCTCAGAAAGTTGGAAACGATTAAGATTATTGGAAAATCATCATTTTTGGACATTTGTAATTCAATAGGTTTTTCTGTTTTGCACAATTGAGTTGATGATGATAACATAGGTATTTATAGCTTTCTGAATCTTTTTTGTCTTTAATCTTTTTTCTTTATTTGCTCTCTCCATTTTTCTCTTCTTTCCTTTCTTTTTCTTTCTTTCTCTTTCTCTTTTCCCTTTTTCTTCTTTCTTTTTCTTTCTTTTTTCTTCTCTCTTTTTTTCTTTCTTCCTTTCTCCCTCCTGCTCCCCCTTTCTTCCTTTCTTTTTCTTGCTTTCTTTCTTGATTGCTTTCTCTTTTGCCTTTATTTTGTACCTCTCCTTGCTTCTGTGTAAAATGGAGCATATGAATGCAGACACTTAGGAACCAAATGAACACACTTTTAAGGTTCAGCAGGTTTATAGTATCTTCTTGCATCTCATCTATGTAGTGCCTGGGCCAAAGGCAACTTTTCCTTTGCTAGTTCTAAAATTTTGCATTCTAACAGATTTACAGTGGAACTAATCCAGCTGTCTTTTTGGAAAATATAAAGTTTCCAAGAGGACTGGTACTATTCACGGCCATGTAATAGATTGTTTTATCCTGTGTGGAGTTGTAGTTATAAACATGAAAGCAGCTGGCAATAAATGACTTTATGGCAGCTATTTCCAAGGTATAATGAAGAAAACAAAAACAAAGTTATTGCTTATAATTATGATGCTTGGATAAAATTCACAGTACACTTTAAACATTCTACTGGCTGTTTTCCTGGGAATTCTTGTTCATAAGCTCCTTTAAATGACCTTGGCCTTTGTTGTTTAATTTATTGCACTGAGGTTGGGAAAACGAGACTGTATAGTTTTCCTAGAGATAAGTGTAATTACTTTTGAAAATTAGAAATATCTATTTTCTTTACTATTAAAAACAGTTTGTGTTGCAAAATTTAAGGGTTACTTCAGGAGTTCCATGAGCACTGCAAAATGTGGCCTGAAAGGCTCTCTGAGCACTTTCAGTGTAACTGAGATAATCAGGAGCAATATAGGACCAGAGCAGCACTGCATCCTTAAGCTCCTGCTTTAAATCATTGGCCAAGAGGATCTCTTGGGCTTTCTGAGCAATGCAACCCTCATCTACCAAAAAATATAAAAACTATAGTTATGATTTTTTTAAAGTAAGTCAGAAGCATGTCTCACTCTTCATGAGAGGAAGTCTAAAGAAATATTAACCATTTTTATCGTCTTTTTTTATTTGTGGTCAAAAGTAAAATGTGATTCAAGGAATGATTTTAATAAATCCAGATTCAGGCTTCAAAACTTACTCAATAAGATTTCTTTCAAGAAATAAGAAAATGTATTCTATTATGAGCATCTTTTATCTTTCTTAGTAGTACACAAAGTGTGACAAAATAACAGTGTTTCATTTGACAGCTTCCTAATTAGGTGAAATGTGATGTATAATTAAAGACACTTAAATGGAAGGTGTATTAGTTGGCATGCTCTTGCTTGCAAATAATTGAAAATCTAACTAAAACTGACTAAATAATAAGAAAGGTGTTGACAGAGCTATTGAACAATTAAGAGGTGAGAGCACTTTATGGTTAATGCACAGCTACAGTTCTATTATGTCAGGACTCTGTAGTTTTCTTTCTGGCTGAATAAAGACGAGTCAGTCTGAGGAGCCTAGACTAGAGTCATTACTACTCAATTCAGAGACTGTTACATCAGCAGTAGGTACTTGGTTCTGTCTCTGGGTGGCAATGAGGTGAAGACATTTCCTTTCTGCAGGAGCGCTTGAACCAGAAAACAAATATCAAGAAAAATCAAGTGGTGGTTACAATATTGACTTCAGATGAGTGTCTTGAATTTTAAGTTGCTTTTATGATCAATACATAAATAAAATATTGTAGGGTATGTCTTTTTTGAGTTTTGTGTTACTGAGAGACAGAAATAGAAGTAGAAATTCAGACCCTCAAGAGGAAGAGAGGAAGAGTCGACAACTTTCAGTTTACATGGTTGAAACATATATTCTTGGGACCAACATGCTGGGCTAGTGTACATTTTCTAGGCAGTGACTCAACTTATGATTTCAAGAAAGGAAAATCCTCTCTTGCTCTTCATGACAAGTTATTGTTTATTCCCTAAGTGACCAGTTCATGTTGAGCAGGAAATAAAAGAAATAAAATAAAATAAATCCATCAACCAAACTTAAAATTTTCCTGTCAGAGGGTAGGAAGGAATTGGAAGAGGGAATCAGGGAGGGTGGAGGGAAGTAGAAACTGGACATGGGACTGAAACCTAGGAAGTCTAAAACTAAATTCTGAGCACTTTTATAAACCATGGTGTCTTAATTAAAAAAAATTTTTTTAAAAGATAAATTTCTTTATTTTAAACGCCATTCTTTCCAACATTGTTCTTAGTTTCCCAGCCTCCCTCAACCCTGCCCCTTGCAAATATCAACAATTTGCTTAATTTTGCTTGTTAAATGGTAATGGAATATGAAAAAAAACCCTTCCTTAAAAGAAAATTAATGAAAATTATATCTTGCAATGGGGTGATTATGTCATTGTCTAAAGGTTTGCTAAGCTGTTTATTTCTAGTTGAGCATTGTTTTTGGTTTTGTTTGTCTTCAGGGGTCCTCAAACTTTTTAAACAGGGGGCCAGTTCACTGTCCCTCAGACCATTGGAGGGTCTGACTATAGTAAAAACAAAACTTATGAACAAATTTTATGCACACTGCATATATCTTATTTTGTAATAAAGAAACAAAACAGATACAAATACAATATGTGGCCCGCGGGCCATAGTTTGAGGACCACTGGTCTAGTTTATGTGTCTTCTATGATAATTTCACATCTAATTTGGTATATTAGGACCGGGAAGTCAGTATTTAAATTATGGAGGTGTTGTGTGGCCATATAGCAGACACTTGGTTCAGGATTTAGAGCAGGGCCTATGAGCTCATATGGTGACAGTGGTAGTTTGCGGGGATTTCCAGGGCTTTGAGGAATCTTAAAATGCATCTAGGCTTCTGCATACGCATTTACAGTTTATTATTGTTGGAGATTCATTGCATTCCAGGGGTTGAGGCTTTGTTTGCTGTGGTGGAACCAGGAAAAAAATTTGCTCTGCATGCGACCAATGCAGATTTTATCCCTGAGGGAAAACAAAAAAAGTAGAAAATAATATTTAAAAAACGTAAAGAAAAAAAAGAAAAGAGAAATGAAAGAAACAGAAAAAATAAAGAAAAAAAGAAAAGAGAAATGAAAGGAACAGAAAAAATAATGAAAAAGGAAAAGTGAAGAGAAGAGAAAAGAAGTGAAAAGATTTAGCAAAAATTCAAGGAAGATTGCACTGATAAAGGGTGTATACATTTTATGATTGAAACTCAACTACAAACATGTTTATAACCATGGTGCTTAAATAAAGATATTAAATAATAAATCAGGCAGGGAAAGAAACATATATTTCTCTCTTTTTTCAAGGCTGAGTCATAATAAATAAATAAAATTCAAGTCAACTATAATGCAAGTTCTTGATTGTTGAATTCTAGACCTGACAAGCATGGAAGCATAATGTTCCTGGATGTGCTAGATGGAGAATCTGTAATATTAGAAGTAGATCTAGTGATACTATTCCCCACATTCTACAGATGACAACAGAGTTTTACGTACTTTGAAGCAGCCTGCTCAAATGTAAAGATCTGACAGAGATTTCAGGAACTGCATGTCCCCACTCCATGAAGTATTAGTTTAGAGCCTGTGATAACCTGAGCTTCACGGAATGTGATACTGGTGATTACTAGTAGTCCTGAGTAATGTCAGATTTAAGGGAATAAAATGACTTATTCAGCCCATATGAGTATATATCACAGAGATTGTCCTACATAGATTTTGAGCATCCCTATCTTGAGCCCCAAAACCAGCTAGGCTTTTAATCGGCTCTATCATTTATCCAGAAGAGAGATATTTTTGTGGAAAGTTGTTGCATTTAATATAATTTTGAAGTAAATAAGTCTCATTTCTTTCACTTCTAGTGACCATTGTAAAAATTGGTATGGCAAAGATTGTAGACTATGTACTATAAAATCCCTTAGTTTAACTCATTAACTTTCTTTGTCTCTCTCTGTCCTTAGTCTTGCAGGTAATAATAATAATAAAAAAAAAATAAAGATTAATGGAGGAGAATTTGTTTGAAATATATGCAAAGTTGTTTTTCACAAAATGAACACTTTTCCCTGATACTCTATTTCCATCTCTGCTTTATCATTTCCTTTTTGTTCAAATTAATGCAATAACATTACCAAAGTCACCCCCCATTACACGACCATTTGCTTTCACAATTCAAGGCAAAGATGACATTTTCCTATGAAGCTATTTCTCCTTGTTAAAACAGATATGGTAGATGGGATATTCAGACTAAATGATTAAGTTGCATGATTGATTCAAAGAGAGAACTGAAATGGGATAGATTAAAATTGCCATTAAATGTTCAGTTTGCTCTCTTTCTACTAGATATGATGAGGGAATGGCTTTTATCACTGAAGTTAAGAGAGAAACAAAGATAAGTAAACTTAGATAAGTTCTCCAAGGAGAAGACTCTAAAGCAAAGTTTAGGGTAAAGGATATTTCTAATTGTTTCCTTAAAATTTATATAAGGAAAGGAGAGGAAGGAAACAAAATCAATGAGAGGAAAGGATGAACTGAAACTCAGGTTTGGTGATGGTTTCTTTGATCCATTTAAAGATGAGGAAAAGAAAGAAGTAATCAGTGTTGCATTAGTTAGTTATTGTACACTGACTGTCCCAGTGAAGTATTTCTTGTTTCTCAGTGAGTTGGTTATTTCTTCAAAAATATTCCTAAAAATATGAATAGTGAAAGATTGCTTGCTGGCAAAACAACTAGGGTTTAATCACTAGACTCTGTTAGCAGTGCTTCTCAACCAGGGGTGATTCTGCTTCCTAGGAGGCATTTGTCAATGTCTGAATTACAGATGCTTGTCTAAAGCTCACCCTAATAATAATGGTTATATTCAGCTAGATTGACCTACCTGCCTTGAAAATAATTGGCTCCATATGATCTGGGCCAATGTCATTCTGGGCAGGCTGTCTTTAAAGCTGTTGCGGCAGTTCCTGAAACTTTCTCATTGGTGGCCACACCAGAATGCTGGGCCTCCAATACTTGACTATGTTATGACAGTTCCTAAATTCTCATCCTTACTTTAATTTTGAGTTTTGTTTTTGTTTTATTTAAGAGTTGCACCAGGACATATTCTTAGTTCTGTGCTCAGAGATCACTCTTGGTGGGCTCAAGGAACCTGGGTAAAACAATGTACTGACTGCATTCTCTCTATCTCTTTTTGGCCAAGGTTTGCAGTGATTTTAACACTGAGATTAATAAACTTTGTGAGTGTAAAGAAAAAAAATAGTATTTTTAGACTACATTGCCTTCCACAGTTGCTTTATGATCTTGTGTTATTGAATATATTTTGAATTATTATAAATGTTCATCAACTGTATTAATATGTCTAGAAACAAGGAAATCAAATATTTCTTATTAATTGAGCTAAATACTGTTTAACTTTGAATGCTGGAACTTTTATATTTCTTGTTACAAATATTTATTAGTAAATGAATAGAAAAAAATTAACTTTTCAGACACTTAGTTAAAACTAAGAGAATCAATTATTTATTTTCCTATAAGATATTTTCATAAATTATAAACCAAAGATAAATTGATCAAATAAATTTTCAAATTTTATTATCTTCTTTTATATGGATATATAAATTAAAATAATAATATGAGTTATTTTAAGGTATACATTTTATTTTATTTATTAAGGTTTTTATTAAGGCTTATAGTCTACAATTTTGTGGAATCCAGGAGTTTAAGTAAGTCATCTCCACAATTAGCAAAGAGAGAAAGTAAGAGAGAGAGAGAGAACTTTCATAATTATGAGACATAAATATATTAAGGGAACAGCAAACTCTTAAGTCATAGAACTAATGTGTTTATCTATAGAACTGAGCATACATAGGGGGAAAGGAATACTTGGAATTCTAGTGGAAGGAAGCAGACTTTGATGATGGGTGTAGTGTTGGAGTGATTAGCAGTATTGTAAATTCTTACACCTTAATAAAATTGTTTTAACTCAAAATAAAAATAATAACCATAAACTGATGTTTAAAATGTGGTAGTTTTGA
Source organism: Suncus etruscus (assembly GCF_024139225.1). Classification (NCBI taxonomy): domain Eukaryota; kingdom Metazoa; phylum Chordata; class Mammalia; order Eulipotyphla; family Soricidae; genus Suncus; species Suncus etruscus. The sequence goes on along the minus strand of NC_064853.1, from coordinate 75,907,121 downwards.
AAGGAAAAAGTTAAAGAAATATTAAGTGAAGTAAGTTGTCATATTAATTTAAATCATGGTTAAAAAAATAAAACTTAGAAATGTTGTTTTTATTGAGCCCAGCCCATATTAACTACTAACTTATATTAAATATTTATGTCAAAGACAGCTGTAATATTTATATTTTCTTGATGTGTAGGCTTTCTTTGAAAAGAGACATTAATTCCCACAACACATTTGTAGAACTTATAACTCCTCTTCCGTATTTTTTTTTCATTTTTGTTTTGTTTTGTTTGTTTTTGTTTTGGGGGCAGTATCTGGTAGTGCCACTTCTGACAGTGCTCTGGGAACCCTACATTGTGAGATTTATGTAAGGCTCTATCCCATGTACTGAACCAACACCTTACTTACTCATTTTCAATTGAAATGCCAAGTTCAGAAAGATGAAAACAACCTTATTAAATTGACACCAAAAATGCATTGGCAGAAGACATTGCCTAACAAAGATCATTTTCTTCTGCCAGATAGTTCAATTTAAAGTCTCCTGTAGACTTACATTTCCTTCCAGTCTCTTTCAGATCCCTTCAATGCCGCTAAACAAAATATGATGTCTTAGTCACTTAGAGCTGCTGTAACAAATTGTCAGTGTCTCATTGGCTTACAAAACAGCATTTATTCCTTGTAGTTCTATATGATGGAAAATCCCAAAAAACAATGTCCAAGAAGTCTAGTAGTAGTATCAAATTTTTCCTGATTGCTGATAAATGGCTCACTACTGCTACAGAAAGTTCCTCTCTACCTGCCATCGCATTGAGAGGCAATGAGAGAATTCTGACTATCTTCTTTATATATCAGAGCGCTTATCATGAGGACTCTGTACTTAATTACTTTCATAGAGATCACTTCTAATAGTTTAATGTTAAGCCTTAAATGAACACATCTGAAATATTTAGTTCATAACTTTTTGGTATAGACTAGGTTAGCGGGCAGGCAGGAGCGTACAAAAAAAAAAATAAAATAAAATCTGAAACTAAAAAACACTAATAAACAAAAGAGTATATATGTGTAGATTTATTTATTTTACATTTTACTAATAATTCAGCTATAAGAATAAAATTTATAATATTAGACATTTATATCTTTTAGTATAGTTGTGTTAAATTTGGTAAATTCTATACCAATTATACATATAAATTCTATCAAGCCAGTTATGTCTTAATAATAGAATTATTAATAATTTGTTCAAAATATTTCTGAAAATTTAACATTTGACACTTGGTAAGAAAACATTTTCTCTTAATCAAAACAATGATTTCTATAGTTTCTCTTAGAGTATGTTGAGTAAAATAGATATTGAAATAGATGATATTAAGATCAGAGTTATTTAATTAATTTTAGTTTTTTTTTTGCTTTGTCTAATTCACAGGCATTCCCCTGTATTTCAACAGGAATTTATGGTAAGTGATCTAACTCTTGCTACTATTTATGTTTTATAATTTTTTAAAGGTAAGCGTAATCAGAAAATACTGATAGATCAATTTTGCACTCATTTTAAAGCCTCAATATCTTGGTTATATCTTCATTAATCTCAAGAAGTTATTTGAATATGCTTTTTTGTTTTTCTTATAATATCTTTATATTACAAACACGTTTTTGTTTTTGGGGTTTTTATTTTATAATATCTTTATAATACAAACATGTTTGTAGTTGGGTTTCAGTTATAAAAAAGAATACCTCCCTTCACCAGTTTAACTTTTCTAGCACCAATGTCCTCCCATCTCCCTCCTCCCCCACACCCTGCCTGTATTCAAGACCAGCATTCTATTTCTCTCACTCACAACCATTGTCATGATAATTATTAGTGTACTTATTTCTATAATTGCACTTAGCAGTCTTTGTGGCAGTGCTTCTTATTTTCTATCATGCCCCCTACGAAGAAAACATTTTTTCACACCCCACCCGCGACTGTAAATAGTATCTTTATTAAAAAAATTTAACCTGCAAAATAAAAATATATAAAATAATTTGAGCTGATTTTCAAATCAGAGGTGATGTCTGGATTAATGGCTACAATGAGCACGTTTTGCAATGCATAGCTTTTCGAAGTGGGGTTTGAAGCAGGACACAGTAACTCTCAGCTCCAGAGACATAATCGTGGGCTTAGCTTGTTGTAACAATGTTTGCCGAGGCCAAAAGCGCCCCTTTACAGAGCCCCCGCCCCCCTGAGGGCGAGCCCCACTATTTGAGAACCATTGCTTTGTGGTAAGCTTTATATCATGGGCTGGTCTTTCTGGGGCCATATCCTGGGACTTTGCTGAAGGTTCATTGTGTGGGCTGACTTATATATTAATTAATGACAGTGTGTCTAATGTCTTGATAAAAACACAGGGACACTTGCTTAGATAGTACAAAATCAGTACTAACTCCATTGTTAATCTTTTAGACCCATTTCAGACCATTTCATAGATGCCCAGCTAGAAACCTTAAATGTTTGCTTAAGAAAAACATTATTTGCAAAACAATGTCATGGTCTAGAACACCCATCTTTATTGCATCTTGTCCTGGTTCAAATCAAACTCCACTATAGAAATGATTCTGATTTCGAGAGTATGCTCTGCTGACTATTTTAATTTATCTCAACAACAACAACAACAAACAAACAAACAAAAGGAAAGCTGCTTAAAACTACCTATATATTTTCTCTGTTTATTACCTTTTCTGATTGTTGATGTCTATTTTGCATACAAATAAGATGTAATGTGTAAGGACTTTCAAAAGGTGAGTTTAGCATAATATTCTTAAAATAGGGTTGGAGAAAAATGCGAAAAGTAAAGGAAAATGTGACCAGTCTTAGAGAGGCTTTGCATTCTCTGTGCATGGTAGTGTTATTCACTACCATGAATTTGCCAGAATTTGGAAACAAACCAAATGCTTGAGAAGACATTAATGGAGAAAGAAACTGTGGTACACAATGGAATACCATGCAGCCTTAGGGGAAAAATGCCATGAAATTTGCATAATACTAAGATCAATTGCTGATGTATTATCATATCCACTTACCTTCTACAGGAGAGAAATTAATCTCATGATTAATTTAGAATTAATTTAGAATAGAGAATTTTCTAGCTGGGAATTCACACAAGACTACAATTCTCTTTTTTAAATAATTTTTATTTTGACCAAAGTGGATTACAAATCATTCACAGTAATATTTTAGGTACATAGTGAAATTGAATCAGGGGCATTCCCACCACCAATGTTGTCCTCCCTCCACCTCTGTTCCCAGCATGCATCCCATATCCCCCTTCTTTGCACCCCGGGCTGCTAGTATAAGTGGTCCTCTCTATGAAGACTATAACTCTTCTGTGGAGTTGTCAACCATTTAGCCATTTAAACATTTTTATGCAACCTCAACTCTGTTTACATATTTATATGAAAAATCATTTTTAGTTTTTCAAAATTTTGCATTCTATTAAATTTAAAAACACATTTTATTTCTTGATTAAGTTTTTGGAGGAATCTTCATTATTGTGTCAGAGGCCACTCCTAGCCCAGCTCTTCCTAGCCATACTGGGGACCTTGTAGTGATGGGTATTAGACCCAGGCCTCTGGCATACAAAGGAATAGTTCTTTGAGATATCTCTTAGTCCCAGCAAAGATTCTTTAAAGTTAAATGTGATGCATCTGTATCTTAAGATATCAAAGGAATATCCTAGTGTTATACAATAGTTTATCCAACAATTTAATAGTTCATAAACTATTCAATGGAGAATATTCTAAATATAAATGTATCATCTTTAAAAAATTTTATATTTTTACCTATAATAGAACACTTTTTAAAAAATATTCTAGTCCAATTAACCTTAGGAAAGAATCCCATCATGCGGTTTATAGTGCCTTTGCCTTTGGCATATTGCCAGTAGCTCTAGTTTAAGAGCCAGGCATTGGACCAGCCTTACAAATGCCAGTTCTTGCATGTAATTACAGGATCCTGTGAAAGTGATCTTCAGTAACTCAAGGACTTCAAGCTTCTGCAAATTTTGAATCCCCTAGCAAGCTGGAAAGATCTGCTGGCACTGCTCTCAATTTTTCAAACATTTTATCCCTCATACATACTGAAAAAGAAAGAGAAGAGCACAGAGCTGCTGTTTTCCACATTGTGTATAGAAGAAAATGAGAACTCATCATCTTTTTTTATCCTCCATAAAACAATAAAAATATGCCTCATTGCCAAAATAAAACAGCCATGTGCATCAGAGGATCTGGGAAATGTAAAAAGTTTTGACTTGTAATACTTTTGAAAATCTCTGCACATGTTTAAGGCAGTATTGGGACCTGAGAAGTGTATGCATGTGTGTGTGTGTGTTTGTGTGTGTGTATTTGAAAGTATATTGAGAGATATTTTCCTAACAGATCTCAAACCAACTATCCAGCAATAGAGTAAGAAAATAGTAGAAAATATGGTTAAGGCTGAGGAGACAAAAGGGATAAGAACAACAACAACAACAACAAAAAAATAGAAACAACAGAAAGCTAAATAAACTGGATTGACAAGTTCTTGTCCAAATAAAATCTTTGTCCACTTCCAGACAGACAAAGACTGACTAAAGGCTGAGCTGTGATGTCAAATGAATCTGTTCCCTGGGTATCCCTTGCTTTCTTTCTCTTTCCCCTTGGTGTTTCTTTTTTTCTTTTCTTTTCTTTAGTGTGTGTGTGTGTGTGTGTGTGTGTGTGTGTGTGTGTGTGTGTGTGTGTGTGGTTTTTGGGTCATACCTAGCAATGCTCAGGGGTTACTCCTGGTTCCATGCTCATAAATTGCTCCTGGCAGGCACGGGGGACCATATGGGACGCCGGGATTCAAACTGATGACCTTCTGCATGAAAGGCAAATGCCTTACCTCCATGCTATCTCTCTGACACCCCCCCCCCCCGCCTTGGTGTTTCTTGTTTTCTCCTGTCAACCCTTTTACTTTTTAGTTCTTCCACTTCAATCAAACCTTTATTCCCCTTAATGTAATGCCTATGTTAGAGTCACTGAGTTAATATCATGTATTATGTGGAAAGATAAAAGTCCCCCTAACTATCTTCATACTTAGATCTGCATCTTTGTTATTCTCAGATTCCATCTCATTTTCTGCTACAAGCATCATATCATTGTATTTCAAGCTTCCTATGCTAGAGAGAAGTCCATGGCTCAATATATCTTTCATGTTGAATAAATTGGTGTTAATCTTTGCTACCCTATTATAAAATGCCTGAAAATTGTGTATGTAAAGTATTATAAAAATGCTAGATGTAATGAAATTATTTTATTTTATTTTATTTTATTTTTAAGATTATTTTTTTTCTCTTTATTTGGATATCTTGATTACATAAATGATTGTGATAAGGTTTCAGTCCTATAAAGATCACCCCTCTTCACCAGTGCAACATTCCCGCCACCAAAGTCCCAAATCTCCCTCCATCCCACCCCACCCCCACCTGTACTCCAGACAGGCTTTCCAGTTCCCTCATTCATTCACTTGATTATGGTAGTTCTCAGTGTAGTTATTTCTATAACTGTGCTCATCACTCTTGTGGTGAGCTTCATGGAGTGAGCTGGTGTTCCAGCTCTCCTCTAATTGTCTCTGAGGATTGTTACAAAAATGACTTTTATTTTTCTTAAGACCCATAGATGAGTGAGACTATTCTGCGTCTCTCTCTCTCCCTCTGACTTATTTCACTGAGCATGATAGATTCCATGTACATCCATGTATAGGAAAATTTCATGACTTCATCTCTCCTGACGGCTGCATAATATTCCATTGTGTATATGTACCACAATTTCTTTAGCCATTCGTCTGTTGAAGGGCATCTTGGTTGTTTCCAGAGCCTGGCTATTGTGAATAGTGCTGCAATAAATATAGGTGTGAGGAAGGGGTTTTTGTATTGTATTCTTGTGCTCCTAGGGTATATCCCTAGGATTGGAATAGCTGGGTCGAATGGGAGCTCAATTTCCAGTTTTTGAAGAAACCTCCATATCGCTTTCCATAGAGGCTGTACTAGACGGCATTCCCACCAGCAGTGGATAAGAGTTCCTTTCTCTCCACATCCCCGCCAGCACTGATTGTTCTCATTCTTTGTGATGTGCGCCAATCTCTGTGGTGTGAGGTGGTATCTCATCGTTGTTTTGATTTGCATCTCTCTGATGATTAGTGACGAGGAGCATTTTTTCATGTGTCTTTTGGCCATTTGTATTTCTTTTTTATCAAAGTGTCTGTTCATTTCTTTTCCCCATTTTTTGATGGGATTAGATGTTTTTTTTTTTGTAAAGTTCTGTCAGTGCCCTGTATATTTTGGATATTAGCCCCTTATCTGAAGGATGTTGGGTGAATAGTTTCTCCCACTCAGTGGGTGACTCTTGTATCCTGGGCACTATTTCTTTTGAGGTGCAGAAGCTTTTCAGTTTAATGTATTCCCATCTGTTAATCTCTGCTTCCACTTGTTTGGAAAGTGCAGTTTCCTCCTTGAAGATACCTTTAGTCTCAATGTCATGGAGTGTTTTACCGACATGTTGTTCTATATACCTTATGGTATCTGGTCTGATATCAAGGTCTTTAATCCATTTGGATTTTACCTTCGTACATGATGTTAACTGGGGGTCTATGTTCGCTTTTTTGCAAGTCGCTAACCAGTTCTGCCAGCACCACTTGTTGAAGAGATTTTCTCTGCTCCACTTAGGATTTCTTGCTCCTTTGTCAAAAATTAGGTAATTGTATGCCTGGGGAATGTTCTCTGAGAACTCAAGCCTATTCCACTGATCTGAGGGTCTGTCTTTATTCCAATACCATGCTGTTTTAATAACTATTGCTTTGTAGTACAGTTTAAAGTTGGGGAAAGTAATGCCTCCCATTTTCCTTTTCCCTAGGAGTGCTTTAGCTATTCGAGGATGTTTATTGTTCCAGATGAACTTCATAAGTGTTTGATCCACTTCTTTGAAGAATGTCATGGGTATTTTTAAGGGGATCGCATTAAATCTGTATAATGCTTTGGGGAGTATTGCCATTTTAATGATGTTAATCCTGCCAAGCCATGAGCAGGGTAAGTGTTTCCATTTCCGTGTGTCCTCTCTTATTTCTTGGAGCAGGGCTTTATAGTTTTCTTTGTATAGGTCCTTCACGTCTTTGGTCAAGTTGACTCCAAGATATTTGAGTTTGTGTGGCACTATTGTGAATGGGATTGCTTTCCTGACTTCCATCTCCTCCCTATTATTATTGGTGTATAAAAAGGCCATTGATTTCTGTAGGTTGATTTTGTAGCCTGCCACCTTGCTATATGAATCTATTATTTCTAGAAGCTTTTTGGTGGAGTCTTTAGGGTTTTCTAAGTAGAGTATCATATCATCTGCAAACAATGAGAGTTTGACTTCTTCCTTTCCTATCTGAATTCCCTTGATATCTTTTTCTTGCCTGATCGCTATAGCAAGAACTTCCAGTACTATATTGAAGAGGAGTGGTGAGAGAGGACAGCCTTGTCTTGTACCCGAATTTAGAGGAAAGGCTTTTAGTTTTTCTCCATTGAGGATAATATTTGCCATTGGCTTGTGGTAGATGGCTTCAACTAGATTGAGAAAGGTTCCTTCCATTCCCATCTTGCTGAGAGTTTTGATCAAGAATGGGTGTTGGACCTTATCAAATGCTTTCTCTGCATCTATTGATATGATCATGTGATTTTTATTTTTCTTGTTGTTGATGTTGTGTATGATGTTAATAGATTTACGGATGTTAAACCATCCTTGCATTCCTGGGATGAAGCCTACTTGGTCGTAGTGTATGATCTTCTTGATGATGCATTGGATCCTATTTGCCAGGATTTTGTTGAAGATCTTTGCATCAGCATTCATCAGGGATATTGGTCTGTAATTTTCTTTTTTGGCAGCATCTCTGTCTGGTTTTGGTATCAAGGTAATGTTGGCTTCATAAAAGCTGTTTGGGAGAGTTCCCTTTTTTTCAATTTCATGGAAGAGTCTGGCTAGGATTGGTAGTAGCTCCTCTTGAAAGATTTGAAAAAATTCATTAGGAAAACCATCTGGGCCTGGGCTTTTCTTTTTTGGTAGATGTTTGATTACAGTTTCAATTTCCTCAGTAGTGATGGGGGTGTTTAAATATGCTACATCCTCCTTACTTAAATGTGGAAGGTTATAAGTGTCCAAGAATTTTTCCATTTCTTCTAGGTTCTCATGTTTTGTAGCATAAAGTTTCTCAAAGTAGCCTCTGATTATCCTTTGGATCTCTGCAATTTCTGTTGTGATCTCCCCCTTTTCATTTCTGATACGGGTTATCAGATTTCTCTCTCTCTCTTTCTTTGTGAGTTTTGCCAATGGTCTATCAATCTTGTTTATTTTTTCAAAGAACCAGCTTCTGCTTTCGTTGATCTTTCGGATTGCTTTTTGGTTTTCCACTTCATTGAGTTCCGCTTTCAGCTTTATTATTTCCTTCTGTCTCCCTATTTTTGGTTCATTCTGTTGGTCATTTTCTAATTGTTTAAGCTGCGCCATTAAGTTATTCAGGTATGCTCCTTCTTCCTTCCTGATGTGTGCTTGTAGAGCTATAAATTTTCCTCTCAGGACTGCTTTTGCTGTGTCCCATAGATTCTGGCAGTTTGTGTCTTCATTATCATTTGTTTCCAGGAAAGTTTTGATTTCCTTTTTGATTTCATCTCGGACCCACTGGTTGTTCAGTAGCAGGGTGTTTAATTTCCAATTGTTAAAGTTTTTCTTCTGTGTGGCTTTGTAGTTCACATCTAATTTCAGAGCCTTGTGGTCAGCAAAGGTAGCCTGCAAGATTTCTATCCTCTTGATTTTATGGAGGTATGTTTAAGTATGCACCCAGTGGGGAAGATTGGTGATAAAGAGATAGATACTTTAATCCTTCTGTCTTTTTGTTGTTGTTGTTGTTGTTGTTTGTTTTTGGGCCACACCTGGTAATGCTCCAGGGTTACTCCTGGCTATGCACTCAGAAATCGTTTTTGGCTTGGGAGTTCATATGGGATGCCAGAGGATCGAACCGTTGTCCCTCCTAGGTTAGCATGTACACGGCAAACACCCTACTGCTTGTGTCACTGCTCCGGCCCCTCCTTCTGTCATTTAAAGAAAATGAAGAAGGTTAGAAGATTATTACTCAAGATTGTGTAAACCAAGGATTGGCATTATATTTAAAACAGGTAGAGAACATGCCATACAGCAACTGCAGAATAAATATTATCTCAAATATATGCAGCATTTCATAGTAGAGCATGCATGCTGTGACTATCAGTTTCAAAGATTTTATGAATATAAAATTGTATCAAGTAACATTTCATCCCCCAGTAATGCATATGGTCCTCTGTGTACTACTGGTGTTATCCTTAAACCCACAAGCACAGCTGGGTGTTTACCTTTACTCACCACCCCACAAAGCAAAACATGTTTATATATTGGAATAAATGTGATAAAAAAATGCATTGGGAAAATTTTTATAGTACTAAGGAAAACAGTATGGAATTTCATCAAAAATTAAAGACTGGAACTGGAAATATAGTTCAAATAATCAAATCAGAACTTTGTAGAAAACACAAAGTCTTTATCTTAATATACTTGATGCAATATATAAATATATCTAAATCATATATCAATAAATCTGAAGAGGAAAACCTAAAGACTTACCTTAGTAAGGAACTAAAATTTATGTTTTTCTTAGTTTCTAATCCTAGACTATATTGGTTTTGTGTCAGAGAGATGTTATCATAGATAGAGGGCTTTCCTTGTATGCTCCCAACCTAATATTAATCCCTGACACCCCATATGGTTCCTCAAACTCTATTAGGAATGGTTCCTGAGTGCAGTGTCAGAGTAAACCCTAAACCATTCCATGGTAGGAAGCATACCAAAGAGTGGGGGAGTGGAGTTATGGCAGAGAGGGAACCACTGTGACAATGATAATTGGAAAACATTACCCTGGACAAGTACTGGGTTCTGAAAGGGGATAAAACAATATGCCTAAAAGGAAATAGAAAGGAATATAACAATGAAAGAGAGAGGGATATGTTTGCCTTTGAGGCATGTGAGGGGAAAGTAGGAGGGAAACTGGGAACATTGGTCATGGGAAATACTTACTGGTAAAGGGTGTTGAACATTGTATGACTGAAACACAACAACTTTGTAACTCAACTCAAAAACAAAAAAGAAAAACTGAATTATAAACAACTTTATAATCATGTAAGTTTTAAGAGTAAGCCCTGAGCACTAACAAGTATGTCCCAAGCTTGCTCTATCTGTCTATATGTCTTTCTTTCTTTTTTTCTTTCTTTCTTTCTTTCTTTCTTTCTTTCTTTCTTTCTTTCTTTCTTTCTTTCTTTCTTTCTTTCTTTCTTTCTTTCTTTCTTTCTTTCTTTCTTTCTTTCTTTCTTTCTTTCTTTCTTTCTTTCTTTCTTTCTTTCTTGCTTTCTTTCTTTCTTTCTTTCTTTCTTTCTTTCTTTCTTTCTTTCTTTCTTTCTTTCTTTCTTTCTTTCTTTCTTTCTTTCTTTCTTTCTTTCTTTCTTTCTTTCTTTCTTTCTTTCTTTTTTCTTTCATCTATCTATCATCTATCTATCTATCTATCTATCTATCTATCATCTATCTATCTTTCTGTCTGTCTATCATCTATCTGCCTACCTACCTATCTATCTATATTTATCTATCTATCCTTTCATCTATCTATCTCTAGTATTCTTGGAATACTTTGTCCTACTCTGTTAGAGTACTTTGTTAGAGAACATGAAAATTGCCATTAGTAATGCAAAGATATAGAATTAGCTAACTGAATGCTTGAGACTGAAGGCAGGAAAGTCCTCTGTAGTTGAGATGTTCTGAAAACTCAATTCTGCAAACTAAGCGTATTTTCTTAGATGAAAACGAAAATATCATCATGGTCTTGGAACCCTTTCCCTCAATTTACTTGTACCTTACTTCTCTTCCTATCACAGCTCAAGTGCCTACCTTTTAGTTTCTACCCTGCAGTTTTTTTGGTTCTGTGTATGACCTGGTTTAGTCATAGCACTATCTTTTGCTGGATGACTATCACCAGCATGCCATATGTAAGGATGTTTATTCTGATCTATTCTGTCATATCAAGTCTTATTATTATTAGTTCTGCATGAAATTCCTGCACAGTCCTCATTAAAACTACAGCTTTCATCTATTAGTGTCACTGTATTAAAGTTCGTGTCTTGTTTATTTTCCCTTCTATGTTCCTCTTTCGCAGCACAGTATCTGATAAATGTTAAAGAGACAATAAATTCTTAAATGATAGCATTTTTCTATAAAAAATCTATACTCCATCTTCATCGCATATCAAAACACTTGAGGAATTGTACAAACAACAGAATTATAATGTACAGTATTTCTTTTTGAAAGTATGAAATACATAATTCAAATAATTAAATGAAATTAGTAGTTTTAGAACTTGATACCAATGAAGTTATACCCTGTATATTTTATTCTAGATTTTTTCTTCATACTTTTATAATACATACACCCAAATAAGTATCTTTTATTTTAAAAAAACAGAAATTTTGATAGATGCATTTATCCTCCCTAAAGCGATTCTTTCACAATATTTCTGCCAATGCTCATCTTTATTCTTATGTAAACATCCTTAAATGACTTAATAACTCAAAATAATTAAATTTTATAGTAAGAAATCATTTGTACTTCATAATGTATCAATAAAATTTAAACATGACATTTAACTATCTTTCTTTTTTTCTTTTTTCTTTCCTCATTTCCATTACTATCTTCATTAATGGATTTATATGATTTACTAGAGGGTTGGGACATGTACCATTCCTATTCCCTTACAACGGAGCATGCAAATATTGAACAAATGTCTGGTAGCATTGAAATCACCCATATTTTTTCTTTGTCTCGAATAATAATTGATTGGGAAGTTCATTGTGATCACCATTCCACTCAAAGCAGGACACACATATACACACACACAGACCTAGAGGATAACACTTATATAACACTAATGTTATAAAGGAAAATGGAAAATAAGGACATGCATACACACACAGCTAGAGGATAACATTTACATATCACTAATGTTATAAAGGAAAATGAGAAATTGAGAGATACTCCCTTTAAAATATATGCTTATAAGCATATATTAATATATTAACATGATAAAAATATAAAACAACATAAAAAGACCTAAGAGTTATTTTAAAGGCTCTTTGCATTGTAAAATGATCTGCTTTTTGAAATTTTTTTATAATAAGAAACCTTTGTTGGTTGTCTTGTGGCTATTCAAGAAGTGGTTTATATATATATATGTATATATATATATAAAACAACTTATTAGTCTTAGCATGGTTATAACCTTTAGAAGGTTATTTTTTTAATTCAGAATTACTTCTATTTTTTTTAATTTCTGGTTTTCCTAGTGACATTTTAAGCACCCACAAAAATATTAAAAAACTTTTATATTCATATATGTATGTGTACATATATACAGTATTCCCACACTTGCACACATAGGCAAAAATGTACATATATTTGTTAGAGCAAAAGGTCCATACTTATTTGACTTAAATCACCCTTTTTGAGAAAAACATGAGGTTACTTTCTTTATATCTACTTTACATCTTTACATCTACTTTCTTTAAATGAACAATTGGAAGTAACCTACAAGTTATTCTTGAGGCTTTACTGCTCTTCTAAATCCTTGCAGCAAACCCCTGCCAAGGGAGACAGGATCTTGGAAATGATTATAACAGAGAATATTTATTTACATATAATATAGTTTACATATGCATTAGTTTATACATATATAATAAAGCATATGTTATGTATACAAGTATAGTGTATAGCATATGTAAACATGTGTAAATATGATAATATATAAATATAATTTATATGCTTAAGATAATGAGGTATGTTATTTAAGACTATGACTGCACACTGACTTCTATATATTATACTATTTTGAAGAAAGACATAAATTAAAAAGGTTAAGAGATGTATATAATGATACACACATGAAATTGATATTTGTACATTTATTTTACAAAAAATTTCTGGGTTTCTTTTTTTTTCACTTTTGGTTCATATTCAGCGGTGCTCAGGGGGTTACTCCTGACTCTGTGCTCAGAAATAGCTTCTGGCAGGCTCAGGGGACCATCTGGGATGCTGGGAATCAAACCCAGGTCCGTCCTGGGTTGGCCATGTACAAAGAAAATGCCATACCATTGTCCTATCTCTCCAGCCCCTAATTTCTGGCTTTTAATATCTCTTTTCCCCAGTTATTTTGAGGTCAAGTTTCTTATTATTATTCATTGCTAATATGTGCACATAATAGATATTACATATAACCTTCATGAATCTATAATATAAATATATCATATATTATGTATAACATATGTACACATTCTGCATGTGTGCTTATATGTGTGTGGCAATCTGATACATTGCCACATCTGAAATTGGTCTATTTCATCTATTATAATATAGCCTCAGAACATTAGAAATTTTTATATTTTCTATTATGCTTAATGCCTCAACTTTTGTGTGTGTATTTTTATTGAAACTTATTTAGAAAGACGTGAGATGTTAAAAGTAGAGAAGTACATATTACAGAGTGGGCTTCTCGGAGTAGAAAAAGCAAGCTAAGATATTTGCCTTGAAGAGCAATCCTAAACTATTTTTTTAACAAGAGAATCATTATGAGTTTTGTTCCCCACTTATTCCAAAGAACACTTTCATCACCTCCTGCCACTCCTACAAATAAGCAAATAATATAATGAGAATAATTTGAGTGCAATCCTTCAAAATAATCATAACAGGTATTTCTGAGGCAGGCGTCAGAATTGTGAAGTGAATTATAAATATTGATGTCAATTTGTTAGTAAAATTGTTCGGGTGCCAAATTATTGGGTTCATCTCACTGACACCAGACAGCATCTCTGATTATGACACCTACTTACAGAATTGATGGCTAAGGACAATTCCCTGTTTAGTAACCCATTTCTTTAGGACACTGTTCAAATTACTAAAGGTCAGTTCTCAGTTCTTTTAGGAGAAAACAAGAAACAATGTTTTGCTCTATCTGCCAATATTAAATGGCTTTAGGTCTTTCAGAAATAAAAAAGAAAATAGGAGGCATGCCTATTTTCAGTTTCCATTTGACCCACAATTAGCAAGTCATAAATTTCTCAGAGGGACTCATAGATATACCTTCCCTTTGGGCTTCGGTGTGTAGTATGAAATAACTTCTCACACCTTTCATTTTAGCAGTTAAGACTTAAATCAGAAGCACAAAGCCCTTTAATTCAGCAGAATAAAAAGCAATTCTCAAAGTGGCTTTCCCTCCTGCAGGGCTTGCCAAGAGGTACAGGACACGCGTCAGCAAGTTTCTTGAAGGGTGGTAAATTAAAAAAAGAGAGTGAGAGAGAGAGAAAGAGAGACATCTTTGACCTCTTTCTCTTCTTGAAAACACACTTGAGAATGGGTTTCTTCCCAGGCCAGCTAAATTCTCTGCACTCTGGGGCTGTCAGCCCTGCAGAAAGGCCCTTGTGTGCCAAACAGCCTGAGAGAAGACTAGCTGTAATTGGCAATCCATTTCTCCATTTCCATTGTACAGCCATCCCTGACAAATTAATCACAATCAAATGTTAGCTTCCGTGAGGGGCACCCTACCTGGCAAGGAAGAAAAATGAGGCCTCATGCTGGCCTGACAGGCGAATCGTTCAACTCACCCCATTAGACAGAACAAGGGGACACTGCAGTTCGCCTGTCACTACCACCTCCTGTAAACAAACTGCTCACTCTGCATCTCAGAGCTGGGATGAGAGGATAAGTCCTTCCTGAGAGTCTGCTCCATACCTGATCAATCAGTGTAGTAGCAGAGAGAGATTGGGGGTTGTCTTGACAAGGAATAGGGCACTGGGTACTCACACCTAAAATTGGTGACGATAGCCAGGTTTAACAGAGAACAAAATTGTGTCTGACCATTTGAAAGATGGTTGAAGTCTGTTTTAGGCTCTGTCTATCTCTGTGCTTTATGCTTTTCTCTTTTCTATCACCCATCAGCTAGCGTGGTATCCCCCTTGCTGCTCATTTATGAGAATACACTTATTTGGAAACTTCCTTTACTCAACATATAATGAATGAACTGTAAAAGACAACTTGAAAAATAGCTTGCACCATGCATGCACACAAGTTAACTCAACATGAATTAAAGACCTCAATAGCAGATCTAAATCCATCAACTATCCTAAGGAAAACATGGGCACACCATTTCATGACATTAAATCTAGAGATATCATCAATAGTTCACTACCACTGACCAAAACATGGAAACAAAGATAAACAAATGTGACTACATCAAACCAAGAAGTTTCTATATTATTAAAAGAAATGATGAGGAGGGCCCGGAGAGATACCACAACGGCATTTGCCTTGCAAGCAGCCGATCCAGGACCAAAGGTGGTTGGTTCGAATCCCGGTGTCCCATATGGTCCCCTGTGCCTGCCAGGAGCTATTTCTGAGCAGACAGCCAGGAGTAACCCCTGAGCATTGCCGGGTGTGGCCCAAAAACCAAAAACCAAAAAAAAAAAAAAAAAAAAAAAAAAAAAGAAAAAAGAGATGATGAGGAGACTATAAGGACACCCTACATATTGGAAAAAAATATTAGCTGACTCATCTGACAAAGAGTCAATATCTAAGATATATAAAGTACTTGTAAAAGTTAATAAGGAAAACACAATAAGACTAATCAAAATTTGGAGAGAAAAATCAAGCATAAACTTTAATGATGAAGACACACAGATAGCCAATAGGTACATGAAAAAACACCCATCATTTATCAACAGGGAAATAAAATAAAAACAGCAATTAGATATCATCTTACACCAGTGAGACTAGTACATATCACAAAGAATAGAAACAACCAGTGTTGTTTGAAGAGGTGGTAACAATCAATCTTCATCCATTGCTGGTCTACTGGTTTTTTTTTTGAAAAATAATAGGGATACTTCTCAAAAAACTAAATATTGAACAATTCTACTACTTGATATCTACACAAAATATTTAAAATCTCTTTAGGAAAATAGTTTTTCCTTCTGGAGACCAGAGCAATAGTGCAAGAATAGGGCGTTTGCCTTGAACGCGGCTGACCCTGGATGGACCTAGGTTCTATCCTTGGCATTCCATATAGTTCCTCAAGCCAGGAGCAATTTCTGAACGCATAGTCAGGAATAACCCGGTGGGGCCCCAAAACAAAAACAAAAACAACAACAACAACAAAATTCCCTTCTGGCTTTATTTGCAGTAGTATTCATAATAGCCAAAATCTGAAAACATTGGTTGAGGAAAATTGGCACTGCATACCAAAAACTCAATAATGGGGGCCAGAGCAGTGGCTCAGTGGTAAGGTGTTTGCCTTGCATGCTTCTGACCTAGGAGACAACTATTCTATCTCCCGGCATTCCCAAGCCAGGAGTAACCCCTGAGCCTCATTGGCTGTGCCTCCCCACAAAAAACAAAAAACAAACAAAAAAACACAACAAAACAGAAAATCCTCAATAGCTGTAATTTATAAAAAAAAGAAAGGAAACTTGGGGCCAGAGTGATAGCTCAGTGGTACATGTGTCTGACCCATAGGTCCCCAAGCCAGAAGTGATTTCTGAGTGCTTAGCTAGGAGTAGCCCTTGAGCTTCACCAGGTGTGGCCCAAAAAAGCAAAAACCACCCCCCCAAGAAGAAAAGAAAATAGAAAATTTGGTTTATAAATGCTTAGACTTATAGGCTTTTTGTTTCAAATTTCTCTAGTATTTCCAAGTACATTTTGGTTAAATATAGAATCCACAAGGTTTGCAGAAATTTTACTCTCCCTTTGCATAGCATAGACCAGTTTATAGTGGAACTAATCATAAATTAAAAATATTTTTTTGAAAAAGTCCCAACAATATTAAAATCTTAATGTTATTTTATATACATTTTTGAAGATACTTGTACTCCTAAAAATAAGGCAACTTTGGTTTTGTGATGTTGCTGTAATATAAATGACAAGTCATCTGTGATAAAAATGTGGATTTAGAACTAAAATGTTCACTATTTAGACAAATATTCCTAGAGGTTTATTTAGCATTAGCACAGAGAGACTGGCACTAGACTTAAAGTAGAATCCTAAAGTTGCTACATTGTTTGAAAATATTCATTCAATATAGAAACTAAATGCTAAATGAAAAATGGCATTTTTAATATTACTTGAGTTTCTTTAGATCTCTTTACTGAAACTCCATCTTATTAGGACTAAAGAACTTTAATGAGCTCAACAGATCTGGGCCAGTAGGAAAGAGGATAGCTTTAGGCCCTTTTCTTAACTGAGCCCTTTACCTACCCCTGGCACTTTACTTGCCATCTTTCAATAGGTTGAGTTTCATGAGCAACAGTGAATACCATGTTCTTTGGTAGAGGGAAAAGGTTGTCTTTGTTATTTTGGGCCATACCTGACTGTAGTCAGCTCTCATTATTGGCTCTGTGCTCAAGGATCACTCTTAGGTCTCCAGAGACTATAGGAGGTGTTGCAGATAAAATCCGAAAAGTCCATTGTATGTAATGCAGATGTCCTATCGCTGTGCTAGCTTTCCTAGAAGAGCAAGCAGGATGCTTACTTTTATCTGTAGGACAAGGGGACAAGTGAAAGCTCGTCTGAAAGTCAAATATAAATATACCATGAGGTTTTGAAACTATTGGGTAATTTATAGACCTTATCAATCAAAGGAGAAATTTGTCTTGGAAGTTGATAGTTCAGAAACATTGCTAATACTGAGAGCTAGGAAAATTGACCTTTTTAAGATAAAACTTATAGAGGATATAATCTTTTATATGAAATATATTTTAATTACCATACATTATGACTTCTATCTTCTTAAGACTTTCTCATCACTGAAGTGCAGACACCCCACAACCACTCACTACCACCAATACTCATTAGTATTGAAGTGTTTTTGGATATTCATTGAAAATAGTAGGCAATTATGTAAGATAAAAAAAATAGGATAGAAGGTGCCTGGGAACTTTGTGATGTATATTCAACATTGACTGTCATAATAATGGCAGCCTTTCTCCTTTACCATTGTTCTATAGAAATTTCCTTGATCTTCCCAATGAAATTTAATGTTCTTAATTGTGATCATTGCCTAATAATTATAATGCCCTCCCTTGGTTCTCTAAGCCCACAGAATGATTATAGTTACCTGCCAACTTTTTAAAAACTATTAAAGAAGCTGGGTAAGGGGAATGAAAAGTGCAATATGAAGTTAGTGTCTTCAGAGTTTAATGAATCTAATTTACTTGATTTCTAAAATATTTAATAGTGCATATTTAAATTTTTTTATTAGTTGTTTTTAGTGGTAGTAAAATCTTAAGACATTTCTAGTTTCTATAACAACAAAATGGTTATATAAATAATGGGATTTCATGAAAGAAATGAAATAATCTGTCATATCTAATATTAAGGATGATATATTTTCATGTTAAGAAGAAATGAAACGCAAAATGATAGAGTAGACTGGGGAAATGCATACAGATTTATAATCATTGATTGCATAGAAGAGTAAAAATTGAAGATTAGTCATTATTTTACCCTTTATTCAATTTGGAGTTATTTGACTTGCAATCGTGATAAAAGGAAACATAAATTCTGTAAAGCATAAGTATAAGGAAGTTTCCTTTATGTGCATACATTATTTTTCTTAAAAACTATTGTATAAATTGAGCATAAAAGTCTC
The DNA here is from genome assembly GCF_024139225.1 of Suncus etruscus. Lineage (NCBI taxonomy): Eukaryota > Metazoa > Chordata > Mammalia > Eulipotyphla > Soricidae > Suncus > Suncus etruscus. The sequence continues at coordinate 75,888,355 of NC_064853.1, read as the reverse complement.
ACATATGCTCATAGACAGAAAATGCTTCTCCTTTCTTGCATCTATACCATTTCCGTAATTTTTAAAGAAGAAAAACAGCAATATCACTTTGTCAATATTAACTGTAGTAGGCATCTTGTGCCTGCCCTTTGATTTCCTTTCTGAAATGTTCAGAATCAAACAAAATGATTAAATCAAATAGGTTTATACATAAATATGTTTATTATAGTAATGTTCATAATAGCCAAAATATGGAAACAACCCAAATATCCAATAAAAAATGAATAGATAAATCAATGCATTATTGTCTAGATATACAATGGAATACTATTCAGGTATAAGAAAATATGATAGATTACCTTTGCTGCAGTTTTGCTGGAACTATACGGTATTGTGTTAAGAAAAATAAGTTAGACACAAGAACAAATGTAGGTCAGGCTTACTAATATGTGATATCTAACAAAACAAAGCATGGGAGTGAATATTTTCCAGTAAAACAGCTCTGTTAAAATTTGACAACAGAACCAAGATTATTATGTGTGAGGAGAGTAGCAGAGGGGGATGTTGGTGGACAGGTAAGAGGCAACTAAGCAGACATAATGCCATGGTAGTAAGCTTGCAAAACATAGTGGAGCAGTGCTGTTAAAGTACAGAAGGGTCCACTATGACTATGATATTTGGAACTGATCAGTATGGACAATAGCTGGGTTTTGGGCGAAGATAAAGTGATATGTATGGCACCCCTTCATTAATAATAGTGCAAACCACATTGTCTAAAAATTAAACAAGGAAGAGAGATTGGGAGAGGAGGAGGGAAATCAGGGACATTTATGGTGGGAAATGATTATGGGTGATGTACACTGTAAGACTGTAACTCAATAGAAATAGAGAGAAAATAGCAAATCATCCAGAGAATAAATAATAAGGTAGTAGTAGAAAGGAAATGGTTTAGTCTGAGTTTAGTTACTATTTGAGATTAGGTCATCAAATCTGATACCAAAGTTAATATACTTTTAGCATGTAAGCTATTAAATATTAATAAATATAAAATATATCATTTTAACTAGTCCCCTGAAATATCTTCAATTACAGAAATAAAATATGTATATAGGGGCTGGAGAAATAGCTTGTAGGTAAGGCGTTTGCCTTGTATGCAGAAGGTTGGTGGTTCAAACCCCAGCATCCCATATGAACAACTTTGTAATCAGGTGTTTAAATAAAAGGAAAAATGAAGAGACATAATGAGCAATGCTGGTGTCATGGCAGTGTGAGGTCTTGGCATTTTTGGTAGAAATATAAATAACTTCTTTTTACCCAAAGTATATACATCAATATAATTGGAACTATGCTACCCAAATAACAACATATGTTTCAAAAACAAAATATTCATATTAGGCATACTTTATTTCAAATAGCTATCTACTTAGTTGAATAAATAGATTTACAAACAAGTTGATAAATCAGTCTGTAAGAACAATAATGTTTTGTCTTTGGGTCACACCCAGCATTGCTCAGGGCTTAGTCTTGGCTTTATGCTCAGGATCATTGCTTGTCGGGTTTGGGAGAACATCTGGTATCAAACATCTGGGGATCAAACCACAGTCAGCTGAGTGCAGGGCAATTGCCCCATATTGTCTGTACTGTCACTGTACTGTCACCCTGGTCCATGCATGAATTCTTGAGCTTCTGGAATATCCAGTTCTATTAGATCAGTGGGCACAGCACATTCTTCAAGCTCCATCACAGGCATTTCAGTATGGGGTCCCCTGAGTACTACTAGATGTGATCTCTGAGCACAGAGCAAAGAATAAGCCCTGAGTACTTTCATGCATGGCTTAAAAAAATAGACTTTTGAAGAGACAACTGTGAGAAGGTAATAGATGGTGATGCTAATGAAAAATTATAATTGTTTTGATAAGGTGTAGAGTCTATGGCTTTGACTATCTCAATTTTCCTCTCTCTGGTCCAGATAGAACATTTCACACAGGAGTTTCATCTATCTTCAGGAAGTAAAAGGAAGAATAAAATGCTATTTTTATATATGCGTCTTTTTTTAAAGTACCTTTGACTAGGAATCACCCATAATGGCATATATTGCTGTGAAACGTTCTTCCACTCTTCAATCCCCTATTCACAGATTCAGAATCCAGCCTCTTGTGTCCCAGGGGCTTCCTGTTTTGAGTACCCATTTACTATTCAGTCTCCAAAATTTGTTTAATTAATCCTTTATTTTACATTCTCTGATAAAATAGCTTTTCTGAATTCTGTTTGCCTTTCTTGACCTTGAATGACACAGCCCTTAATAGAGGGAACTCCCATTTCCATTAAATTACCATAACCTCTCTGTAATTTGCATAGGATTGCTGATTTTTTTTAAAAATAAGTCACCAGTGTTCCAAATGAGCTCTGCAAGTCTCAGAGCAAAGTTTCTTAATGCAATAGTGAGTTGAGGTTGATTGCAGACAAAATGAAAAAACAATAGGCTTCTCTTTTTTACCCTCAATGGCTTCTCTTTACTTCATCTCACATTGAAATTTTTGCATAAGATATTAAAGGTTTCCCACGATAAACTCCCTACTCTTTAAAATTTTTACTGTGCTGTCCTTTCCAGGAAGACAGGAAACAGTACCTTATCACTAAGTATTAAAGCAAGACACAAATTTCTTTAACTATTCTGAAAGTGAGGCAGGCAAGGAAGTAAAGAAGAAACCCCTAGGTCAATGAATACTTGAGATATAATAAACCAAGAGACAAAGTTAGGAGGAGCTACTTCGTCATTGGTAAGAGTCTCACCTGGCACTATTGTAAGCCCAAAGAAGCCTGGACCCACTAAGGGGAGAAGTTCCAGAAGGAACAAAGACCAGGAAAGAAATATCAAAGATAATTAACTATTTCCTAGCAGCCACCCTAATAACCTGACTCTTTCATGGGTAGAAAGCTCCCACAACAGGCAGATAGGAAGAAACCCTATAAAAATCAGCCTCTGACAAAGGAAAAGGGCACATGTGTGTTGAAAGCCTATGCAGGTGGTATCTGCATACACATCTTGCCAAAGATGTAGACTTTCATACTTTTAATTCTGGGCCATGAACCTGCCTATCTCTGTCTTTGGAGAACTCTGTGCTATCTCTCTCTCTTTTTTTGGAGGGGGAGGGTTTGGTTTTTGGGTCACACCCGACAGCACTCAGGGGTTACTCCTGGCTCTATGCTCAGAAATCGCTCCTGGCAGGCTCAGGGGACCATATGGGATGCCGGGATTCGAACCACCATCCTTCTGCATGCAAAGCAAACGCCTTATCCGCATGCTATCTCCTGGCCCCTCTGTGCTAACTCTTGAACACTTGACTCTCTTCCTCTCCTCTCCCTCTACTACCTCAGTATCTCCAATTAAAACCTATTTGTACTTCACTGCTCCTCTCCTCTTGAAATTATTTTCTGGGAGAAAAGACTATGGACCAAAAGACCTGGGTAATGACTCAGACTGACTTTGCTTTCCTTGTCAGAACAAGGTCCACAGTCTGAGATCTCCCTAGCAGTTGGATGGCAGAAATGGAGAGAATAAAAGTAGCAGTTGTAGTCTCAGGGCTACTGCCTCTCCACTTGCCACTTCACCCGAGTCACCCAGGGATGTCCACTGGCATCAACAATATTGTAGTGTATATGGACTTGATTATTGTAGGCAATACATTAACCTTCATTTATTATTTCTTAGCTTTATAGAGAGATAAAAATGCATATCTTATAAAAAATAGTCTGATCTTTGGAGCTTTGGAGTCTGCTATTTTATTATTAATTTTGCAAATCCCTCACTGTTTCTAGCCCATAGTTAACCCCTTTTGAATGAAATGAACTATTTTAGATACACAGTACTCAAACCAGATTATTGAAAATAAAACTCAAGATTCCTCCTAAATTGCTATATCCTTATGAGTTAAAAACATAAATGAAAACATTTATATATAAAAATATGTTTGGTCTGGAGTTGAGGAATGAGAACACACAATTAAAATAAAATACAACAAAACCTTATTCTGTCAATCACAAACCCCAAACTAAGTCAAGCCATTTGCCAGAAGAGATTACCCCTGCAAGATCACAACCAGTTTATATAGAAGGGCGAAAAGGAGGTTCTAGCTTCTGATGATCTTTAAGATAATTGGCTTTTGTTTAGGGTACTTCCCTACCATTCCCTTGTGTCCTTTCCACATAGGCTACCTAATATGGCCAGGTAGCTCAGGGAGCTATTAATAGAAACTTAGGCTTGAGAAAGCGAAGCCTAGCATGTGGTCCTTTACAAAATGGCATCCCTCCAGGGCTTCACATTCCTTCCTCTACTTATGAACCAAGGTCAAATCCTGACTCTTTTTGAGGTTCCTTGTCCTATCCCTGCTTAAGGGCACCTACTGGGACCTTACCACTAGCATCTTAACTGCACCTATATGTGCCTTAATAAAGTGTGTGTGGAAATAAATTATACATGGGCCTAAAAAGAGTAAACAGTAGCCTATCCATGGCAGTTATTCAGGGTGATTGAGTAAAACACTGTTCATACCAAGAGGCAAAATTTTTCTGCTCCTGCCAACCTGCTTTCAACTGTGCAGCATCCTCCAGATAACTGACCCCGAATATGTTCCCCTTGGACAATAAGCAGTTCACCTTGTTTTAAGAACCTTAATTCAAAGTCTTATTCTGCAGGGTCATTTCTGTAAGGAGTTCAGATGGTATTCTAGATGTATGCACAATCAACAATCTTTGGTAATTTTTGGGAAACATCAGTTAAGGCAAATAAAAAGAAGAAGGAGCCAACAGTTCAATAAAGCCGAAGCTGCCAGAGTAAACTCCACAATCAAGCTGGCTCCCACTTCTTTTTATTGCCTTAACTGATGTTTCCCTACTAGGAAGTATGTCTAGGCACAATCTCTTAAAGGCCCTATTGATATTTGGGCAGGGATTATATCCATCCCCTTTCCAGGGTTGAGAAAGATTTTGATCTCCAGAACTTTTCTAGATGCTTAGAGCAGGGTCCAAGCTATTGCTATTTGGTACAGAGACAGACATTTCTAGATGTTTTCCAGTTTCCTTAAGCCAAACTGCCTCCATGGTTTCCCTGAGGTTAGCAGGGTACTTGTAACAGTACTGGACATGCTTGTCATTTAACCTCAACCCCTTTCAATTCTTTCATTGAACGAGGGCCCTAGGGTCCCCTAGCTGATCTTTAAGAGTTCCTGTCTGAATGAGGAGTAATCCTCACTACAGAAAGAAAAACATCCTGCCTGTATTTATGCAAACCAAAATAATGCCATGAAGCTTCAGAAAAAAAAAGGAGGGCTGGTGTGGCATAATTTCTTTTTTTGTTTTGTTTTTGTTTTTGTTTTTTTTGCATAGGCACAATAAATATTGGAGAAATTAGAAAGGGAAGTCCCTTGGCCTAAAAGATACAGGATTTCTGCACCTTCGAAGCATACTGTCATGGGAATAGCTACAGGCTCCATACATGCTCCTTTTCATACTTCAAGGAATTTTTTGGGTGCCAGGAAACTTGCTGCTCAGTTATGACTGATAGAATCAGGCCTCTAACTAGAGACCTTGGTATATGCAGAAGACATAGGATGAAGCCTCAGATAGTGTCTTTACAGTTCTAGCAATGCTATTCCATCACTGTTATTGTAATCAGTCTTCTGTAACTGGTGGTCTTGGTTTTTGCACAGATCCTAGGACGAGCCTAGGATTAAGTCCTTCATTGTGTTTCTAGAAGATCTGCTTTGTTGCTGTTGTCAAAGTCAGACCTCTGGCATTAGAGATCTTTTTATTTTACAAATCCTAGTTTACCATATAGTTTTTAATAACACAACCCTCAAACCTTATACACATTCCTTTACTTTATTCTGTTTTTAAATTTCCTCCATTCCAACTTGCAGCTGACAAAATTCCCTCCTTTTTTCCATTCATAACTCCATCTATTATCTCTCTTGCATAAAACACAAATCTACACTCCTTTCTCTAACATCTTCTCTATTCATCCTCTGACAAATAGTCCTGCCTGTTCTCACTGCCACAGGCAACCACTTGCACCCAACTCAGAGCACTGGAGAGGGCCATTTTTGGCTTTGTAGTCCAGCCTATTTCTACACCTTTTTTGGTATCCTACTTCTCCCCCACAGGGCATGCCAGCTTTCCAAGTTAGTACCCTAGAACCCAGCACTAGCTCTAGGAGGGAAACATGAAACTGCCACTGTAAATTTGGAACCAAATTGCTAAACTGAATTACACCTAGCAGGATCAAATTGTACTTTAATATACTTATTAGAAACTTTTAAACCAGTTCTATAGATTTCCTATACTTTAGATATTCATAATCAAGTACCATTACACTTAGAAAGAAGCCTTTAGGAAGTTTATCCTGAACCATTCAGATTTTTACACTTCAAGCTATCTTAAGTCTAACATTAAAGTTTGATGTGGCAAAATTGGCATGGAAATGAGTTATGTTAATGATATCATGTACTCGAAATATTAATATTGTCTAAAAGGCTAACCACAATAATATTGAAAACTTTATATTTAATTTTTTATTCTTAGAAACCTCTAAAATTAGATAAAGTTCTTCCTGTTGAAAATTAAAATAGCTCATTTTTCCCTGTCATCAACAGTTTAGTTATTAGCATATAGGCAAGAAGTTCTTTAGGTTACCTAGGGAGAAGGGGCAAGCAAATTCCAATCCTCAATCATGGATAGGATCAATTAACAGTGTTTTCAAATTTACATATTCTAGCCCACTTGGATTGGGTTTTTAAACTGCCATTTTTTTTTCTCTTTCCAGAGAATTCCTACCATTGAAAAGGGCCAGGCTTGCACCCAGAAACTCAGGAATTCCTTCAATGATTCTGCTTTCCCCATTTCTAAATACATGCAGATAATCTCAATTGTCTTCCTCTGCCTCTTCCTCTCCCCACCTAAGAATAGCAGAAAAACGCTAAAATTGACTGGAAAGATCAGACTTCTCCAGAACAAATTTAAGTCCTTTTGGTTCATTGAGATTTGTCCAGTCTTTACAACCCTCCACCAATGCTCTCTGGCCTGTCTGGCTCTAGTGGATCAAATAATATCAGATTGGCATATCAAGCTATACAACAAGGAGTCACAAGATTCAACAAAAAGCACATAACACAACATAAAATTTTTTCAGAACTCAAACTAAATTCCACCAACCCTAAGAAGGTGGCATTTTCCCTAGAATTTCTTTCCCGGTTCTGACCAGACAAGGCAGTGGTACAGAGAATCACTGTATCCCCAGTGGTTATTTAAATCCTTAAGGTCCCAGGGTAGGTCTCAAACCCACATATCATACTTTCAAAGATGCTAGTGGGACTTGAACTGATAACAGTGTCATCCCTGGTGGGGACATCAATCAAACCCGCCTTCCCTGTTGGGAGGAGTGGGGTGTCCCTGCACAATCTGTGGCCCTGGCGAGTGATACTGTATCCAGTTTATTCCTCTTGGATTCCTGTTAGAGTTCTGTTTTAACCAATGAAAAACTTCTTAAATGTCGGGGGTCTTCTTATACGCCAGTATACAGCATGCTGAAACTTACTCCAGCTTTAGGGATGAGTGATCTGCCCCCTCTTACCTCTGTAACCCATTCAGACCCCAGGCATCACTACTCAGTCCTCTGCTTGTCCTGATTAATCTTTCAGGGCACACAGGGGAGATGAGTAACTAAGCGCTGCATCCCATCCAGCCACCTGGTGTCATTGCTGGTATGTGGCTTTCCAGTGCTCAGTCAGTCGTCTGCTCATCCTGATTCATTTTTCAGGGCACACAGAGGAGCACCACATCTCACCAGCCACAGGGTATGCATCTTTCCAGTGCTCAGTCCTCTGTTCAGCTTTTATGGGACACAGAGGAGGCACTGTGTCTCCCTCTAGTGTTCCTATTAATCACTGCACCCCAGCCAGCTGCTCTTGTAGGAGCCCCCTCTCCTTGGTCTCAATGTAGATCACAATTAAAAAATCACAGCCACTTACTACAAATGACAAATATAAAATGATTGTTGGCACTCCAAATTCTAGCTTTATTAAACATATACTGTTAACCTTTGAGGGTTCTACTCTATCTTATGTTGTTAATTTCCATTTGGTGTGCATTAAAAGAGAGGTAGTCTTATATGGCGAATATAGCCCAAACCCTATATTTTAACAGAAAAAGGAGGGGGTCATCTTATATGACAGAAAATACAGTAGTTATGAGATTTATCTATATGCATGAAAGGTAGTTTCCAGGTAGGATTCCTATCTTGACATATTTCCTGTGTATATCTGAGGAAAAATTTAATCTACCTACTGAAGTTAAAATTTATTCTTGAAAAATTATTAAAATTAATGCTTGTCATTCCATGTTTTTTAAACAGAAAAAAGAAATAAAAGATAACTCCTGGGGTTCAAGGGACCTTTTGGGGTGACAGAGATCAAACTATGTCTACCCTTGTATTTGTACGTCTCTGCTTCAGTACTAGAAAAATCTGAGGCAGTGGGATTTCAGGATTTGTCCTATAGATCTAATGCCACTCTAGGAAGTGGGCCTGACTCTTCTGTGGGAGGATCTGGGAGGATCTTGCAATCACAAAATAAGCCATTACTACAAAGCAGAGAGCCATTGTAGTTCTAATGTGCTATTATTTTTTCTGTTTCTTAGTGCTTCATATATCAGTGCTTCTTCGTGCTCCATCTAGTGTGATAGGGTTACCTGACATTCTTTCATTTTGTGACATTATTTTGATGCCTGAATAGTTGCTTTAAATTGATGTTTTGGGGAGAGAAGACACTTTTGTGACCTTCTTGCTGCCATCACTCCATTCCTAATCATCCTCAAATGCTTTTATTATGAAATCGTTTCTAGCATAAAGCAATAGGACTTTAGCAGTGGTTTGGAGATATATAAAACATTACATATTATGATATTGAAATTATGAGTTGGATAATAGAAAATTTCTTATTCAGAAAAATATTGTTTTTATTAAGAAAAATGTACTATTTACTAATATCAAATTCATTTTCATAAGACAAAGATTTTCTTCTCTGGGAAAGCTATAGTACTAGTCATTAATATATGTTATTTCCCTACCTGCCTCAAGAATTTTTAATTTTCTACTACTATCTTTGATCTTTCTTTCCTGTTCTGGAGTATTTCCCTCCTCCAACATTGATTTTTTATTTATTTTTTATATATATTTTATTTAAACACCTTGACTACATACATGTTTGTGTTTGTGTTTCAGTCATGTAAAGAACACCACCCATCACCAGTGCAACGTTCCCATCACCAATGTCCCAAATCTCCCTCCTCCCCACCCAACCCCCGCTTGTATTCTAGACAGGCTTTCCTTTCCCTCATACATTCTCATTATTAGGACAGTTCAAAATGTAGTTACGTCTCTAACTAAACTCATCACTCTTTGTGGTGAGCTTCCTGAGGTGAGCTGGAACTTCCAGCTCTTTTCTCTTTTGTGTCTGAAAATTATTATTGCAAGAATGTCTTTTATTTTTCTTAAAACCCATAGATGAGTGAGACCATTCTGTATTTTTCTCTCTCTCTCTGACTTATTTCACTGAGCATAATAGATTCCGTGTACATCCATGTATAGGAAAATTTCATGACTTCATCTCTCCTGACAGCTGCATAATATTCCATTGTGTTTATGTACCACAGTTTCTTTAGCCATTTGTCTGTTGAAGGGCATCTTGGTTGTTTCCAGAGTCTTGCTATGGTAAATAGTGCTGCAATGAATATAGGTGTAAAGAAGGGGTTTTTGTATTGTATTTTTGTGTTCCTAGGGTATATTCCTAGGAGTGGTATAGCTGGATCATATGGGAGCTCTCTCTATTTTCAGTTTTTGGAGGAATCTCCATATTGCTTTCCATAAAGGTTGAACTAGACAGCATTCCCACCAGCAGTGGATAAGAGTTCCCTTCTCTCCACAACCCCGCCAACACTGTTTATTCTCATTCTTTGTGATGTGTGCCATTCTCTGTGGTGTGAGGTGGTACCTCATAGTTTTTTTGATTTGCATCTCCCTGATGATTAGTGACATGGAGCATTTTTTCATGTGGTTTTGACCATTTATATTTCTTCTTTGTCAAAGTGTCTGACCATTTCTTCTTCCTAGTTTTTGATGGGATTAGATGATTTTTTCTTGTAAATTTCTGTCAGTGCCTTGTATATTTTGGAGATTAGCCCTTTATCTGATGGGTATTGGGTGAATAGTTTCTCCCACTCAGTGGGTGGCTCTTGTATCCTAGGCGCTATTTCCTTTGAGGTGCAGAAGCTTCTCAGCTTAATATATTCCCATCTGTTAATTTCTGCTTTCACTTGCTTGGAGAGTGCTGATTTTTTATTTTTATTGTTATATAAAATGGTTAGAAAGAAGTTACCTTGAATGGTTTTGATAAAAAAACTCACTTCAACTTGACCAACAACAAAACACCTCAGACTCTACCATTTTCTCTTCATCACCTCTATCTGTTCCCTTTCTCCCACTTTCCTGTGATACTTGATAGGACTAGTTCTCTCAAAGTCTAGAGAAGCTGTGTTAGCAGCTTCAACATGGAATCACTTCATATGTTTTTCTCCTTCTTTTGTCTTTTGCCTTTATATATCCTTCTCTTTCTTCTGGATTCCCTCATTGAATGAGTTAGGTAAGAGGTCAAATATGGAATGCACTATTGTGCCATAGTATATTGATTCATAACTATAAACATAGTACATTGAAGTGCCCATTTTGAGTTTATAAATTAATGATTATAAACAGTATTTAGAACTATTCTTTTAAGCATTTTATTTTCATTATGACTCTTCCTTCAGATGCATTTTGACTATAATTAACATCTTGGATTGTTCAACTGGTATTCCATAATTTACACTCAAACAACCATACCAACCAGGAGCAGGCCCTCAAGATTTACAGGTTTTTTTCAACTTGGGACCTTTGAACATTAGTTTCTCTTTCTGAAATATCATTCCTCATTTCTTACTTACTATGATCCAGCCATGTGGAATAAATATGTCATGGATGGACTGTACATAACTTCCCTCTCAATAAAATACTGTTATTGCATAAACTATATCTAAAAAATTAATGCTTGTAAAATTTGAAATCATCATTTTATATTGATAATTTACATGTTCACATTTTATAAATGCTTATGAAATATTTAACAAAATTTTTCCCTGAAAGTTAGATGTCATCAAAGATTCCTTGTACCAGAGGAATTTATTTCAAAATGAAGATTTTTACTGTAGGGTAGATGCCAGTTATCTGTAATCAAGAAAATGAGAATATCTTATACTTGTTTAGCTTGTCTGCATTTCAAGGTGTCATAATGTATTGTCTCTGTAATTCTCAAAGCAACAGTTATTGAAAGACATAAAATCTGATGTCTTTCTATTATATTATATAAACAAATATGATATTTTTGTAATTATATAAACAGATATGGTATTATTTTATTTAATTGATACTTTATTGCATTGAAAGTCTCATGAATTTTGCTCACCTTCAACTTTAATTAAAAAAATAAGAACATTTAAGAAAAATGAAAGACATTTTTAATAGTATCTCAGAGACAAGAGAGATGAGGGCTGGTAGGTACAGCTCATGACATGAAGCTCATCACATAGAGTGATGAGTGCAGTTGGAGAGATGACTACACTGAAAACTATCATAACAATGTGAATGAATGAGGGAAGTAGAAAGCCTGTCTCGAGTTCAGGTGTGAGGGGTGGGGAGGAGGGAGATCTGGGAAATTGGTGGTGGGAATGTTGCACTGGTGAAGGGGGGGTGTTCTTTACATGACTGTAATCATACAACTATAATCATATTTGTAATCACGGTGTTTAAATAAAGATAATTATAAAAATATAAGAACAGATGCCAGAGAGATAACATAGTGAGTAAGGCATTTGCCTTGCATGTGGTTGACCAGAGTTTGATTGTCAGTATCCCGTATGGTCTCTGGAGTACTGCCAGAAATAGCCCCTGAGTGCACAGCCAGGAGTAATGCCTGGATACTGCCAGCTGTGGTCCAAAATCAAAATAAATACATGCAGCATTAACTGACAAAAATAAAGTTATCTTGTACAATATTTGTAACTAAATATTAATTTATACTAAAGAGACTGATATCTGCCTTGATGATTTTATCATTTGAGATTGATTTAATTTAGGGACTTTCCTCACATGGTAATTTTTATGAAGGCAGGTAGCAAGTGTCTTATAAGAAGTAGGGAGAAGAGAGATAGCAACCTGGAGAATGAAATCTGCTACTTACATCATATCCACCTCTCCCAACCAGAATGACTGGGAAGGTCCAGAACTGTGAGCCTTTCTCTAGAAAGGAAAAAAATAAGTTCTAGACACTCCCAGTTCTTTCAGGTCCATCCTTTATTCAGGAAAGGAGCAGTATGTACAGGTATTATCAAAAGGGAGAGAATAAGAAGAGGAGAGATTAACACTCTCAAAAGAGAACATTGGATCTTCTAATAAATGAACCCCAGCACAAAATGTAGAAAACACCACACTACATGCTGGATAATGGGGAAACAATGCAAGCCTCCCCCTGCATATATAATGAATATGGCAGATCTGATAAAAAAAATGCCAACCATTTATTTAGCCTACCAGAAAAGGAGTTTAGAGAAGAAATAAGGATGATCCTCATAGAAATCAAAGAAATCATGGAATGAGCTGAACAAACCACAAATAAGAACAAAGAGGATATAAAACTAAAAATGAAAAATCTCCAAGCTGATAATAGAATTGAAAAACTTGGTAGGAAAAAATGAAAATCACACTGGAAAGCCTCTCCAACACAATAACAGTGGCTGAAGATGATCTGGAAGAAGAGGACAATGGAAAAAAATCCTGAAACAATGAGAACAGATTGAAAATAGAGTCTTTGATAAACTCAACAGAAACATTGTAAGAGTCATTAGAGTCCAAGAGATTCAGGAAGAAAATCCCTGTGAAGAAGCAAACGTCAAAGACATCATTGCAGAGAAACTCCCAGAGATAAAGACTGCATGCAATAAAATCCTGCATGCCCAAAGAGTAACAGCTAACAGAGTTAAAATAAAAAGAACCCCAAGTCACATCCTACTCATAATGATGAATCCCATTGTTAGGAATAGAATGCTGAAAGCAACAAAATCAAAAGGGAAATCACATTCAAATGAGCATCCTTATGAAATATAGCATATATGTCACACACACACACACACACACACACACACACACACACACACAAAACCCTCAAGGGAGAGGTTATAGTGAAAAAAATTCAAGGAAATGAAAGCTTTAGCTAGAGTACTTCACCCAGCCCGACTTATATTCAGGTTTGATGGAAGGATATACGCAACTTCGTGGATAAACAACAACTCAGAAACTTTACAGATTCAAAACCAGCCTTAAAAAATACCTGAAAGGTCTACTTTAAGACAAGACAGACCAACGGACACACCAGAGTCCTACATAAATAAGACACTAAATCCCATGAAATTTTTCTTTCTCAACACCAATGGACTGAATGCAACAGTTAAGAAAAACAGAGTGGGGCCGGAGAGATAGCATGAAGGTAGTGTGTTTGCCTTGCATGCAGAAGAACCATGGTTCGAATCCCGGCATCCCATATGGTCCCCCAGGAGCGATTTCTGAGTGTAGAGCCTGGAGTAACCCCTTAGTCCTGCCGGGTGTGACCCCCCCCCAAAAAAAAAAGAAAAAAGAAAAACAGAGTGGCAAAATGGATCATGAACCTGAATCCAACATACTGATGCCTACAAGAAACACATCTAAATAGTCAGAACAGACATTTACTTAAAATCAAAGATTGGAGGACAGTCATCCAAGCAAACTGAATCCAAGCAAAAAAGGTTGAGTGGTCATATTACTATCAGTAATATGACATAAATTTAGACTTAAAAAAGTTAATGAGGGACAAAGACATTTTGTAATAATCAAGGGATATGTACAACAGGAAGAAATCTCACTCCTAAACATATATTCACCAAATGAGGGACCAACAACATATATATATATATATATATATATATATATATATATATATATATATATGTTTTTGGGTCACACTCGGCAGCACTCAGGGGTTACTCCTGGCTTTACACACAGAAATCGCTCCTGAGAGACTTTGGGGACCATATGGGATGCCGAGATTTGAACCACTGTCCTTCTACATGCAAGGCAAACACCTTACCTCTATGCTATCTCTCCAACCCAACCAGCAAAATATTTAATGAATTGTTGACAAATCTAAAAGAAGACATCAATAGCAATACAATAATAGTGTTGACCTCAATACCATCCTGTTAAACCTTGATCGGTTAACCATACAGAAACCCAACAAAAATATACTAACCCTGAAATGGAAGAAAGTGGTCTATTAAGTATATATAGGGCACTCCATCCTCAGAAAATTGAATACACATTCTTCTTCAATCCACCTGGATTATTCTCTAGGATAGACCACACACTGGCCCATAAATCATACCTCCATAAAATCATGAGAATAGAAATTGTCCGAACTATCTCCTGAGATCACAATGCACTAAAATTAGAAGTGAGTTACAAGGGGACACAAAATAATAACTTTAATACCTAGAAATTAAACAGTTCACTACTGAACAGCCAGTGGGTTAGAGATAAAATTAAAGAGGAAATCAAAAAATTTTTGGAAAAAAATGCAAACGAAGACAAAATTTACCAGAATTTGTGGGAAGCAAATGCAGTACTGAGAGGAAAAATTATAATTTTGTAGGCACACATCAGGAAGAAAGAAGACCTACATAAACAACTTAATGATACAGCTTATAAAATTAGAACATGATCAATAAAATGAATGAAAAATAGTTAAGCAGAAGGAAATAACGAAGCTTGGAGTAGAAATTAATGAAGTAGAAATTCAAAAAACAATCCAAAAGATCAATGAAAGCAAAAGTTGGTTCTTTGAAAATATAAACAAGATTGAGAAACCACTAGTAAAACTTATAAAGAATGGGAGAGAGATAAAAACTTTCTAAAACAAATTAGAAAATGAAAAGGGGGAGATCACTAAGATACTACAGATACTTCAAAAGTAATCAGAGAGTACTTTGAGAAATTCTATGCCACAAAACATGAGAACTTGAAAGAAATGTATAAATTAAATGTTTTTTTTTGTTTTTTAGGCCACACCCGTTTGATGCTCAGGGGTTACTCCTGGCTAAGCACTCAGAAATTGCCTCTGGCTTGGGGAGAACATATGGGACACCAGGGGACCGAACTGTGGTCCTTCCTCGGCTAGCGCTTGCAAGGCAGACACCTTACCTCTAGCGTGGCCTCTCCGACCCCATAAATTCTTGTACTCTTATAGTCTTCCATGGTTTAACCTAGATGATCTAGCAAATCTAAACAGACCCATCACTATTGAGGAAATTATTGTGGTAATCAGAAATATACCCCAAAACAAAAACAAATGCCCAGATAGATTCACTAATGAATTCTTTCAAACCCTTTAAGAGGACCTATTACCAATCTTCTCTGGCTTTTCCAGAAAGTTGAAGAAACAGGAACACTTCCAAATAGTTTTATAAAGCTAACAAAATTCTGATTCCAAAAGCAGACATGCTAGAAAAAAAACCCACCACCATCACCACCACCACCAAAAACCCTACACCGTATTCGTAGATTGTTCCCCAGATATACAATCAATTATTTATTGATAAAGTGGCAGGAAATTCAAAGTGGAGCAAGGGAAGCCTCTTGAATAAGTGGTGTTGTGACAAGTGATCAGCCTAATGCAAAAAAGCAAAATCAGACCTCTATCTAATACCGTGCACAAAGGTCAAATCCAAATTGATTAAAAACCTTGATATTGGACCCAAAATCATAAGGTATATAGAACACATAGGTAATACACTCCATGACATTGATACTAAAGACATCTTCAAAAAGGAAACATCACTGTCCAAATAAGTTGAAATAGAGATAAGCAAATGGGATTACATTAAACTGAGAAGCTTCTTACCTCAAAGGAAATAGTGACTAGTATACAAAGCGGAATGGGAGAAACTATTAACCCAACACCTAGCAGATAATGGACTAACAGCTAAGATATACAAATTACTGATAGAACTTAACCAATTAAAAAATCTAACCTCATAAAAAATGGGGAGAGGAAATAAACAGACACTTCCACAAAGAGGAAATACAGATGGCCAAAAGGCACATAAAAAAAAGTTCCACATCACTACTCATTAGGGAGATGCAAATAAAAACAACAATTATGTACCATCCTACCCCAAAGAGACTCGCGCACATCACAAAGAACTAGAACAGTTAGTTTAGCTTGGATGTGGGGAGAAAGAAACCCACATTTACTGCTGGTGGGAATGCTGTCTAGTCCAGCCTTTTTGGAAAACAATATGGAGATTCTTCAAACACTGGAAATTGAGCTCCCATATGATCCAGCTATACCACCACTCCAGGAATATACCCTACAAACACAAAAAACACAATACTATCATGCCCTCTGCCTGTCTCTGTTCATTGCAGCGCTATTAAAAATAGCAAGAATATGGAAACAATCCAGATGCCCAACAACGATGGGTGGCTAAAGAGACTGTGGTACATAAACACAATGGAGTACTCTGAAGCTGTCAGGAAAAATGATGTCATGAAATTTTCCTATACATGGATGGACATGGAAACTGTTATGCTGAGTTAAAGGAGTCAGAAAGAGATAGACACTTAATAGTGTCACTCCTCTGTGGTATTAAAAAAAAAGAGAGAGAGAGAGAGATAGTATGATAGTATACCCAGAGACAATCGATATGAGGTTTGAAAGTACCAGCCCATGATATGAGACTTTCCACAAAGATTGGTGAATGCAATTAGACAAATAAGACAAGTAAGGGATAGGGGAGGAAAGAAAGGAGGATATTGGTAGTTGGAACACTGCACTGGTGAATGTTCTTTATATAACTCAAACACAACTACAAAAATGTTTGTACTCGTGGTGCTAAAAAGGGATATTAATTAAAAAAAAGAAATCCATCCTTATTTAAAAAATACCAGAACATTGATTTTTTAAATGATGGAGAACCTGGTGTCCACATCTCAAGAGGGGAGATTTGTGCAGGTGATTTGTGCATGTGGACACCCTATGTTTTGCTAAAACCAGGATTACCAATATGTGTCAGTTTCAAGGATTTTCAGTTTAACCATGAGTTCACAGTGAAAGTGGATATTGTTGTCAGCAATATCCACCATAAAAGACTATCCTAGGTGTGGATTTGCCAAATCCGTGCTGTATGTGACTAGCCTTTGTAAGTTATTTGATTTATCTTCAAAAAAAAAAAAAAGAATAGCAGAGATAATCACTAATTGATAGATGTGAAAAAGATTCAATTCGGAGACTTAAACTTTTGTTTATAAGTGTTCTAGAAATAACCAATTCTTAAACTGCATATAAGAAAAATTTACATTCATTAAATACTTTATATCAAAACTATCCTGCAAGTAAGTATCCAATTTCACCTTTGGCACTTGAATTAACCTCCATTTATTGATTTATCTCAATATCAATACTAATATCAATTTTTTGTTTGTCTTTTTAATTTGATAAATGACTTGAATATGTCACAATATATATGTGCTGGTGATGAACCCATCCCATAGAATTTGTTGGTTTCTTATTCCTACTAAGTATGCTTTTCTTAAAAAAAAACAGAGAAAGTCATTTATTTAAACAGCTCATTAAGAAAGGGAAGTACATATTGGACATATTGGGAAGACCCTCCCAGGACTTCAATATTTCAATTCTTTAAATATCTATAAATAAAAATCTCTATGGCATATTGAATTTATAGGTTAACTACTTTTAGAATCTCCAAGTTTCTTTTACAATTTGTTTCAGTTTTATTCCACTCTGAATATTTCAAATAAAATAAACATAACTTCATTATTTTTAAAAATGCTTTGCATGAATTCTCTCAGTGTTGAACCTATTATAATTGTCCTGGTTTTTTGAAAAATTCTTTTATCCCGTTCTTTATATACAACCACTAATTGTCTTTCAAAAATCCATCTTAAAATATCACTTCCTTTTGTATCACAGACAATTGATTGTTCTGCCTCAGGGCCAGTTTTGTTTCTACCTTCATTAATGCTCTTCTAGAAAAGTCTATTTTTCACTTGGCTTGCTTGAAGGCAAGGTGCATGCCTGCGTCATTGCATCTCAAATGCCTACAACTGTGAATTGCTCACAGTTAATTCCCTATAAACACTGGTTAGGATTCATACTCCTAGGAAGCACTTACCTCCCCATGGAGGGAAAACTAATTAGATTATTTGTCTCCTATCTTAAGCAGATTTTCCCCCACTGTAACCTTGCTTCTATTTTTCTTTGATTGATGTTTTATTTCCCTGTTTTTATGGTGCTACATATATTTTTTCATCCTATTTAATGGAAATTACAAATAATGATATTGCGATTCAAATCTTGAAATAAAAGTATATCTTAAAATGATGTAACACGATATAAAAAGAATCAGGCATTTTGTTATATTAAAGATTTCAAGTATAAAATGTGATTATAAATGTTTTGCTGCAATAATATATAATATCCTGGATCTGTTTTTGCTTTTAGCAGGAAAACAATACATAATTTGATAGTGTAGCCAGGCAGGATGAACACAGTGTTTCAGCCATATTTCTGTGTGGAGATTTTAGGGTTTTTGTTGTTGTTGTTCGTTTATTAGTTGGTTTATTTGGGGACACACCTGGCAGTGCATAGGGTTCACTCCTGGCTCTGAACTCAGAAATCATTTATGGCAAGCTCAGGGACCATATGAGATACTGGGGATTGAACCCAGTAGCCGCATAAATGACCAACACCCTACCTGCTGTGCTTTGCTATGGCCCCTCCGTGAGGTGTTTTTAAATGCCTTCATCACTTTAACTAGGCTAACCTAGTTAAAGTTCACTGACTTTAGTAACAAACTTTTAAACAAGTGACTTGCAATTTTGAGTGAGATTACACAGAAGAGGCAGAATTTTTCTCATGACTTTAAGAAAATCTGTATATTAATTTCTTGATGCCTTTTGAGGGTAGGTTTAGGGACATGAAGTGGGTAGGTGGAGGACTGCCCATAATAAACCAGTTAACAATGCTTATGCCTGTCCATAATGCATCAACCAGCTGAGCAATATCAGCTGATATCTAATCATTTGTGAAAATGTTCTTACTATAATATTAAAGCCTATGTAGTTTTGAGATTTTTAGACTGCAATTCATGAAATATTAATAATAACAAAAATATTTTAATATGCTTACTGTGTGCCAATTAGGTAGCTGTATGTCAAAAGACAGAGACCAATTTCTCTCATTTTTACCATTCAGAAGACCTTTAATTTTATTCTTCCTTCTCCTAGAATCTAAATGTCTTTTTGTAGATAAGGAATATTTCCATTTCAGCTTTGAATTTGAATAATGACCAAAATATGAATATAATTAAATGTATAATTTACATCAGCATATTCATATTAGACATAAGACTCTGTTAGTATCTGTGTTGAGGAAGTATTGAAAAATTAAGACGATGTTTTAGCCAAACATCCATTAACAGAAAAAGAGAGTGAGAGAAGCTATTTATTTACATTAATGAGAAAAAAATAGTGTGTAGACTTTTGGGCATCTTATATACAAAGAAACCAGAATTTTGGTGTTGTATCATTTTAGGGATCTGATTATTTCATATTGAAGAGTAGTTTGGGCCTTGTTTCAAACCACTTAGAATAAATTAATGGAAAGACCTATGAAACAAACCAATTTAAATTTAGAAAAGAAGATAAGTCATATACATGAAATAAAACAGCCTTATTATAAATGGAGAAGGATAGACATATTGCCCCATAAACTTTCAGCAGGTTACCAAGAATGATCTGTGAGTGCAGAGCCAGTAATAACACATGAGCATTGCCAGGCATGGTCCCCAAAGAACAAAATATAGCACAAAAGCAAAAAAATAACAGTGAAACAAAAACAAAACAGTAATTGGCTCAGTGAAAGTACTGAGATTACAGAAGGTAAACAGCTATCACCAAGTTTCCCTATTGATTTTATGCATATAAATCTCAACCAGAAGTTAGGGAACATTAAAATTAGCCAGAGTAGAAAAGTCTGACTCATTTATCATCTATCACAGTGGAATGACTTGGCATACCAAACTTGCATTTAAAGTAGAGTAGTGACCACAGACATGTTAGTCCAATTTTGTGATATGGGCATTCCATTTAAAAAAATATTTCTCAAACTTGGAGGAATTATTGTTTTGCATATTTTTTTAAAAAAAGAATAGCTACTCATTGTGCTACATTAACTATCAGTTCCCTTAGCTTCCAAGTCTGCTGCTAGGAATATATACACCTTTATGTTTTTTTTGAATAATCTCTTCCACTTTGTTTTACCATTGAAGCAATAACTATTTGGATTTATTTACAAAAATTTTAAGTAGTGTTTCTCCCAAAGGCTAATGGTCATCTTTTTTTATTGTCTGCTAAAGGATGTTATCATGTGGCTGTCATATTTTTTATTTTTTAAATATTTTGAATTTATTTATTTATTTAATAATATCTTTATTTAAGCATCATGATTACAAACATGTTTGTAGTTGGAGTTCAGTCATATTTTTCAACAAAAATGTGTGTAAATAAAGATTTTTAAAAAGAAAATCAATACAATACAATAAACGGCATTTTGGGGAGAGATTAGCCATTTGGATCACATATTGAAGTGATTGGCTGGTTTTTGGATCACACCATGCCTATTCAGGCAGGGGTTGGGGTTCAGTATGAAGGGTTGCAACTACTTCTTACTTTTTGCTTAGGGTTCTCTCTTGAAGGTACTTAGGGAGCCACACGTTAAAAAAAATGTATATGCGTTTTACAAAGTAAGTTCTTCAAAGTTCAAAATGCCTACATCAGAAATATAACTCAAGCACTTAATATCATTGTGAGTTTAGGAAGATATATGCAGCTGTGAAGCTTAGTTTGCTTATTATAGGATTTAAACCTATTTCATCTGAAATAGTGTCAATGGATGCACTCAAATGAAATAAGGTCATTAAAAATTTCTCCACACATTAACATAATATAGCTGAATAACAATTAATAATATTTAATCATTAATATTTCATAGTCATTTAGTTTTATATTTTATGTTTCTATTTAGTCATACTGATTTATTTTTATTGACTTTTTAAAATTTTTTGTTGCTTTTTATTTTACTATTCCTCACAAAAAAATTGTTTTAGGGATTAAGCAGGGTGTGAATATTGTGCTTTCTGATCCTGAATGAGTCTAAGTTGGGGTTTCATGAACAAAAGAATAAGAATAGAAAATATTCTTAAGACTCTAAAGAGGTCTTATTTTCTGACCCCGAGTTTAGTGGTTTCAATACTCCCCCCTTTTATAATTTTTATTTATTTATTTATTTACTTATTTATTTATTTATTTTGCCTTATGTACCCCACCCCATCAACAAATAAATGGATGTTCTACACTACAGTCAGGATTAAAGACAACTTCCCCTGTCTATATGGAGACTTGATACAAATGAGGAGGGAAAAAAAGAAACAACAACACACGAAAAATACAAACTTCCCAAAATGAAATAATCAGTAGGTAGAGGACTTGGCTATATTTGGGTACATGTGTGCAAGAAAAAGTAGCCCTTTGTCTTCATTAGTGCAGGGAAGATAATTGTAATTTTTGAATTTCAAGAATAGATACTGGCATTTGCCTCAGGCTTCACTCTAGTTGGCTGTACCCCTTGGTTCAGCCCACTCCTATACAGAGGCCAGACAAGAATAGAAACGGTTGAATAAGAATGTAGCATAGTTTCTCTTTCCTAACCACAATAGCATAACTCCTTACTCTTTGGTACCCAGACCCCTGTGTCTCTTTTACTACATGAACCTTGGAGAATGTTTGAAAGCCATATAAAGATTTATTTTTATTTATTTATTTATTTATTTATTTATTTATTTATTTATTTATTTATTTATTTTTGCTGCTGCTGCTGCTGCTATTAATGATGTTGCTAACTTTCTTCTGGAAGAGTGTCAAGTGTCAAGACCAATTCTTTTCCAAGAAAATTTGACTAGAGTGCTCAGGAACTCTGTATCGTGAGAGGAAATAACTTAATGCAGCTCTTGAGGGGGTGAAAACTGCACTTCTCAGCATTTGCTGCCATAAATGTGCTCTCTCAGCAATCTTCTTTGCTCTGCTTTGTCACATCTTACAGTCACCTATCAAGGAGCCAGAAGAGGACCTGATGATTCCACTCCGCCATCTTATTACCAAGGGAGTGTGCCTGATTAGTTTGTTTTAGCATGTACTTTGAATTGTAAAATGTTTGGGTCCCTTTCAGTGCATATCCAGGAGTAATCCCTGAGCGTCAATGGGTGGCCCCAAAACAAAGAGCTTCATTGTCATCAAAAGTGACAAAACCTCTCATTTTTACTACTCCTAATAAGCCTGATGATGCACTTACAGCTTTTCTGCCTTTATATTTCTTCCACAGAAAATAAGAAAGAAGGAGATTATATCCACTGCTTTCTATAGTGTTTCAAAATGGTACCCTGAGATATTAGTAGATGAGGAGATCAAGACAGAGGCTACTGTATTATTTCAGCCATTAAATTTATGTCCCTTAGTTTTAAAAGTTCAGCAAACCACAGATGCTATACAAATTTTTGAACAATATTACAATAAAGAGATGATAAAACCATATTTTGACCAGTCTATTTATTTGCAGTGCTATATTTTGTTGAACTAAAATAAGTTATATATTAAAGACTTTATAAACTTTATTTTATGCATTTGTTATATATGGTTATTATTAATGATTTAATGTCTTTCTATTTATAAAAAGAATACCTTTGAATTTATTTTAAACTTACATTTATGTGCTCTTTGTACATACAAAGTAAATTAAAAGTGAAATAAAGTAGTTCAGGTAGTTCCCACCCTACTTCTCTGTGTCTAACTTTTTAGAATCACTGAGTTGCTCAATTAGTAGGTCATGCTTTCTTTTGACATGGTATAATTATCTTGTGACCCCAATATATTGATGATGCGGTCTTCCTGTAAAAGTTATAATTTTCCAATTTTAAAATATTGTGCTTTGGCTTCCCCAGAAAATATGTACTTCTAGGAGAAAGTTCAGTTATCACATCCATATGTTGTTTTCTTCCTCAGCTAATAAAGTTGATTTTGGCCATGTTCAGTTGCAACTCTGTGCATATCCAATTTGATTGACCCTAATTTAATTTTTATTTATAAATTTTAATTGAATCATTGAGAGATACATAGTTACAAAGTTGTTCATGATTGAGATTCTGTCAAACAATATCCAATACCCATCCCTTCCTGTCACCAATATCCCCATTTTCACTCTTCTCTCCTCCCTGATCTATATTTTGTACTTTTCACTGACTGCCTTTGTGACAAATACTTTTATGTGATCCCTTTTTCTCTCTCTCATTTACTATTTCCTTTTAGACACTATAGTTTGCAATATTAGTAATGAAAGGTTTTCATGCCTATCATTTTACCTCCAATCAGCACATAGTTTCTGTCTAGAGTGATCCTTTCCAACTATCATTGTCATAGGATTTCCTTCTCTGACCTAACAGCACTTCCCTGCTCTTTGTGACAAGTTGCCTACCATAGACTAGCCCTCATCACTGTTGTCTTTGGACATTATACTAGATTATTTTTCTTTAAAATATATGGGGCCAGAGTGGTGGTGCTAGAGGTAAGGTATGTGCCTTACAAGTTCTAG
The DNA here is from genome assembly GCF_024139225.1 of Suncus etruscus. NCBI lineage: Eukaryota > Metazoa > Chordata > Mammalia > Eulipotyphla > Soricidae > Suncus > Suncus etruscus. The sequence continues at coordinate 75,864,485 of NC_064853.1, read as the reverse complement.
CCAATTACGGACCTCAGTTCAATCCCCTGGAGTCCTATATGGTCCCCTCAAACCATGAGCGATTTCTGAGTGCATTGCCAGGAGTAACTCCTGAGCGTCAATGGGTGTGGCCCCAAAACAAAAGCAAACAAAAAAATATATATATCCTATACGTGAGTACTATTATTTTATGTCTATTCCTCTCTCTCTGACTCATTACCTCAGCATGATACTCTTCATATCCATCATGTGTAAGAAAATGTCATAGCTTCAATTTTCCTAATAGTTGTGTAGCATTCCATTGTGTAGATGTGCCAGTTTCTTTACCCAATCAACTGTTCTTAGGTACTTGGGTTGTTCTTTAGATTTCTGTTACTGTGAATAGTACTGCAATGAACATAGGTGTACAGATGCATTTTATGCATTGTGTTTTAGGGCCATTGGGGTGTGTTCCCAGGAAAGATGTTGTTGTTTCTAATGGAATCTCAATTTCTATTTTTTTTTTAAAAAGTCTATATTGTTTTCCAAAATGACTGGACGGACCACTTGGCATTCTCATCAATAGTGAATGAAAGCTCTTTCTCCCTATATCTGTGCTAATACTTTTGTTTTTGTTTTTGTTGTTGTTGTTGTTTTTATTGATGTATGCCAGTATGTGTAGTATGAGGTGATATCACATTTTTGCTTTGATTTGGATTGCCCTGAAGATAGGAGTTTGAGAAGTCTATGTAAAAACAGATGCAGTGGAGAGAAGGTGAAATTAAGCCTTGAATACAAGGAATGTAGGTGGCCTCTGGAAACTGGAACAATCAAGGAAAGGAACTTGTTTTTAGATGTGTGAAAGAAAGGAAATCTTGCCACACATAAGCGTTAGCAACTTATAATGCACTGAAGGATTTTAAACAATCCACATTTACTAATTCCAATAAAATCTTAAAAGTAATAGGGGAAAGATAAAGAATTAGGAAAAATAAATAAATACATTTCGAAAAGAAAATTCAATGAGAATGAGAATATCAGAAGATAAAATGAATGAAGGCAGGGGTATAGGATAAAGGTCATTCATTTAAAGCAGATATAATATAAAATCCCCAAACCTAAGTAAAGAAATAATCTTAAAATATTCAGGAAGCTGCTAGAATATCCCAAAGCCACAAACAAAAACACATAATCATTAAATTATCAAAAAATAAATGATACAAATATTGATATTATTAAATAAAACTATAGTGAGAAAATACACTGATATTCACCAATTAGGTTATCATATGAAAGGTACAATTTCACCAGACAGTTTTATAACAAATTATAAAGATAAAATCGTCTACTCAAGCATACTTTATTACAAAATCACCATTCAAATATGGCAGAGAAATAAAGACTTTTAGCTAATTTTCTTTAGCATGACCAGACTTGCAGTGCAAAGATGTTGGAAGATTCTTGTACAGGAAAGAAAAGAGTACAGAAAGTTGATTATGGTGATAAATAGTATCCATTAGAAACATGAGAATAAAAAGAGACATCAGGAAAACATCCAATTGGATAAAAATAGGCAAGAATATTATCTCAAAAGTATCAATCTTGGAGCTGGAGCAGTGACGCAAGGGGTAAGGCATCTGCCTTGCCCATGGTAGCCTAGGATGGACTGCAGTTCAATCCCCCAGAGTCCCATTTGGTCCTCTAAGCCAGGAGCGATTTCTGAGCTCATAGCCAGGAATAATCCCTGAGCATAACTGGGTGTGGCCAAAAAATATAAAAAGAAGTATCAATCCTACAGATAGATTATTAAAACCTCATCGAACTATAAAACAAACATAATGAACAACAATACTTGGGGAAAATTGAAGAAATAGAAAGGATGACCAGGTAAAACCATTCAAAGCAAAAGAAAAATAAAATAACTCCTGTAAAGGACTAGAGCTATAGTTTGAGGTTAGAGTGCTTGCCTTTCATGCAGCCAACCTGTATTCAATCCCCAGAACCTCATAAACTCACTGAGCACTGTGAAGAATGATTCCTGAGTGCAAAGCTACGAGTAATCCTTAGCATCCCTGGGTTTGGTTCACAAACAAACAAACAAACAAACAAAACAAACAAAAATTTGTAGTAAAAATATAATCAAAAGAACACAAGACTCAGAAGACAAAAATAAAAAGGCAGCTGTTCAACATTATCCCTAAATATGAGTGGTCCAAGTTCTCCTATCAAATAACACCAGGTAGTTATATTGAAGGAAAACACAACAGGATCTATTTATATTATGTATATAAAATTTATATCAGATATTAAGTCAAACCTAATTTATAATGAAGGACTGTAAAGCCATTTTAAGTATTTAAATAAAACATTTAAAGCCAACAACACAAAAAAATATAGGAACTTCTGTACAGTGTAAAGATGGCATGTTATACTTAGTGGGATACAAGATGAAGAAATCTTGCCTTTCATAATATCTGAAGTTGCTTATCCTGAATGAAAATAAAAGGTAAAAGACAAATAGAAGATTTTTTTAATTCATAGGAGAAATATAAATGACCAAGTCAAAATATCTAGCAAATACATGAAGCAAACTCAAGTTCTTAAAAAACATGATCATTTTCACAAGAAAAGGATAATTAGGGCAGAAAGATTCAGAGGAAGGAATCATTTTTACAAATAGTAAAATGTACTGAGTGTAGTAGAACTTTTTCACATATAGAAAAGTGAAGCTGCATTCCCCAAATCTTATAGTATAAATAAATCATAATAAATCAATAATATATTAAAAGAACAAAAATGAGTTTATTTGTCCTCTGAATTCTATTTCTTACTGAGGATTGATGTTGCACTGGTGAAGGGGGTATTCTTTTTATGACTGAAATCAAACTACAATCTTGTTTGTAATCATGGTGCTTAAATAAAGGTATTATTTTAAGAAAAGGGATTATTTCCTTTTTTGCTTGTTTGTTTGTTTTGGGGTCACACTGGCAGCACTCAGGGGTTACTCCTGGTTCTACATTCAGAAATCGCTCCTGAAATCAGAAATCAGAAATTGCTCCTGAAATCAGAAATCAGAAGTCGCAGGCTCAGGGTCTGGGATGCCAGAATTCGAACCACCCTCCTTCTGCATGCAAGGCAAATGCCCTACCTCTGTGCTATCTCTTTGGCCCAGGTATTACTTCTTGAGTTTTCCACTTACTTCCTCCTCCAGAGACCAGAAAAAAACTTTATTCACAGGCACACAGGCTCATGAAGTAAGATGCCAAATTCTGAAGATGCAGTGATAAATAGTGCTGGTCAAAGGAATATTTGGAGTCATATAATGAGACTGTGAACACGTGTGTGAAGGATGTGTGGGTGTAGTGTGCATGCATATGTCTGTACACTCGCATATGTGCAAGTTTTCTATCTCTCCTTTTATTCAGTTCCTTGAACTTACAAACTCTCTCATACATCAGAGGTTGAACATATCACTGACAAGGAAAATACTTCCTGACATATGTAGTAAAAATGTGACAGTTGCAGATGCCCCAATGAATAATAAAGTTTATTATTTTACTGTGATTTTTTTAATTTTAAAGACTGCTAAGTAAAAGAGGAAGATTCTTGGAAATATGTTTACATAGACAATACATCTCTTTAATACACACTTCAGATGTGAAGTGGTTGTCAGTTACAAATGCAAGATGTCACTAATGCACTTACTCTGTTTTATAACCCATCTGCAACCAAAGTTTATAGAATCTGATAAAGCAATGCAAAATGCAATGGCTATCATTACAGGTGTGTGGATGTCAAACAGTCATTTCACACAGAAAATTGAGTATATTTGTAAAGTACTAAAATGGCCATTATTAAAATTCTGGGATACATATTCTTTAAAGAAAAACTCAGTTCACAAATCCTTTCTGATATCTGAGACTCAATGTTCTGAGATAAGGGCTTAAGGAAGACATGGTTAATAGCATCATGGCCTTCCCTTTATTAACTAACTTGATTTCGGGGAGCATTTTTATTTGGGTGAGGGGTTTGGGCAATATCCGGTAGTGTTCATTTCTTGCTCAGCACTAAGGGATCATTCCTATTCCTCACAGTGCTCAGGAGACTATATTTGATGCCAGGGTTCAAAGCTGGGTCAGCTGCATGCAAGGCAATTCTCCTACCCTCAAAATGAACTCATTTCCATTGCAGTGACAATTCTACTACAATTACACTGTAATTATATTGCAGTGACAATGGAATATTATACTTTTTAACCTCCAGAATTAATTTTTATGTGGGCATATAAATCTCATTGAACTCACCACCAAATAATATTTTTTAGTCATTAACTTTAACAAGTGATGCATTGCTGTTTGCAGATGTGTTGTATATTACGACTATATTCTCGGATCTTCCAGGCACATTCGTCTGGAATACATTTAAGATAAAGACTGGGGCTGTCTTCTTAAGATAAGCATTCATTAGCTTTTGCTCCTGATTTGAACATAGCAGAAAAATGTTTGATGTTGTTGAATAGTGTTTGAATAAACTCACTATCATTAACAGATTGTCAAATAGCCTAGATTGGAGTTCTTATTTATATAAACATGTATATGACATATTAATTGATAAGCATATATTATGGCTATAAATTATGTGTGCCTAATCATAGAGGTGTTATAATACAGTTTGTGAAAATATTTGAAGATAATAAACTGTAACTATAAACAAGTGGAAATTAATTGATTTTATGGAAAGCATAAAGTACAAAGATTTTAGTTTAAAGTAGAACATCCTAGAGAGAATGGAGAGAATGAAGTGTCTAGGACCCCCCTGGTAGGGTGAGTGCATGCTCCCAGTGCCTTTGTCATTGAGGGGTACTCAGGTGTGTCCGCCTGGAGAGTGCCCTCTGTGAGAAGCTCAGGGACTGAGGGGTCTTGGACCTGCCCAACTGGGGTAAGGGCAGGCCCCCACTGTGGTCATCATTGAGGGGTATAGGTGTGCCAGCCTGGAGAGTGCCCTCCCTGAGAAGCTTAGAGACTGAGGTGTCTTAGACTCCTAGACCAAGGCGAGTGTAGGCCTCCACTGTGGTCGCCATTGAGGGGTACCTAAACGTGCCTGCCAGGAGAGTGCTTCCCCACCCATCCCGTGAGAATCTCAGAGACTGAGGTTTCTTGGCCCGCCTGAACAGGGTGGGGCCAGAGGCATGCAGCTTCTCCGCTTTGCTTCGCTAGTGCACGCTCTTTCTAAGTAATAAACCCCACCATAACACATTAAAAAAATCAAACTACATGCATGATAATGGGGAAAACTCATAAGCAAACACGATGTACAGAGAATAAAGATGATAGCTCTGATGACCCAAAAATACAAACCATCTAATTAAGCTCTCGGATAAGGAGTTCAGAATTGAAATATGGAGGATCCTCATGGAATCAAACATAGCTCTAGCTGAACAGAACACAAAGCTAGAAATCAGAAAAATCCAAACTGAAATAACAGATCTGAAAAACATGGTAGCTGAACTGAAAACCTCAATGAAAAGCCTCTCCAACAGGGTAACAGCAGCCGAGGACAGACTCAGTGAAATGGAAGATCAAATGCAGAACTTCATACAGAAGAAGAGATTGGAAAAGAACCTTAAGGCAAATGATCAGACAATGGAAAAGTACTCAAAGAAAGTGAACAGATGAAAATAAAAGTCTTTGATAAACTCAACAGAAAGAATATAAGAATCATTGGAGTCCCAGAGGCCCAGGAATGGATCTCCAGGAAGAATCAACAATCAAAGTCATTATCACAGAGACACTCCCAGAGCTAAAGACTGCATGCAATCAAATCCTGCATGCCTGAAGAGTACCAGCTAAAAGAGGCCAAAGAAAAACATCCCAAGAAACATCCTAGTCATAATGACAAAAGATAGATATAGAAATATCCCAAAGATAGATATAGAATACTGAAAGCAGCAAGATCAAAAAGAAAAATTACATTAAAAGGAAGATCCTTAAGATTTACAGCAGACATGTCACAAGAAACTCTCAATGCCAAAAGATAGCTTCATGGATAGCAATAGCTCAGAAACTTTACAGATGCAAAACCAGCCTTAAAAAAACTGAAAAGTCTACTTTAAGACAAGACAGATGAACAAACACACCAAACTTCTACACAAAGATGACATTAAATCAAACACTCCTGAAATACATTTGGAAAAATAAATACCCTCAAATAGCTAAAGCAATCCTTGGGAAAAGGAATATAGAAGGCATTACTTTCCCCAACTTCAAACTGTATTACAAAGCAATAGTTATTAAAACAGCATGGTATTGGAACAAAGACAAATCCTTATATCAGTGAAATAGGCTTGAGTACTCAGAGAATGTTCCCCAGACATAAAGTCACCTAATTTTTGATAAAGGAACAAGAAATCCTAAATGGCACAAGAAAAGCCTCTTCAGCAAATGGTGTTGCAACCACTTGCAAAAAAGCAAACTCATACCCCCAGCTAACACCAAGTATGAAGGTAAATCTAAATGGATTAAAGATCTTGATATCAAACCTGAAACCTTAAGGTATATAGAGCAACACGCAGGTTAACGCTCCATGACATTGAGACTAAAGGCATGTTTAAGGAGGAAACAACACTCTCCAAACAAGTGGAATCAGAGATAAACAGATGAGAATCTATTAAGCTGAGAATCTTCTGCACCTCAAAGGAAATAGTGCCGGGATACAAGAGCCACCCACTGAGTGGGAGAAACTATTCATCCAATACCCATTTAATAAGGGGCTAATATCCAAAATATACAAGGCACTGACAGAACTTTACAAAAAAAAATTATCTAATCCTGTCAAAAAATGGAGAGAAGAAATGAGCAGACACTTGGCAAAGAAGAAATACAAATGGCCAAATGGCACATAAAAAAAAATGCTCCGGGGCCAGAGAAATAGCATGGATGTAAGGCATTTGCCTTTCATTCAGAAGTTCATTGGTTCAAATTCCATCATTCCATATAGTCCCCCAAGACTGCCAGGAGCAATTTCTGAGCATAGAGCCAGGAGTAACCCCTGAGCGCTGCAGGGTGTGACCCAAAACCAAAAAAAAAAAAAAAAAAAAAAAAGAAAGAAAGAAAAAATGCTCCACATCACTAATCATCAAGGACATGCAAATTAAAACAACTATGAGGTACCATCTCACGCCACAGAGATTGGCGCACATCACAGAGAATAAAAACAAGCAGTGCTGGTGGGGATGTGGAGAGAAAGGAACTCTTTCACTGTTAGTGGGAACACCATCTAGTCCAACCTTTATGGAAAGTGATATAGAGATTCTTCCAAAACCTGGAAATTGAGCTCTTATACGATCCAGGGATATGCCCTAGGAACACCAATATATGATACAAAAGTCACTTCCTTACACCTATATTTATTGCATTGCTATTTACAATAGCCAGACTCTGGAAACAACCAGATGCCCTTCAACAGATGAATGGCTAAAGAAATTGTGGTACATATACACAATGGAATATTATGCAGCCGTCAGGGGAGATGAGGTCATGAAATTTTCCTATACATGGATGTACATGGAATCTATTGTCTGAGTGAAATAAGTCAGAGGGAGAGAGATAGATGCAGAATAGTTTCACTCATCTATGGATTTTAAGAAAAATAAAAGACATTTTTGCAATAATTCTCAGAGACAAAAGAGAGGAGTGCTGGAAGGTCCAGCTCAGGACATGAAGCTAACCACAAAGAGTGATGAGTGCAGTTAGAGAAATAACTACATTGAGAACTATCATAACAATGTGAATGAATAAGGAAAGTAGAAAGCCACTCTAGAGTATAGGCAGGAGTGGGGTGGGGAGGAGGGAGATTTGGGACATTAGTGATGGGAATGTTGCATTGGTGAGGGGGTGGTCTTTACATGATTGAAACCCAAGTACAATCACATTTGTAATCAAGGTATTTAAATTAAGATATTAATAAAAAAAAAACATTCTAGTGTCTGTAGTGGTGGCACAAGTGGTAAGGCATCTGCCTTGTCTCTGCTAGCTTAGGACGGACCGTGGTTTGATCCCCTGGTAACCCATAAGTTCCCCCAAGCCAGGAGCAATTTCTGAGTGCATAGCCTGGAGTAACCTCTGAGCATCACCAGGTGTGGCTAAAAAACAAAAACAAAAATAGAACATCCTTAGGCTTAATGTACTCAGAATTGTGCAAATTAAGCAAACTTTCTGATTGTCACCAAACTCGAGGAACATGTCTAATGTATTTTCATGGAGAATGAATGACCATCTTGAGGAATGGATTCGATACAGGCATTTTTAACTAACGCTGTTGTAAAACTGATTGTCACCTATTTGAAACCAGATTGAGAGCAAGACACCTTAAAATTTGGGAATCATTGATGTGGATTGGTAAATGCCAATTCCCACCTATTATTTTGCATTCCAAGCCTGTGGTTGATAACTATCAATATATTTAACCAATCTGTGCTAGTTTTTTGACATACTTGGGAACCTCTTCCATTTCTTTGGACTCCACTTTCAATGGGGCTATGTCTAAAGTGAATATTTTAGAATCCATCTAGGGATTTAATTTTGCTTGCAGGTTTTAAAATCATATATTGTTTTGTTGATTTCCCCATCTGTGTGTTTTCTCTTCTATACTCTGCTTGGTGCACATCTTTTTTTTCTGAACTTCAAATTAACTGATTGAGTAGGAGTGGGCTGGTATGTTCCAACAATCTTTCTGTGATACTAATTTAGTGGAGATGACCTTTTTTTTTTTTTTTCTATGTCTTTGGGAGCACTATTTACACTCCTTGTTGCCAGTGTTTCCTTTGGTAGGTAAGTTTCTAAATATTCTGGTTTATTTTATTTGTCTTTTGACACTTTAATATTTCTTAAAATGCTTTCAAGAAATCCTTGTATTTAATTATCTAAGGGGATCAAATTTCTTGCTGTTTAATCCTAACAGTTAAACTTTGTTTTTCTAAACAAGCTTTCTCCAAAAGAATAAAAGACATGATTTTAATTGTTTTTATGGTGGACGGTAAACTTGGTAGTATTTGGGGATTACTCCTTACTCTGTTCAGAGATCACACCTGTCAAAGGAGTAGGATCAAACCCAGATCAACAATGTACAGGCAAATGCCCATGTACTCTATTATTCTGGCCTCTGCTCTTTACTTTAAATTATAAAATGTTTCAGTTGACTTATAGAATGGTATTGTTTTCACTTGACTACTATACTATTCAAAAATTTATTTGATAAGATGGTATCATTTTATATAGGAGTATCTAAATATGTGTGTTTCTGGGGGGGAGGAGGAGAGGAGGATTGGGGCCACAGTTGTTATTGCAGGAATTATTCCTGGCCCAATTCTCCAGAGTCATTTCTAGCAGTTCTTAGAGGAACATGACATGCCAGGGATTGAATTTAGATATCCTCAGTTTATCCAGCATATGTGTGTCTATTTTCTGTGCCTGTAGAGATAGAATCTGTGTCTACAGTAGTCCACCAATTTGGTGTCTCAGTATTGATGCATTGTCTTCTCCAGGCTCATCTAATGATTCATGTTGGTTAAACACAAGACAGATGCTGGTTAATAACATGCAGTCTGAAAAATAAAATATATAATAGAAATGTTTTGCTTATATGGGCTGGAGCAGTGGCGCTAGAGGTAAGGTGCCTGCCTTGCAAGCTCTAGCCTAGGACAGACCCTGGTTCGATGCCCCAGCATCCCATATTGTTAGCCCAAGCCAGTAGCTATTTCTGAGCACATAGCCATAAGTAACCCCTGAGCATCAAACGAGTGTGGCCCAATAAAAAAATGTTATGCTTATATTTAAATTAATGTGATCTATAGATATATTTTATATATATAATACATAGTTATCTGTAAAGGCTCCATTCACTGCAATCTAACCCCTGAAAAATAGGTCTGAAGCAAGGTCACTGAAAAAATTAATAAACCATGACAGACATAAGGAGAGAAGCACGAAGTGAAAGGGCTTCCAACACTGTGGTCTGAAAACCTGTCAAACCGATCTCTCCAGAGATTTTTATTGACCAGCTCAATCCACAACAGAGAAGAGGAGGGTAAAGTGACAGACAAAAGTACCTATTCAATCTAATCAAGCCTAGGTGGGTCTCTACATCTCAAAAGGGGTAGGTGAAGGGAAAGAGGAAGCTGGAGAGAGTGTTTGTTTTTGGTAAAGCAGGGTATGATCTCTGTGTATGGCAACAGTTATCCATGTACATAAAAGAGAGAGGAGAGGACCTCTGTGGTGTCTGCTCTGAGTAGTGCTGCTTATACAGGTGAACTGCATGCAAAACATTAACTGCATAAATAAATATTAGGGCTTCATGAAGGGACTAACAAAGAGCCTCTTCTTAGGGTCCTGCTGTATAACTGAGGTTACAGAAAACAAAACACTTTTTGAATATCTAATATTTACTAAACAATGGAATAATTACACGGCTCAATTTGGATGCAAACAAGACATGCTGGTTGAAGAAATTAATTTTCATTAAGAGGAAAATTTACCAGCAGAAAACATTTCTAAAATAAATTTTATCTGTCCTTATGTAGTATGAAAAGAAATCGTTAACACTAGGGTGGCCACCAAATATCTGAAGTCACTTGAATTCTTTCTATTTTTCTTTTTCTAGAAGTCTTTTCATGAGGTGTCATACTCTATAGCTAAAAACAAAAGCAAACCAACCAACCAAAAAAAAAAGACCTCCAATAATTTTACATCCAAATCTACAATCCTATAAAAAGAAAGAAAAAAATTAGGGAACCAGGGAAATAATTTAAAGGACTGGAACATATGGTTCGTATGGGAATTATAGTCTATCTTCATGGTTTCTGTCCAAACTGCAGCTTTTTCATGAGAGACCCCAAGTAGTGGCCTGGGATAGCACCCACGCACTGTCCAGGCAATCTTCAAACAAGAAATGATTTAACAAAAAAAGAAAATAAAAATGAAAACTTTCCATTAAACAACAGAAAACACCTCAATAGAAACAGAATATTTTGAGGAATTTATGAACATGATTCATATTAGGAAGGGAAAGGCAGTGAACAAATAATAAATTGTTTTACTCCCACTTAACTGTTCTTGCTCTCACTTTCTTTCTAAAATTAAGTAATTGTAAATTGGTTCACCTCTGCTCTTTTCTCCCAGAACTGCCACTGTCTATTTTATCATGGGTTTTCTTTCTAGATAAGCCTGACTTGTAAAGAGAAATCAGTAAATTTTTAAGTTTTATAACAGTACTAATCATGGTATTAGCAAAACCTTGGTATGATAATTTTGATATGACATTGGTGGCAAGAAATGTGCACTGGTGAAGTGTTGTGTACATTCTGTGGCTGAAATTTAACCATGAACAATTTTGTAACCATGGTGCTTAAATAAAATAATTCTATTTAAAAAATAAAATTATCAACAATTAGCTATAGAATTATAAAAATTTAAATATTAGTGCAGAGATTATAGTTGTAGAACCTAATTGCAAGTGTCAGAATTCTTGATTTGTATTTTACACCCCTGAGGTTGGGGTAGGTTATGAGCAGGTCAGGCTGCTTCCCCGGGCCTTCCTTTATTTTGCCTTCTGCCCTGTATGCCCCCCTCTCTTGGAAAGGCTGGATATGCACAACCTCATTCTAGATAATGGCCTTGAAATTATTTTGACTTTTCATGAGATTAGACTTATCAGTTATTTATTTTATGAGTGTGTGCCTTTGGCACATCTATACAGCCATCATCATATACCCATATTCGTAGAAAATTTGTCCTGTTATTTTTCAAGTATTTTTTAAATTATTTTTATTGAAACCATTGTGATTTACAAAGTCTTTCATTATTGGGTTTCAGACATACAATGAATCAGAGCCAACCCAACACCAATGTCATCCTCCCTTCACCATGTTCTCAGAACCATATTTGCCCCCTAGCATGCCAGTATAACAGGCCCATCTGTCCATGACTTGTTTCGAATGCATTTCATTGAAAAGTATATAGTTAATGGATAGTGCTTTTGTTTTATTTTTGCTGTCATTTGTTGTCTTTTTCTCCCTGCACTTTTATACTAAGTCTTGAGTGTGTGTGTATATATATGTATGTATGTATATATATATACACACAAACATATATGTATGTATATACTCTTATTTCTCTAACCATTTTTGCAATTTAGTATTTAATTTTTCTATCAGTATTATATCGTTTATTCTATTTACTTATTGTTTATTTAGCTTATCTGTATAAGCTTCAGTACTAGTTGGTATAAATTTCTAAAACATATTGCCTGGATAAAATTCTAAGAGTGAGTTATGGAGAGTGTGGTGAAGGAAGATTCTGTAATTCTAAGATCTGGAGGTTTTAACTCCTAGACATGTCTGCTTCATGTTACAATCCTTTGTTGATTGTGGCTCAGGTTTTTCTATCCTGATCCTGGTTCTTGCAAAGACTTCTATGTGCGACTTTCTTCTTTCATAATTTATGATTCTCTGAGTTAACCTGTCTTTCCTCAAATTGAAAGGAAAAATGCTTTACCCCATTACTTTAGTACACTGGTGGCTTAAGAAGCTAATAAATTTTTTATTTTTTTATACTTTGACTTGTTAGAAGGAAATGATTATGACCACGCTCCAAATATGCTAGGCTACTATCTATTTTTTAAAAAGAAAAAATGAATATATTGTATACATAAAATGTGTGCAGATGTCTACTTATATAACTTTTTCCTCAGGATTATCTTCGAATGTCCACCAAAGTTCCAGCTTCATAAAATAATTCTTTAAGGCAAACCTTTAATATGTATGTTTAAATACAATATATTCCTAGTAAATCACATCCTAAAACTTCTTTACAGCTCCAGCAGTTTTCTGTAGCATATTAAAGCTTCTTGCTGTCTTGTGTTTGCTTAACTACAGCTCTAGCAAAAGGACAAATTGATTTTTATGAGAAATATGCCCTTGTAGGATTTCATGATTTGACCACAAACTTAGTCTAGAACTTATGGTTTGTGAAATACTGTCATTCATTATTATGACTAACCATGATGAGCATTGTTGGAAATTTGCATTTTAAAATACAGTTTCCTGCTTTAGAATTTTGTGGCTTATTCTGATCTCTTCATTCTTTTATCATTTCTCAAATGCTGACTAGCCCCCAAGTGTTTCACTGTGGTTAACAGAAATGAGCCAGGTTCTGTCTGTTTGAGGGAAACAGTACATGCATCACTTCCAATTACATCTCTCAAGGCATTTTCAGGAGCAGTATTTCATGTTTGGTTAAAACTTAAAAATCCAAAAAAACAATCTAGGGAATATTCTGGGTAGACAGTAATCTATTTTAAATGCAATGAATCAGAGTTTATTGTTCAGGTCATTTCCAATTCATTTAAGACTCTTTAAAGAAATTTGTCATATTACTAGGATACTGTAAAATGCAGAGTATACCACTATGAAGAGTAGAAGAAGTCTAATATGTAATCTAATATTGGGAACATTAATGATTTTGACAAATGCTTTAAAAATTAATTTTTATTGGATCACCATATATTACAATGTTACCAAGATATTTGTGATTGTGTTTCCACTGTACAATGTTCCAATGATCTTTTCACCGGTGTCCACTTCTCTCCTAATGTCCCCACTTTCCCTTTCACTCACACCCTGCTTTTGTGTCTGGCATGTTCCTTCTTCACAGCTGTCCTAATGTCCCTTAAATTATTAGCTCGCCTTCAAATTCACCTCCTTTTTTAACTTACTCCACTCCAACCTCAATGGCAAGCTTCCTATTGAAGAACTGCCCTCCTGCTCTTAATTTTTATTTCCTTTGGGCATTTGACATTTCCATAAGAAGTTTATTTATATCCTAAACATAAGAGACTTTATACAACTTGCTGTTATTGGAATTAGAAAATAATATGTTGAAACAAATGTTTATTTTTCAGTCAAGAAACCTATATTCCCCAATTGGCTCCAAAATATTCCATGAAAACTACATATAAAAATTGCACCAATAAGGAGATACAGCATAATATTAGAAAGCCAACTAATAAGATGGGGTTGGACACAGTAAAAAAAAAAAGTAGAAGGGTTTACAATCTATAGAAAGAATAGTATTATCCCTTCATAGGTTTTCTACAAATGAGATTATTTGGATAAAACTTCCTCTACTAACAGTCTTTATTACAAAAATGTTATAGTTTAGTGCAGAAAATATTCTGGGGGAAATTAGAAATGTATTTTAATTTATTAAGGAAAAATAAATATTTCCAACTTCTCTGAGCCAAGTGATATCAATCTTGATCTTGAAAATTGCTTTTTTAAAAATTATTGATTTAGGTTCTGTAATTTATAGTACTGCTAATGATTTTTCTCATGTACCAAATTTCAACACCATATTCATTACCAGTGTACCCAACTCCTCCAACAATAATCTAAAAGTCGCCTTTCCTTTCAATTTAACCATGTTGAAATTTAATACACCGATATTTGATATTAGAATATTTTCTCCTTGGAATATTCTAAAACCTGAAGATTGTCAGTATGTCCAGTTTCTATGTGTTGCATCTTAAAGAATAGGAATTATAATGCTTATGTATAGATAAGATAATAACTTAGATCATTTTTCCACTATAAAATGAGAGTCTTATCTGCTTGCTACAGGGCTGGTCATGGAGAAATAGGAGCAGGACATATAACATCTCATAGAAATTTTAAGTTTGGTTTGTTTGTTTGTTTTTTGGTTTTTGGGCCACAACAGGTGATGCTCAGAGGTTACTCCTGGCTATGCGCTCAGAAATTGCTCCTGGCTTGGGGGGCCATATGGGACGCCAGGGCGATTGAACTGCTTCCAGTCAGTCCTAGGCTAGCCATGGTGAGGCAGATGCTTTATCGCTTGCACCACCATTCTGGCCCCAAGATTTAAGTTTTTAGGGAAGTATGTCTGGAACACCTGTTCCAAGATCTGTCCCATATTCCAAGGTTTCTCTTTAATCAGTATCTATGCTTTTAAAAATTCCTTAAATTTATGTATGAAATTTATTATGTACATCATATTTTATAATGGATGGTAAACAAATAAAGTTACATTTCAAAATTGGCAGAAACCTAGTTCTGAGTAAAACTATTTGCATATCATGTACTTCCTCATGAGGCTTCAATACACTGCAATCTCACCAATATTACCAGTTTTCACTCAAATAGAATTGCCTGTATTACACATCATTATAAAAATGAA
The DNA here is from genome assembly GCF_024139225.1 of Suncus etruscus. Classification (NCBI taxonomy): domain Eukaryota; kingdom Metazoa; phylum Chordata; class Mammalia; order Eulipotyphla; family Soricidae; genus Suncus; species Suncus etruscus. The sequence goes on along the minus strand of NC_064853.1, from coordinate 75,849,282 downwards.
GTGGCAGACAGTAGTATTATTTCTTTTTTGTTTGTAGTCTGTGGATTTCCTGTGGTTCAACTGATTGAGATTGGGGTTAGTCTGGCCAAATTGGAGCAGTGATGTCTGTTGAGCATTAGGTCTGTCTCAGAAAAGTTAGTAGTTGCCTGACTTATATGCCTTTAATGCAGATAGATGCTGTTAAGGTCTTCTATCTTGGCACAGTCCATGAGCCAAAGCTAGTCACATGGCCAAACTTAACATGTTAGAAAGGGGCAAATCTCTACTGAGGTTCCACTGTGAATTTACCATGTTGGCAAAGGGAAGAGAGCAGCAAACAGAAGTGAAGAAGCTTCAAACTAATAAACTCACAAATTAAAATGCCAAAAAGACTCAGTGGTCTAGTCATGGTATTACAACTCATAGCAAAAGTGAAGCTATATTCTATATCTCAGGAGGAAATTCTTTTGTTTAGTTTTTTTTTTTTTGGGGGGTAACAACTTGGGTCCCAAGGGTTTACACCTGATTCTTAGCTCAAAGAACTCAAAGAAACCATGGATCGAGTTGAACAGAACACTAACAAGAACCAAAAAAATATGAAGACAGAAATCACAAAACTCCAAACTGAAATAACATGTCAACTAACAGGCCTTTCTATACACCAATAGTAATAAGGAAGAAATGGACATTAAGAAAACAACCCCATTCACAATAGTGCCACACAAACTCAAATATCTTGGAATCAACTTGACTAAAAATGTGAAGGACCTGTACAAAGAAAACTATAAAACTCTGCTCCAAGAAATAAGAGAGGACACGGAAAAATGGAAGCATATACCCTGCTTATGGATTGGCAGGATTAACATAATCAAAATGGCAATACTCCCCAAGGCATTATACAGATTTAATGCTATCCCTCTAAAGATACCCATGACATTCTTCAAAGAAGTGTATTAGGCACTTTGAAATTCGTTTGGAACAATAAACACCCTAGAAAAGCTAAAGCGATCCTTGGGAAAAAGAATATGAGAGGAATTACTTTCCCCAACTTTAAACTGTACTACAAAGCAATAGTTATCAAAACAGCATGGTATTGGAATAAAGACAGGCCCTCAGATCAGTGGAATAGGCTTGAATACTCAGAGAATGTTCCCCAGACATACAATCACCTAATTTTTGATAAAGGAGCAAGAAATCCTAAATGGAACAAAGAAAGCCTCTTCAACAAGTGGTGTTGGCACAACTGGATAGCCACTTGCAAAAAATTGAACTTAGACCCCCAGCTAACATCATGTATGAAGGTTAAATCCAAATGAATGAAAGACCTTGATATCAGACCTGAAACCATAAGATATATAGAACAACACGTAGGTAAAACACTCCAGGACATTTAGACTACAGGCATCTTCAAAGAGGAAACTGCACTCTCCAAGCAAGTGAAAGCAGAGATTAACAGATGGGAATATATTAAACTGAGAAGCTTCTGCACCTCAAAAGAAATAGCGCCCAGGATACAAGAGCTCCCCACTGAGTGGGAGAAACTATTCACCCAAAACCCATCAGACAAGGGGCTAATCTCCAAAATATACAAGACACCGACAGAACTTTACAAGAAAAAATCATCTAGTCCCATCAAAAAATGGGGAGAAAAATGGACAGACACTTTGACAAAGAAGAAATACAAATGGCCAAAAGACACATGAAAAAATGCTCCATATAACTAATCAGGGAGATGCAAATCAAAACAACTATGAAGTACCACCTCACACCCCAGAGATTGGCACACATCACAAAGAATAAGAACAAGCAGTGTTGGCGGGGATGTGGAGGGAAAGGAACTCTTATCCACTGCTGGTGGGAATGCTGTCTAGTTCAACCTTTATGGAAAGCAATATGGAGATTCCTCCAAAAACTGAAAATCGAGCTCCCATACAACCCAGCTATACCACTCTTAGGAATATACCCTAGGAACACAAAAATACAATACAAAAACCCCTTCCTTACACCTATATTCATCACAGCACTATTTACCATAGCAAGACTCTGGAGACAACCCAGATACCCTTCAACAGATGAACGGCTAAAGAAACTGTGGTACATATACACAATGGAATATTATGCAGCCGTCAGGAGAGATGAAATCATGAAATTTTCCTATACATGGATGTACATGGAATCTATTATGTTGAGTGAAATAAGTCAGAGAGTGAGAGAAAGATGCAGAATGGTCTCACTCATCTATGGGTTTTAAGAAAAATGAAAGACATTCTTGAAATAATAACTTTCAGACAGAAAAGAGAAAAGAGCTGGAAGTTCCAGCTCACCTCATGAAGCTCACCACAAACATGATTGAGTTTAGTTAGAGAAATAACTATGTTTTGAACTATCCTAATAAAGAGAATGTACGAGGAAATAGAAAGCCTGTCTAGAGTATAGGTGGGGGTAGAGTGTGGAGGATGGAGAAAAAAAAAAACAATAAATACAGACCCTTGCTCACCAAAAAAAAATGATCTTGCCTCCAAATGATCTTCTTGTGGTGGAATAGACCCTTTTTTATCAAAGACATAGAATTTATAATCAATTATAATTGTAAGAAAGGCCCAAATGGATCTCTGCAAACCCATGATGACATGATGCACTTGATCATTAAAACAGATGAAACAATGGGTTCCCTTAGTGTCTTTTGATTAGTATGATCAATATCTACTCTGTTCTAAATCTCACAAAATACTACCAGCTTAAAATCAGAAACTAGATTGGGGGGGTCACTATGTTCCATCTAATTTTTTTTCACCCAATGAAACATCATCTTCAATAATCAGCATTGATCCGTCCTACAGAAAATAAAATGATCTTTTACAAGAGTATCTTAAACAGTTAGATTCCTAATGATTCTTTGAACTCTTTCTCCTCCTTTCTCAGGAGACATATTCAATGGTAGTGTAAAATCACTCCACACACTGTATATCCAGTCCGAGGTGAAATAATCTGAGTCAGGGTGCACACAAAATAATCCAAACAAGGCTGAAGGTAAAACGCATGTAGTTTAGCCTAGTAAGGAGCTCACTGCCTTCCAGTTATTTATTGAGTATTTATTGAGTACTCCCGTTATTTATTGAGTACAGAGATCACCCCTTGGTGGGACAGTAAACTCACCCAGGTTTACAAGTAAGACCATCTTTGTTTTGGGTGAAACCAAGTGGTAAAAAAACAGATGCAAAGAAACCAGGGATAAACTTTGTTTTAGGTAAAATGAGGTGTAACCCAACAACTGTGCCTTTTTGTTCAAAAAATTGAAGGGTACATAAGCCATGTTCTATTGTTCTCTGCTAGAGAGGCAAGAACTCCAGATCAGGATTAGAAAAAGTGGTTATTTTGCATAGGTAAAATAAAAGTTGGCTGTAATAGCATCAAATTTTAAACTGTATACATCATTCTCAAAACAACCAGCTTTTTTTTTCATATTTTTTCACATCTCACAACACTTTTCATAGACTTCTCTGAACATGAAGATTAGAACCTTTCTGCAGATACACTTAATTGGAAAATTCTTGAATTTTTAGAATTAAAAATTAATTCATTAAAAATTAATTAGAAACATTATTTGAACCGAGCACTGTAACACAAGTCTAGAACATCCAAGTTCCTTTTCATAAACTTCATTAAACAAAAGTCACAAGAGCATTTCCACAGTTATATACAGTTTGAAAATAAGTTTGCTAAAACATACTTAGAATGAGCACTGTTAATAATATTCTATAGTATCCAAGTTCCTTTTCCATCTACTTCTGTGGATAAAGAGATTAGAAGATTTTTTTCAGACATAATTTGAGAATAAATTGCTACATAAGGTACACAATAAAATATCATAGCAATTGGAAAACATTCACTAGGATAGCTGAGAATTTTTAGAACTAACATTATGCATTTCCACGGAATTGTGCAAACTAATATAAAGCACTAAAGTTAGATACAAAATTTTTTCTTTGCGTAGGCCTTAGAACAAAACAATAAGATCCATACAAATAAAGTACAATTTAATCAGCAATACAAAGTCCGATGCAAATAGAGTCAAGAGATTTAACCTGAACCAAAGTTAAGATGCTGGAAGTTCTGAAAAACAGCTTCTTTTTTTGTTTGTCTTCAGCTGGTTTTGGATCCTCCATCTTCCCAATCTTCACCTTCTGTGTTAGGCTGCTAAGGTCGCCTGGGCTGGAATTTGGGTTGGGGGGAATCCACTCCTCAGCCTGCTACCAGTCCTTTTCCAAGGAGATTTCTTTCCGGCTTTTTTCCGATCAGTGACCTTTATTTGCTGATTAGGAGTCCATGGTCCTCGGAAAAGGCACTTCTGGCAGAGGAAAGATGGTAGATGGTGGCGTCTGGGATGCTGCCCAGAGTCTTCAACTCTTTCTCCTCACTGCCTGCATCTGTCTCACCTGAGGGGGCCTCTACCACCATAGGTGGTAGGCCTCCTGAGTGAGGTTGGGGGATGAATTGACAAAATTTATGTCGAATGGGAGCATATCTGCTATCTTTTACTGGCCTTCCACCAGGTCCTGATACATTAGCAGCTTTTGGTCCCCTCCCTCTTTTTCACATCAAACTCCAAAGTCTCCCCATCTCCAACGCTATACAAAAACTTTCTGAGATTGTTTCTCTTAATAGCTGTCTAGTGAACAAAGACATCTTCTTTGGTGTTATTTCTGTTGATAAATCTATAACCATTCTGAACAATGAACCATTTAATTGTACCCAGTATTTGGATTGCCAGCACTGGCAAAGCTGACTCAGTGCTGGGGCGCTGGCATTTCTCTGGTTGAGCCGTTTTCAGAGTCTGTAGAGACATCTGCAGAGATGGTTATTGGTTCAACATTCTTAGGAGATGGGAGTCTCTCTGGTTTACTGTTAGTAGTCAGTGAAAAATTATCAGCCCTGGGAAGACATTTAGATCTAGAACTCGTCACCACTGGGAAGTCTCTCTTCCCCTCTTGTGGCACGTATGCAGGAGAATCTCTAGGGAGCCTGGCATATACAGTCCATAGTAAGAAATGCAGATAGATGGACCAGAACAATGTGAAGCCATTCAGAACAGGAGCCATGTTCACCGATGTTCCAATGAAGGACACAGAATATTCAGTCCAGCTCGAAGGGGCTGTCATGGTGATAATCCACCAAACAGTCAAGTCACAGCACTCACTATCGCTGAGGTATTCTTCTTGGGTCCAGGGTTCAAGTCAGTCCAAGGTTTGGGCGCCAGTTGTAAAATCACTCCACATGCCTTATTTCCAAGCCCAGGTGAACAAGTCTGAATCAGGGTCACACAAGAAACAATCATGACCAGGCTGAGGGTGAAACATGTGTAGTCTTGCAGTCTTCTTCCTAGTGTGGAGCTCACTACCTGCCAGAACTCCCTTTTTAATTAAGTACAGAGGTCACTCTAGATGGGTCAGTAAACTCACCCAGGTTTACAAGTAAGACCATCTTTGTTTTGGGTGAAACCAAGTGGTAAACAAACAGATACAAAGAAACCAGGGATAAACTTTGTTTTAGGTAAATAAGGTATAACCCAAAAGGGTAATTGGAATAGCTTGTGTGAAATGGAGTTTTTTCAGGAGCCATTTCTCATATCATAATTGTAATTCTTTGGGAAAAAGATTATTTTTTTAAAAATACACGCATAAGTAGGCCTTGAAGCATGTATTTCAGAAGCTGATAGAGCTTACATATAGTGTAACCTGTGTCTCATAAAAATGAAGCTTATTCACACACACCTCCTCTGTTAAGCAGAGAAACTACAGCTTGAAAGGAAGTCTTCATGTCACCTTTTTTCTAATACATGACAACAAAAACAACTCCTGTCCAAGGATTTTGACTATAGGAGAATTTCTCTGGTACCATTTTTTTCAGGAACAGGTACAGTGAAAGAAAGGCATGGAGTGATTAAAATGATAAGAAATGGAGATATGTATTTTTCCTTTAGAATGTTTCAAAGGCCCTGCTTTTTTTAAATAAATTATCTTTATTTAAACACCGTGATTACAAATATAATTGTAGTTGTATGATTACAGTCATGTAAAGAAAACCCCCCTTCACCAGTGCAGGATTCCTACCACCAATTTCCCGGATCTACCTACTCCCCATCCCACCCACACCTGTACTCGAGACAGGCTTTCTTTTTCCCTCATTCATTCGCATTGTTATGATAGTTTTCAGTGTAGTTATTTCTCTAACTGCACTTATCACTCTATGTGGTGAACTACATGTCATGAGCTGCACCTACATGGGAAGATGGGGGGAAATAAGGGTTGAGACTGAGGCAGTAAAATATTAGAAATGAGATTTGTAGGGCAGTATCAAGGTCAAAATACAAGATGTATGTTCTGGATATATAAAATATATGCATACAATACTATCAATAGGAAAACAAGGAGAAAAAAATTCTAGTGACTGTCTCAACATAAACCAGTGCTAGAACGGCCCGCCCTCCTCCCAAAGTGCATTCCCATTAGTGTAGGGGGTGGTAGGGGGAAAGCCTGAGAACCACTAAGAGTCCACCTGAACCCACTTCTGGCCATCTGAGCTGGCACCCAGGGAAGGCCTGGAGTCAGGTGAAAAAGACAAGGATGACTGGGGGCCTGCCAAGCCTCCCAGCACTCCCCAGGCCAGGAAGAAGGGCTCCGGTATGGGGCCTCCCCAAACCCCATACCTGGCAAGAGCTGGTTTCCAGAATCAAGGAGGAAACTGGAAGCCAGATGTCTGCCTGCCTTCCTCCCCATGCACCCACCCTGGAATACAGAGGAAGGGGGGAAGCCTGAGAACCACTAAGAGTCCCCCTGAACCCACTTCTGGCCATCTGAGCTGGCACCCAGGGAAGGCCTGGAGTCAGGGGGAAAAAGACAAGGACGGTTGGGGGCTTGCCAAGCCTTCCAGCACTCCCCAAGCTAGAGAGAAGGGCTCCGGTATGGGGCTTCCCCAAACCCCATACCTGGCAAGAGCTGGTCTCCAGAATCAAAGAGGAAACAAGGCCCTGCTTTAAAATCAGTATGAGGTAGAATAAAAAGAACAATAACATAAGGGATCAGGATGGACTGTGGGGGGAAGATGTGATGCCACCATTCTATTGCAATGTTGAAAGCTGCATCTTTCTGAACAGTTTCTACAATTAAGGTATGGTTTTCTATCACATCTAACAGTAACACATTCCTGAGACACATTTCCTAAAATCCAAGTTGAAATGATAAAGAAGTAATGGTTCTTTCTTTCTTTCTTTTTTATTTATTTATTGTTTGTTTGTTTGTTTGTTTTTGTTTTGGGGCCACACCTGGCAGCACTCAGGGGTCACTCCTGGCTCCTGTCAGGCTTCAGGGACCATATGGGATGCCGGGATTTGAACCAATGACCTTCTGCATGAAAGGCAAATGCCTTACCTCCATGCTATCTCTCCGGCGATGGTTCTTTCTTAATATAGAAAAAGGTTGGAGTGTTTTCAGATTCCAAATGCATCTACACATCTTACCAAATGTTATACCAAATGGCACCAACCTATAGTAAAAAAACAGGAATGGTAAGATAAAGGTGAGCTTGGCTAAAGCCATATTGTTGAGAGAGTTTGATGGCACCACATTCCTTCCTTTCTGAGTCATGTGGCTTCCAAAGCTGCTGGGGTACAAGAAATACTGATGCTATTTTTTTGTTTTGCCAGTTCTTGTCATAAAAGCAAAGATTGTTAAATTCATTTTAGTTAGTGCCAAGGACCAACTCTGGATGAATGGGCCTGCAGCAGGAGCACCATTAGGATTAAGTAGACAAGACAGACATAAAAAAGAAAAACATCAAGCTAGGGATATCAAAGGCTCATGGACTGAGAGCCCTGATTATCTTCCATGTACAGTATTTAATGTTCAGGACCAGAAAGAAGAAGCAGGCACTAATAGACAACTACCTGTCTAATACTAATCAAACCTAAATATCAAAACGTTGTGCTGTCTCTCTGCATTGTCTGATTCTGGGAGAGATAGCAGGATATGATTATAGGACCCCCACTATTAAGGCTTTCCTTAAAGGTGCTGACATTCTTGTTATTAAACATTGAGAATTTATAGATCACCTTTTCTCCCATTTTCCCAGTCTATCAACTAATTCTCTAGCTGAACTTATTCATTATTTATTTATTTATTTATTTTTGGTTTTTCGGCCACACCCTTTTGATGCTCAGGGGTTACTCCTGGCTAAGTGCTCAGAAATTGCCCCAGGCTTGGGGGGACCATATGGGACGCCGGGGGATCGAACCGCGGTCATGATCTTTCCTTGGCTAGCGCTTGCAAGGCAGACACCTTAACTCTAGCGCCACCTCGCCAGCCCCTAAACTTATTTATTTCTTGGATGTGTTCATATCTGACCAGTTAGGAAGGCAAGTCCTGCAGAAAAGTTAAAGGGACCAAGCTGAGGTTTATGAAAGGAGGAAACACCTGTAACTAAATTTGGAAAAGATTATAGTTATCATCTAGTACCCCAGCTTTTGCCAGAGGACTCCCTGGTCCACATTCACGTTCTGCCATAAGGAGTATATGGCAGATAAGCTTCCATCAGCTGAGAAAGTTTAGAAAAGCCACATGCAGTTTTGGGAAGGTTGGATAGAGTGGACAGAGGAGACTTTCTGCTCAGTATCCAGAAATGAGCTCACTTTCATTGTCTTTCTGTATTTTGGAATATGGAATGGTACTGCCTCAGGACTAGAGTTCCTGATGGAAAGGTTTTGTGGTGGGTTTCATCTATTTCAAGGCTTTGTCTGGTTAAACAACATGCTAGTTTCTGGGTTTAGTCACAGGTGAAGGGAGTCAGGCAGAAGTAAGCTGAGGCTCTACTCCAGTTCTCTAACATGTGCTTTCACTCATGTATAAAATGTTAAAGATAATGCACAGCCCCAAGGGCCTAACTGGAGTGTGGGCTACCATCTGTGAAAGGCAGGGGTGCAGGGCTGCTGAGTAGAGCTTAGGTCTCCACCCCCTGCCTACTTAGAATGACCTGCAGTATCTTTGCTATATTGTCCATCAGGTATGAGATCAGGCTGTATCTATGAATGATGTTGAATTTTATTAAAACTTCTATGACACGGTCACACTATGCTGTGTATACCAGTTGGCAGTGTTTAATGTAAATTCAGATTAATCATCTTTGACCCTTTTCTTAATTCACTAAAGTCATTGCCTATTCACAGACCAATTAATCTTCATTCTTCTTGCCTACCTTTTTTTTTAATTGAAGCAACATTGCATTCTGCCATTCTATCAGTTGCAGGTGCACATATTTACAAAGTAACATCTGCATATGCTGCTTTAATAAGCAAAACATTAAAAAAAACTCATTTTCTCCTTCACCATGCAATTTATTCATTTTACCCTCTGCTCACTTTCTTTTAGCAAACACAAATTTATGCCCTCTTCCCATTATATTATTGTGGAGATTCAATGAGATCATACATGAACATACTAAGTAAAGTCATGTATACATTATGACCAGTCAATAAACTCTGACAACAATGGGAGTGACCATGGCAGTTAGCTGTTGGATTTAAATATAATGGGCTCAGATTTACCATGCCTAGATGTGCTGGCTTATATGACTATTACATATTCCCCATGTACAATACTGTTTTGATTTTAAAGGAGAGTTGCTCAAGTCTCCATATGTTCATTATTCCCTGTCAATACTAATTTATAATATATGGCTGCAATTTGTATGGGATAGAAAATACAACTAGAAATGTTTGGAGAAAGAGTATTATCAAGATAAGACAGACTTTTTTCAGGTTAATGAATGTTATTGAATTCTTTCAGAGCTTGGCTTCTCCCCAAAGCTGACTCAGAGGGAAGGGTCTGAGTGCAAGCAGTAATTTGAAAGATAATTTTAGGCAAAGGTGAGGGAAAAAGAGGAAGAGGGAAAAACAAGCTAATAAAGAGTGCATGACTGTGCAATTTGGCATCATGGACAGCTACAGCAGAAACTCCACAGTGCAACTGTTGGAAAACTGTTGGAAAACTAATGCAAGCACCGTGCTAACTCATCCTTGGCATGAGCTGAGGCTTTTTATCTATTGACTGTCATTAATCATTTACTGAAGAATGTCTGCCCTGATTCCCTGATTCTGGACCTGTCCCACATGCCTGCAGAGTGAGCTCTAGAGGCCGGGGTGTTTTCTTAGTGAAAAGGCTGCTGGCAGTGGTAATTCAAGCTGGTGTGCAGAAATGGCACCTACAACAAGGAACTCAATTTACCTGGGGGCGGCAGAGGCAAAGTCGGGGTGATCCTTGAGTGCAAAGTCAGTAGTAAGCCTTGAACATTGGGGGGTGTGACCCAAACAACTGAAACAAAACAAAACAAAAAAAGATTCCTCTAAAGCAGGGCCACAAAATGTACGGAGGGCCATTTGCGGCCGCGGGCCGCGCGTTTGAGACCACACTGTGTGCCTATGTAAGACACAGCCCTGCTTGAAAACAACAGCTAAGATACCAACATTACTGAGAAAGGACTATTGAGTCACATCATGGGGACTCAGGTACTACTCTTGGCTTTTTCCTAATGGTGCTCTGAGGACCGTGGATAGGGAAGATAGATCTCAAACCCAATCTACCTGCATGGAAAGCCTGTGCAAAACCCATTGAGCTAGCTCTCTGGCCTCTACCCTGCTATCTTAAAAGCAGATCACCAGACTGTAGAGGCGTGACTCTCACTTTAGCAGTAGCCTGTGTGCCCTTTAGGAAGCCAATGACATCCTTCTCAGCATTCCATTACTATGCTCACAGCAGTCACAGAGGCGATGTCACTCTTCTTCCTTCATCTGTTTCATCTTCTGTGCAACTTAGCCTTTAGCCTGAATTGTCTGAGTAGCTGCTCTAGCAATTGCTTAACGGTGAAACTCCTTCAGCTCATTTCTCTCAAGTAATTTGATTTCATCGAGCTATCAGAATTGCTTTTATGGGTTGGAAAGAGGCCTAGGGTGAGGGAATTGACAAAACCTTTTTGTGATTATAAAACAGAAATGGGGCTGGAGAGATAGAGTGCAGGGGTTTAACGCATTTGCCTTGCCTGTGGCATCTGGCCCTCTGTCACCATATATAATCTCCCATGGTCCCCCAGGAATGTACCCTGAACAATGCTGGGTATGCTCCAAAATATATTAAACAAATATCTTATATATGTATATGCTTATATGAGTATTAATGCTTTATACTTCCTGATGCCTCTCACACTATCCACCTGTATTCTTCTGCATCTTCTTTTACCCATGAGGAATGCATGCATATATGCATATACTTGTCCACTACTCTTCAAATAAAACAATGAGGAAGCTTTCAGAGAAAACATCACACATGTCACACATTTTTGCTACTTTATTTAAATACCATGGTTACAAGGTTGATCATAATATAGTTGTTTTTTTTCCACAGATACAAAGTGGCTCATGTTTTAATTTTAGTCATACAATATCAAACACTCTTCACCATTTCCCATCACCAATATCTTCAGTTTCCATCCTGCCTGCCTCTGTAGCATACATTTCCCCCTCCCCCAACTTTTCTTTTCTTCTCTCTTTTTTCTTTTAGACACTGTGGTTTGCAGTATTGTTATTGAGGGGTATCATATTTATCATTTTATCTCCTTTCAGCACCTAATTCTTGTCTACAGTGATCATTTCCAGCTATCATTGTCATAGTAGTGGTCTCTTCTCTGCCCTAATTGTATACCCCAACACAATTTTTAGTTTCAATTTGATATTTTTGTTGTGCTGTTGATTGAACCCAAAATCTTACTCATGCATCACAAACATCTTTTTGTTTTTTTTTCTTCCAAAAAACTATAATGTTCACATACCTTTCTTTACCACAAAAAGTGTTTTGCAAAGATGATAACATATGTGACTAGATAAATAGTCAAGCAAAAACAATTTGGCATTAATAGTTAATTTTTATTATAAACTTCAACTGATGCCATCATTTCAGTAAATCTACCATTTCAATAAACATTTATATGTAAGGTAGAAAGAGATAATCACAGATGTTAAAGGATTAATATTTAGTGGCAGTATGATAATTTTATTTTACTTCGCATTTGTTTGTGAAAAATTTTGACATCATCATGCCTTTCTCAATAAAGACTAGATAGAGAAGGAAGACTCAAAATTCATTGTGAAATTCATGTGCACAGTTCATGGGTGTTTGATTTTTTTTTATTTTTAGATTTTTGGGCCATACCCGATGGTGTTCAGGGTGCTCAAGGATTACTCCTGGCTCTACAGTCAGAAATTGTTCCTGGTTTGGGGAACCATATGGGATGCCAGGAATTAAACCCATGTCTGTCCTGGGTCAGCTGTATGCAAAGCAAATGCCCTACCGTTGTGATACCTGTCCAAGGGTGTTTGATGTATTTAGCCAGTATCTCATTATTTGATATTTTTACCAGTATCTAATATAATTTAATTTTATACTTAATATAATTTAATATTGTATCAATATTTAGTTGTGATATTTTCAGCAATTTATTGTCAATTAAGTGATGAATGTCACTCTGAGTAGAGCTTTGTATTGCAATTACTTTCTGAATAGCATGCAGCGTATACAATCACTTTTGAGTCCATAATACATATGTGTCTAGTGTTTTACCAAAGCTTAGGATAAGGGCCATAAGGGCTTGGGTGACAGTATCAGTGAATATTTTTTGAGGTAGAAGACACTGCAGAAGGAATTATTTATTTGAAAAAGAAAATTATCCACTATATAAACATTTGTTCACAGATTTGTAAGTTATGTTTATATAATGATTTCCAGAGTACTTAAAAAATGAAACTCTTATAAATCAGCCCTGTTAAAGTAGATGAATCTTTATAACTAGATTAGATACGAATGCGTGGGGGGAAAAGAAGAGACAGAGAGACCCTAGAAAGCTGTAAATGTTATATGAAACCCATTTTTATAATCTCTGGTATTGTCTTTTTAATATTTTGAGCTCAGAGTAAACCTCCTAATTTATTTTATGCCTCTTTGTGAGAGGTATATAATCTAAAGCTATAAGCATAACTTCATTTCAAAGTTATAAATAAAAGTCCCCAAAAGGGGAAAAATAAGTCAGATCTATATTTTGTATGATATGCAGGAATATTAGATAACATAATTAATGATAATAGAATGGAAATAAAATTAACTTCTACATGTATGTCTTTTTTTGGCAAAGATAAAGATACTAGGGGAATTATTAATAATAGTTAAGTAGGGGTAGGGATCATGGAGGGCATATTTCTATGAAAAGTGAACTTCAAATTCCTTCCAACTGTGATGGAAAATAGTCTTGATTTGAACAATTTCAACAAATATATAGCTGAGTGGCAGAATACAAATTTTATTGATTCTTCAATGCTAAGTTTTCTTATAGTTTGATTAAAAAGAAAATATCAACTAATAGTTGAGATAAAAGAAAATGAGTTATTTGATATGCTATAGATCAAAATCTTTGCACATACAATATTTGCATTTGTTGCATTTTTTCAGATTTTTGTTTAATTCTTCATATGTTTTGCTTATAGTATGTTTTCTCTTGGCTTAATTGTCTTATATGGCAGGAAAAAATCTAAGCAAATCATAATATGTACCTGATTTAGCTATAAAAGTTATCAATTAGACTATCTACTTTTGATGGCTTTAAATCTGGTAAAGAAATAGGATCTAGAGAACTAGAACAAATGGGTAACTGCATACATGCATATTTGAGGCTTAAGTTTGATCCCAGTTGTGCATGGTCTGCCTTAGTAATGCTAGATGGGGGTGGAGCTGAAACCAAGTATTCAGGCATATGACAGTCAAATGAAGCATCACTAGGAGCAAATCATGAATTACAGCTCAAAAATGCCCGATGATCCTCAAAAGAAAATGAAATACTTAAATTAATATATACATTTTATATACTTCTGGTGGGGAATGCAAACTGATACAATTTCTTCGGAAAACTCTGACAGAATCTTCCAGGACTAAACATCTACATAACCTGAGGATGAGTAGTACCATATCCTAGGTATCAATAAAAACATGTGGTAATGTTCATCAAAAGATAGGTATGAGAATATCCTGGTAGTCTTATTCACATCTACAGTCATCCTTCATTAATAACAACCGGCTGTCCATCAGCAATGGACAATGTTGAACCATTCAAAGGATGGAATATAATACTGTGATGAAAATAAATTAGCTACTTCTGTATATCATAAAATGAATGAATCAGACAAACCAAATAATTAAAAAATATGAAGAGTGCCATTGTATATCCATATGTATAAAATGTAAAATAAAAAAGATGAAAGTAAGTTATAATATATAAGAAGGAAAATATTGACTCAGATCAAAGTAGTGAATAGGAATTTAGGAATGTTTTTATTTGATATGAGTAACAACATAATTTATTTGATATAAATAACAGAAATAAGTAATATTACATATGTAATGAGTAATTGCATATGATTAGTAAGTTTAGCAAAATATTAAACAAGGGGGGCCGGGAAGGTGGCGCTAGAGATAAGGTGTCTGCCTTGTAAGCGCTACCAAGGAACGGACCGCGGTTCGATCCCCCGGCGTCCCATATGGTCCCCCAAGCCAGGGGCAATTTCTGAGCACATAGCCAGGAGTAACCCCTGAGCGTCAAACGGGTGTGGCCCAAAAACCAAAAAAAAAAAATTAAACAAGGGTAATTAAAAATAGATTATGTTGTAAAAGTTTGTAACATTTACAAAATAAATTGACTTGATTAATTTTTTTATCATATTAAAAATCTCAGCTATGGAATACCTACAGTTGCAGATTCTCTGTGCTCCTGAGCAAATACATATATACACACACAAATCTCTGTATGTTTCATCCTAATTTATTAATGGCTTCTTCAGTATCACTGACCCTCATACTGGGAAGAGATTTTCAACATCATGAAGTTAATGTTGTCTGCTACTTTTTCTCTCCATGATCATATTGCTTTGGTGAATAAAAGTCCCTGAGTGACTGAAATATAGTTGTGACCTCATGAGGCTAGCTTTACTGCTATCAGGACTCCAATCTATTTTTATGGGAGGTACACCCAGAAATGATCGGGAATTACTCCTGAATGCACTCAAGAATTGCTCCTGATAGGTTCAGGGGAACATATAGGATGGACAGGTTCAAGCTCAGGTCAACCCAGGGCAAGTGAATGTCATAGCAGCTATACTATCTCTCTAGCCTCAGAACTGGTGCTTAAAACTACCATTTTCTATGCATTGGTATTTCTTGTAACTTTTTGAAATTTGGAGTTAAATACACAAAGAATTATGGTGATGTTACTTATTTTGAACATCATACCTTGGATATTCAATTAAAGCATATTCATTTGAAGAATATTTGTCATCATATTTCACTCCTTTTTAATTAAAAGACATCATCACACATAAAGCAATATATTCGTCTATGAACTAACTTCTCAATAGTTTCCCTCAGAGATAAAATATGGTAATGCTACCATATTAGTCTGCATTTACAATTTCTGCTAATCCAATAATAATTTACCCTTCCAATAATAAAGGTTCAATTACCCCACTTTTTTACTCAGCCTTTTCCTGCTTTCAATACAAAGATTAACAAGTTCAAAAATCATTCATTGATGCAACACCTTTACTGATTATTGTCTATGAGTCAGTGTAGCTTTGAGGATACAATGGCAAGTAAATATAAATGTGACGTCTATTCAGTTAAGGCTTTTACTCTATTAAGATTACTCGCCAAACAGTTTTATATATATATATATATATATATATATATATATATATATATATATATATATATATATATACAAGCAAAGATGCAAATATGATATTGCTGCATAGGAAAAGCAGAGGGTGTAATGAAATTATAAAACAAGATGCCATTATTGTTACAGAAACATTTCCTGGAGAAATGATTACTGAGTATAGAACAAATAAAAGTCAAAATAAGTGAGACAAAGTGTCATTGAGAGAGGAAACAGCATAGTCTTGTACTTATGGCACAAAGATAAAGGGGAACATACCATACTCAAAACATAGGAAAAAAAGACCAGTATCACTAGCACAAAGAGAGTAAAGGATGTCATAGATGAGCTAAGTGCTAGCCAAGGAAGGACCGTGGTTTGATCCCCCAGCATTCCATATGATCCCTCCAACCCAGGGGCAATTTCTGAGAACTTAGCCAGGAGTAACCCCTGAACATCAAACAGGTGTGGCTGAAAAACCAAAAAAAAAAAAAAAAAAAAAGAAATAGATAGATATCATGCAATGAAGAAATGAACGTTAACATTAATTTGGGGAAGGATTTGGGAAGAGAATAGGCTTCAAATGCTTATAAATCACATCCTTTGGAAAATAGTTGAATTAAATCACCAAAAAAGACCCTGGAAATTCTAAAGTATTTGTGAGAAAGTGCTTGAAAAGCAATTGTGAGGAGACTCAAGTAGTGTATAGGGATGTAGGCTATTGCCCCTGCATGTGACTATCTCTCGTTTAATACTCCACAACATGCATTATCCTCTGAGCTCTGGCAGGAATGATTCTTGAGAACAAATCCAGGAGTAATATACAAGTAACATCTTGTATGGCTCCACAAAAGGAACAAAAATAAAAAATAGTTTTGGAGTGGAAATGTTATATTAAAATCTAGAGTAGGATCTAGAGGGACAGTGGAGAGGATGTTAAATTTTTAAAGAAGCAATACCCAAATAAAGATGACAATGAGATACCATTTTACACCAGTGAGAATAGCACATATTAAAAAATATTAGAAACAATCAATTTTGCTAGGGATCTCATGAAAAAGGAATTCTCATCCAGTGCTGGTGGGAATGCTGTCTGGTTCAACCCCTGTGGAAAATAGTTTGGAGGGTTTTCAGTAAACTCAGAATTGAGCTTGAATATGTATGACCCAGTAATTCTACTTTTGAGTATCTTTCCCCAGGACAGAAAAATATTCATTCAAAAGAATATATGAGCACCACTTAGAACTTAATACAATAGCTTAGATTTGAAATCAATATATATGTCCAACAACAAATGAGTGAATCACTTCAGATGCACTACATATATACAATGGAATAGTACATAGCTCTGCAAGAAGGAATGCAATATTTCAAATGGGGTTTTCTAAAACAATCTTGTACCCAGAGTACAGTGAGGAGAAAGAAAGTGGATGGGGAGAAAAGCAGATGTGAAATAATGGAAGACTGGGACCAGGGGGTACAGTGATATTGGTGGTATCAAGGAAGGAGAAAAATAAATATTCAAACCATGAAGTCTACAACATTGCAATCATGAGACCCCAATTTTAACAACTTAACTTAAAAATCTACCCCTTGAAATTTTCCTATACATGGATGGACATAGAAACTATTATTCCGAGTGAAATGAGTCAGAGGGAAAGAGGTACATACAGAATAGTCTCACTTACATGTGGGATTTAAGAAAAATATAAGATATTATGGTAATAATGCCCAGGGACAATAAAGATGAGGTTTGAAAGGACTAGTCCATGATATGAAGCTTACCACAAAAATTGGTGAGTGCAAATAGAGAAATGGCTGCATCAACAACTATCATGATAATGGTAGTGAGTGAGAGAAATAGAATGTCAGTCTTGAAAACAGAAAGGGACTGGGGAAGGAAAGAGATGGAGGGATTTTGTGGTGGGAATGTTGTAATGGTGAAGTTTTTTTTTATTATATAACTAAAACCCAACTACAAACATGTTTGTATGCATAGTGCTTAAATAAATCTATTAAATAAAAAAATTGATATACAAAAAATTAAAAAAAAAGCTGCCTCTTATGATGGCAGGCTTGGGGAGAGAGGTATGGGATGAACTCTGCGAACATTGCAGGAAGGAGGTTGACCATAGTTGTGGGTTAGTGCTGAAACATTGTCTAAAGCTCAACTATGAATAACTTGGTAAATCACAGTATTCTAAATAAAAGAGAAATGCATTTTTAAAAATAATAAAAAGAAGCATCATCAAGAATCTGGCAGCCAGGTGTGGAGTGGGTCATCATTTTAAATGTTGAAATCACTCAAGGTTATGGCCAGTTCTGAAATAGAGTTGAAAACCATCACTTGGTGCCTGAGGCTTTCATAAATGAAGGAAGGTGACCAAGAGGTCACAAGTGACAGACTACTGCTTGTAGTTGCTATGGTTCTTAAGAAGCTGTATAATTTCTCTGTGAGAAATTCCATTATTTAAAGGTTAATGCTGATGGCCATTACAGCTGAACATGATTATAGTATTTATTAGCAGTATATAGCCCTATAATTTTATGATTTAAATACTTCTTCAAGATACCCAAAGGTAAGAGGAAAAAAAGTCTTAAGAATAAAATAAGCAAAAATGTGCACAAGGGGATAAGCCTAGAAAGACCCTTTCAGGTGAGTAAATGCTCAGTGAAGATGCTGACATCCATTGCACTATACTTGGGTGTCAACAAAGGCTGCTGTTTAAATGGGTCAGGTAGTGTCACTGTGATTCTGTGTTAGGAAGAATTAATTTGAAGTAGTTGAACTGAAAATAATGGAGGAAGAAAGACCAAAGAAATCACAGCTATGTGTTAACTTCAATCACCAGGGATTATGCTGCTCAGACCCCAATAATCTTAATAATAATGAAATGCTAGAGATTGTATAGAGTATGTCAGAAAATAATATATTTGAGACTCAGTTATCAGAACTGGAAAATTTTAATTTGTGTTTTTGGACCACACTCAGCATTGCTTATGGCTAACTCCTGGTTCTACATTCAGAGGTCATTCCTGGTGGACTTGGGAGAAAACATGAGATGCTAGAGATTGAACCAGGTTTGGCTGCATGCTAAGCAAGCTCCCTACTCACTGCACTATGTTTCAGGTTCCCTGAACTAGAAATTTTCAACGTTAAAACACAGCAGTGTTTCAAAGAGACACAAACCATAGAAATAGTAGGCAAGTCAGGAAAGAGATTTTTTTAAAGGAACATTTTTGTTTCAGCGCACAGAGAAGGAAATATTCAGATGTTTGAAATGTGGATGTTAAATTCTGAAAAAGGTGAATGTTAAACTCATTGAAGAAGCATTCTGTGAACCCTTGGTCACAAATGCTCAGTCTTCACTTTTTCTTTTTCTTTGCAGCCCATGGGACTTGAGTTTTTTTTTTTTCTTCCTATATTTGCCTCTCACCCTTTTCAATAATTCCTTGCTGCTCACAGATTACTTCTTAGGATATTGTCTCCTTAGCTCCTCACTTTATGATTCCTCTTCCCAAACTTCCCTTTCTGTTTCATTCTTTTCATGTGTCCCCACATCCTTAAGGCATTGTTTGCTCTATTATGGTCCCTCTTTTATCTTTCTGGCTCAGTAATAATTTGTTTTTAAAATTTACCTTAATTAGATAATTAGTTTATAGTTTTAAAATGTATTTTTTTATTTTGAGGCATATACTTAAGGAAAATGAATGACATGTTACAATTCAAAATTAATTTCTTTTTTTTTATTTAAACACCTTGATTACATACATGATTGTGTTTGGGTTTCAGTCATAAAAGGAACACCACCCATCACCAGTGCAACATTCCCATCACCCATGTCCCAAATCTCCCTCCTCCCCACCCGACCCCTGCCTGTACTCTAAACAGGCTCTGCATTTCAAAATTAATTTCTAATCTCAAATGGAGTAAAAATATGCTAGAACTTGCACAGATTTTTCATATGACTCTTGCTCAAACGTCCCATGAGAGTGATCAAGCAGATTTGGTCCTTTTTGTGCCTGCTTTTCTAATGTATTTTTGACCATAAAAATCAAATCAGAAAAGCAATATTTAATCATGAAAATATAGATGCAGATTTTTCTTGCTTGCTTAACTCTGTTATACATTGTCTCTAAAAACTATTGAAATTTAAACCACTAAGATAAGCTTTTAGAATATGTATTTTCTTCTAAATATAGCTTCATTTCAGTCTAAAAATTGTTCTGTTTCAGACACATCAATAACTTAGTTTTGTTTTTGTGGGATTGGACTGATATTACCCTCCCAAGCAGCACTCAGAATAATAGGGTCTACTATAAACCAATTGGCTAGAACAGTTCTATACTAAGCTGCTGGTAATGCTTGGAGCCATTGGGGCTGGGGATATTAGGGTTACCCATAGTGATAAGGGGTATTTTGTGAGTCTCTGAAACAAAAGTTGATCTTGAGGCTCTAATGCCTGAGATATCTTCCAGGCCTTTGTTTATGTTTCTTCATTCTGTATTTGGCTCAAGAAATGAGTAAGGAGAAAGAAGTAAGGGAGTTGAGTGTAGGATGTTGGGAATGACATCCATTAAATAATGGATGTTTCTATAAAAGGAGTTGGGGAGGTCAGGCAAGTAGGAGGCGATGTGAAAGAATGCAGTTGTGGAATATCCAGTGGAGGGGAATCTGCAAATACAGAGACAGAAGTAGATTTATAGTTGACAATGGTTGGGACCTTTGGGATTGACTGTTAATGTATAGTTTCTTTGGGAGATGATAAAATGTCCTGGACTCAGTCAGAATGGTTGCATAAAATTATGACCATATTTTTAAACCCATAGAATTATATACTTTAATAAAATGAGGAAGAAAGAAAGAAAATCCAGGAGAAAAGGATGTTAAAACATAGGAAACAAGTCAAACATGTCTAATACTAGATAAGATCAATACTGATTAAAAGGATTTAGGATTTGGTGATTAGGGAGTCAGAGATGAACTGAAATAGAACATCAACAAAATAGTTCCATTCATCTCTTCCTCTCTCTGTAAACATATCACTTGAGATTGTTTCTTCACATAGTTTTATCTCTTTGGCAGAAAGTGTGATGATTCTGCAAACTCAAGCATGTGGTTTACATAAACTAAAGTGACATTCCTGATGAGTTTTACAAATTCTGAGTATATCTACTTAGGCTCAATGGAACTTAGTCTGAGATTTAATTTTCCTGCCATTCTAAAATCAACTCCACATTACACAGTTCAGTCAGTTCATGTTGTCTTAATCTCAAATATCATTTTGGAGATCCTAAATGACACAGGCATGACCTTCTTTGAATTTTGATATGAGTTTCTGTGGTGTGGGTATTTGCAAGTTACTTCCTCTGCCTATGTCAGCTCCCTGATGGAATACCTGTGGCCTTGTGACTTTGAATCAACCATATGTTTTCTCTAAGTGGTATTTACTTGATTTATAAATTAAGGATTATAAATCTTAATGTGAACTTCTCTCATAAGTAAATGTGAAAATTATGTGAAAACTCAAGCAAATGTGTTTGTGTGTATATATTAGATCTATATATTTAATTGATATCATCATAGAATAAAAAACAAATTATTTGAATATTTTTCAATCTTGTTTGGTATAAGAACACCTTTAGGGGCCAGAAAGATAGCATGGAGGTAGGGCATTTGCCTTGCATGCAGAAGGATGGTGATTGGAATCCTGGCATCTCCTATGGTCCCCCGAGCCTGCCAACAGCGATTTCTGAGCATAGAGCCAGAAGTAACCCCTGAGTGCTGCCAGGTGTGATCCAAAAAGCAAATAAAAAGCACCTTCTTTATTTCATATACATAGGATCAAAGACTTTAAGTGATATTAATTAATGTGTGCCTTAACTAGTACAACTGATTGAGTTAACAGTGTTTGAATAAAGAAAATGTAGTAGCATTCCATGGTTGACTTTTCTGTTATATTTTGTTATTAATTTGTTTATTACTGCTTTTCTCTTAGGTTTCCCAAATGAGCCTGCTGCTGTCATTGCTCTCAGTACCATTAAAGAATGGCTGGCCAAGAATCATCAGGAGGTAGGGAGAACAGCACAATTAGTGAATACTAAAGATGGTGTGATTTGATCTTCATTTCAGAGAGCAGATAAATCTGCTCCCTAAAAATCAAATAGACATTGCCATTAAGTCATAAATAGCTAACCATGCTTCATTTCGGTTACATGGATAATTAAATAGTTTTTATATAATTAGTTAACTCAAGGGAATATATTGATGGATTTTGGTGATGAATATGGACAAAGGGATATAATCAAAGTAGCCATGATGTTCTTTAAATATTTAATTTATGTAATATATATTTATTATGCATAATTTAGAGTAGGACACAGTTCATTAATATTCAGGTATTATCATATGCTATTTATGTAAAGAGGTAAATTATTTTGTTCACAAGGGATTCATGGTGCACAATATTGTTTTTGCAGCCTAAACTCATTCTTAAAGTGTGGGATTGTGGTCGACTTGAATAGTTAATAGCAAAACTGTAATTGCCGAGATTTTTAAAAAGCAAAACTAATCATCAAATTACACTGTCCCACCTATTTGCCTAGCAAATAGATTCCATAGTTATGTTTAAGTTTGAACAGAAAAATTTATCAAGTAAGTAACAATAACAAAAAACCCCAATAGTGAGATATTATAAAGATTCAGATTTCAGAATATGGCAGTTTACATATTATAAGAGCATATAATATTACATATTATAACTTGCTTCATACAGTGCTTACTCTTCTCATTTTTTTCTCTGAGTTTTGTTTCCTTAAGTATCTCTGTATTAGAAAAAAAAACATATACTCTAATATAGGCTATGAATTTAGCTTTATCCTTGTTTAAAAATGTAAACTGTATCAGCATGCTATGGAAGTTTTCCCAGCTCTTAGTGTTGGTGTGTGTTTGTGTGTGTGTGTGTGTGTATTGTAAATTGAAATCACGTTCTTACACATACAATGCAAATGCTCTAGGGTTGAGCTGCATTGTGCTCAGCTCTTTATACTCAAATGTTTAAAGAAATTGCAATGTCATTTTCTGCTAATTACTACATGTTTGACATTTCTCAAGTAGACATATAAACATCATTAATGTCCACATTTAAAAATCAGATAGACAAACATGGGTTTCAGTGCTTCATATTTTGTTTCTTCTTACTTTAAAAAGAATGTGAACAGTAACTTCTATTAGTAAGATACCAATAGTAATCTCAGAGAAGAATAAAAATGAAAATAGCCAATCTACAAGGCATGTATTTTTGATAAATCATGTTACCATTATATACCCTTCTCAAATATCTTGAGTAGATATTGCTACCCATATCAGCATCTAAAATTCAAAGGTTACACATTTAATAGTCACAGAGCAGTGTTTCCTATTGACTTGCCATTTCTCCTTGGAATGATTCTGAGGGCAAGGAAATATCAGCCCACGGTAGAATGATACCTTCAATATACTTCTTTATCATAATAAATTCTCATTCATTTGGTTTTGCTAAAATTTTGTCATGAGTAGAAGTTGCTAATTGATTTATTATGTTCATGCAAATCCATCATTCCCATTAAAATAATCCAAGGTTTTTCTCCACTGATAAAAGTGGGTATTGTGTTTTCCTGGTAGGTGATAAAAGTGCATATAATTTTTCAAATGGTCAAAAAGGTGATAAAATGTAAATGTAATAATTTATTTACTGATTATTGCTTAATTTTACCTAGTGATTGTCTTTAATCTACTGTCTTTCAACATGATCATTACAATGACCTGTTTGCAAATTTGTTTCTTCCTTTAGCCCAGGCTTTCTTATTATTTGGTCCCCTGGTTATCATGCTGTGATCACTTATGTGATTTTTTTTTACCTGTTCAGTTTCTTGAAATAGGAGGGCTCAAAGATTTCCATAAGAGTCATGGTTGGGAAATTCTGTACTCATTAGCTACTCAAAAATTGATGAGACATAGAACCTTTTTAATTTGGAGTTTCCACATGATTGGTTGTGCTCGGACTTTATCTTTTTGTGTCTATACTTTTGGTTATATACTACCTTCCTCTTTTTCACTCTTTTAAAAAAAATTCTTGTAGAAAAATTAAGTAAATCAAACTAAGCAAAACAACTCCAACTCTTGTATTGCCATTGAAACTTTAAGTGTATCTTGAACAGATTCTCTTTAAAAAAGCCTTCAGGTAAATGTACATTGCATTTATTTTTATTTTATTTATTTATTTTACTATTTTGAAAGCAAGTAAATGTAGAGTAGGAGAGTTGATACAGGGGTTAGGACACTTGCTTTGCCTGACACAGGTTCCTGGCACCACATATGGTCAGCTAAGTACCACCAAGTTCTTGCTTTTGTTTTGTTTTGTTTTATCATAAAAGTAAAAGCAAGTAAATATTAAAAATTAATATAAAATATATGTACAAACTTATTTTACATTGATTCACCGGTTCATTGTAGCATTATTTTGACATCCTGATTATTTGAACTATTTACCAGTCTGTTTACTCATTTGCTGATTATTTACTGACTCCTGCTACAGTCACCAGTTTTCTAAAAACAGGGCACAGAATCCTGACAATAAATATTTTCCTTATGGTGTTTAGTCTAGGAAAAGAGAAACACAAATCAAACAAAGACACAAGTTCAAAATGTACTTTGCAAAGTAAAACAGGGTATTCGGTAGGGACACAAAGAGTTAGTACAGCAAGGACATATGCTTCATATGTAGCCACCTGAGCAAGAGCCAGGAGTAATCCATGAGCATTGCTATGTATGGTTTAGCCCTCCCTCTCACCACCTGACAAATAAAAAGCAGTAGATTTGGTTAGTGAGTTATTTGATGTTTGGTGATATGGAGGTCACACTGAGGAAATTGCTGAGACCAAAGTTTGTATGACAAGGGAGAGAAAAGTTCAAGTCACATAGAGGACTCAGGAAATTCCTACAGAGAAAACAGCAAGAGAAAAAACAGAGGGGAGAACAAGGATATTGTTTTCAGGTAACATTATAGAAACAGTGTGTTTGGAGCAAGGAGATCAAAGAATGACTAAAGACAAATATGAACAAATCAGCAGGGGTCTCATAAACCAATAGTATTTTGGTTTCTGAGAGTTTGGAAGAGTACTTTAAAACAATTCCCTTTAAAAAAAAAGTTTCAATGCTATTTGGAAAATGAATTAAAGCTGTCAGAGAAGAGAAAGAAAATTTATCAATAAGCTCTTACACTAAATTCAGGCTAAATGATGATGCTTCTTTGGAGTAGAGTCTTAGGGGAAGAGGAAGTAATGGTATAAAGTTTGAAATATAAACCAAATCTGGTTTCCTTTTGATGTATAAGCCAAACCAAAGGTTGGACAATAAAGCTAACATGATTTGGGAATTATTATCAGCAAGAATATATGCTGCAGGTACAATAACCTCCCAAACATTAATGTGAAAAAAAGCTAAGATTTACTTTTTGCTTAAAGTTTTTATTTTTAATTTCTTGAGCCAATTGAGGACTGTAGATTCAAGAAAAATGGAGGTCTACCAATTCTCTACCACCTGAATATCAACTATCACATGACTTGAAAAGAAGAATAATCAAGTTATATCTCTAAAATGCTTTTACAAAAGAATTTTTCACAAAACATCTCTCACATTTCTTTGTACAGAGGGCTACACCCAGGGAATAAAGAAATGGTGATCCTCATATGTCTGAAATAGAGTCAACTACAAATCAGTGGCTATCACAGCAGTAAATCAGAGGTTGTCTGTGAGGAAATGGATAAACTAAATAGCAAATTGGTTTATGACCTGAGTCCTGGATAAATTTTTGTGCATTTCTGAGAAGTTGGTAAATGAGTATACTTGTAATAAAAGCTTTCCCTTTATGAAAAAAAGTTTCATAAAATTTGAGGTGATTATAGGTATGTAATAAGGTTTGAAACAGAGAGTCAGATACTTGTTCTAAAAGTTTAGAAAAGAAGTTTGGAAGAAAATATAATGAATCTGATTACATGATTACATTGAACTTAGTTTGGGTATTAATTTGAGATGGTTTGCAAATTTCGAAAATACACTCAAGCTAGTTTATCTGAAAAAAGATATCAATATCAAGATATCAATACACTAAAAAATACCTTGGAATTCAAGGTCTGAAAATAAAGTAAGATCTTGTGAGCAATCAAAAGTAATTTCAAACAAATCCAACAAGAAAAAGAGTTTATTTTCCTGTAATTTTAGCTTTGCTTTCTTAGAGTCGCTTATGTCTTTAATTCATTATTATTCTTTTTTAACACCATATCTTCTCTGCTCTTTACCTGGTTAGCAAGAACCTTTCATGATTGTGTCAGCTTATTCATTGCTCAGTCAACACTGCTTCAAGCAAAACTTCTGTTATCTCTGTAGAAAAGGACCCTTGAATATTTTGTTTTTTTTTTAAATATGTACTACATAAAATGTGCAAGGCAAGCAATTTACCCTCTTTGCCATCTCTTCAGCCCCTACTAATATTGTCATGCTTCCATAAGTAGTCTTACTTCTCTTTGATAATTATATTATATCATAGGGCATAACTTTATAATTTTTCTTCATCATATTGTTCATTCATAATCCAATTAGAAAGTGAGTAAAATGCAGAAATGTGAAAAATTTACATTTTGCTCTTTTAACTTACTATCTGATTTAATATAATCATGAAAAACCTTTTGATTTGAACTATGGAGGTGGTTGGGTATTACCTATATCTACTAATAAGGTTATTCCTGATTCTGTCCACAGGAATAACTCCTGACAGTGCTCTGATTACTCTATGCAAACACAGGGATCAAATAGGGATATCTGTATTAAAGACAAGTACCTTGCTCCTGTACTATCTAACCAGTTTAAACATTATTTTTAAAATAAACAATAGTAATTTTACTTGATTTAGTTACATAAATTACCTCCAACTTGTGACTAGATATTTATATATCCAAAGATACCTTCTAGGAGAACTTGGTGCCAATGGAAAGAACTAGGAGAAAATATCTTCCATCACTTACTATATACTTGTTTAGTGATCTATGCCTGTGGTGGGAGGGTGATATTCCTACCAAAAATTTAGGGGAACTAAAAAACAGAGTGAGGGAAACAATTGACTGTCTAGACCATTTGACTCTGTCTGCAGTGACTCTGTTGGGACAGATGAAATGGTGAGTTAATAAAAAAGAAAGGAGGTGTCCTCAAAAGAATATAACTGGAACACAAAAAGTGAATTATCTTAACCTAAAAATTATAATAGCAGCTGATTAAAATATTGAAGCCTTAATTAGAATATTTACTACTAAGCATTGAACAATTACTTTGAGGAAACCACTAGATGAATTATCTCACAACACAGAACAAAAAATATAAAAAATGAATCATGACCAAAGTGATAAATTTTCAACATGAAGTAGGCAAGAGATGAAGATTTCCCACCGGTATTTTCAGCTGAATGAAGAATTAAGATTTTTTGACTTTAGGTCAACAATAGTGAATATCAGAGTTGGCTTTAAAAAAAATTGATAGCACATGGCATGTTAACCTTTTCTATTTTTCCCAAGTAGAACTTTTTTTGCAGAAACCTGTAAGCAGAGCAAGGGGCTGCTATGGGAATGAGCAGCGGAAATGAGGCCCAGACATAACTTTGGGTAGCTGTTCTGCATTATCATCTGTAGTTTCATGCATTCCTAATTTTTTGTGCAATCTAAAAATATCTTTCCTTTTAAACTAGTGATTCTCCCACTGTGCCAGTCTGTGGTGCCCTTTCATATCTGGAAGGTAGCCTGAAACTTGTTTGCACAATGCCTGATCTATTGTTTTACCACTGGGACACACTCATATGGCATTTGTCTATTGGTCTCTGGGGCAATGTAAATATTTGTATTTTTTCCCTGAGAAAACTGAGGAACAGGATGCTTTAATCCCTCTAAACTAAAAGAGTCTGATGGGTAAGAGATAGTTCTCTCTGGTGAAGGGCAATTGAGTGATATTAAATCTCCCAGAGGATCCCTATTCTGCAGTACTGAGCACTTACTAAAGTTAGCAGTAAGGCAACTAGCTGAAGATTCTAAGATGGAAAATACATGGATTTCCAGGGAACTTATAAGCATGGAAACCCTAAAGTACTAACAAGACTCGGTTGTAGCATGACACTAGGAGGCTGAATGAGAGTTATACCTGCTGCATAAAAGAAGTTGCAGTTCCTGAGACTAAACCATAACAGCATCTCTACTACAAAATCCATTTAATTCAGTGTTAAGCTGAAGGTGCAAGTTTTCTTTTAGTGCCAGTGGAGTTTGGACATCTTCTTAAAGATAAAATTAGTTTTAGAACAAAATTAAGAAGATCAAGTAGCTGAGACTTAACATTCTAAACAACAGTAGAAGATCGCATTGCCCAAAAATGGTTTCATTATGATGCATTCTCATGAACATTTTTGTATTTTCCCTACATACTGATGGCCCCTTTCTCCACAGCAGACAGATCTTTCTTTTAGGGTGGGAGCAATTTAGGGAGAACACCTTCATTCAATATTTCCATCTCCTTTTCAGACCCTTAGCTTACTTAATTGCAGGCAGGAATCTGAACTCTGTTTTCCAAACCAAAATCCATTTAATTCAGTGTTAAGCTGAAGGTGCAAGTTTTCTTTTAGTGCCAGTGGAGTTTGGACATCTTCTTAAAGATAAAATTAGTTTTAGAACAAAACTAAGAAGATCAAGTAGCTGAGACTTAACATTCTAAACAAGCTTATTTAGAATAAGTCTCAGCTACTTGATCTACTTGTCATTTCAAATGGTTTCTCTGCACCTTTTGAAGGAAATACAACTAGAATGCTGACTTCTTGCACCTCCACAGTGTGGCTTCAGTTTGGCTGAGCTTGACAAGGTGAGGTAGTTGCCTTTCTAGGACAAAGTTGTTCACTCAGTAACTTGTTGGGTGCCAAGGCCTTGGATTATGCAATAAAACCTCAAGAACAACTGATGGTAGTTAAAGAAAAAAAACTAGTTTTGTGTTTATTTAGATTCTGCAATAGAAGATACTGGTTTTCATTCATGGAAAGGAGTTACCTGTCACCATCTTCGCATTCTAACATTCAGACATACAATCCACACAGTACTGAAAAAAATAAAAGTGAATATAGTCCTCTATACCTGAAATTAGAATAATCTGGTGAAAAAAATTATTCTATATTCCCACCAAATCACATGCTGTTTTTGTCCTATATTAGCAAGCCCAGGGTCCTTCCTACCTGTTTCTCATGGTGTACCACAAAGAAACCATTACGGTGTACCACATTTTACCTTCACTATCAGACATGCACTTCCCTGTTCTTAGGATAACTCTTTTTTTTTTTTAAATTTTTATTGTGACCAAAGTGCATTACAAATCTTTCACTGCATCATTTATGGTACATAGTGACAATGAATGAGGGGCATTCCCACCACCAGTGCTGTCCTCCCTCCGCCCCTGTTCCCAGTATGCATCCCATATTTCCCTCCTTTACCCCCCAGAATGCAACTGGTCTCCACTTTACAGCTTGTTATAGATTGAGCATCCATTCCACCGTCATTGGAGATAAAAAGGATAAGAAAAAAGGGAGAAAAAAATTGAACATATACAGTGTTAAAAAAATGTTTGTTGCTTTTATTTCAGAATCACATTACAGTGCACACACACAAAAAGGAAAAAAGAATAATGGGTCTGCTTCATGTCACTGACATCAAACACTTATGGTTTTTGAGGTTCTCAAAAGGGCAACTTAAATGAAACATGAAATAAGGCCTGCATTTCTGATGGAAAAATTATATCCCTTACCCTAAGCTTTAATGCCTGTGGATTATTATTTACAGAAACATAAAACACAAAATGCACCATCTTTCAATTCTATTCAAAACAGGGGTGTGGTTAACATGTATAAACAATTTAAGTGCTCAGTGTTCTCTCTGAGGAATATCTTTTGATATATAAAATACCATTTGCATATCTATGCTACCATTAATTATTTGTGTATGAATGTGTGAAATATAAGGTTCCATATGTATATAGGGAAAATAAACATCTTACAATAGTTGTAGGAATGTGAATGTGGTCAAAGTAGTCATTTTCTTTCCTAAAATGCAACTTAAATATGAATTTTCTGACCAGCTCAAGCATGATCTTCATGTGGAAATAAGGATGCTCATTAGCTGTGATATAACTCCAGAAAATT
Organism: Suncus etruscus; assembly: GCF_024139225.1. Taxonomy (NCBI): domain Eukaryota; kingdom Metazoa; phylum Chordata; class Mammalia; order Eulipotyphla; family Soricidae; genus Suncus; species Suncus etruscus. The sequence continues at coordinate 75,819,256 of NC_064853.1, read as the reverse complement.
ATTCCCAAGATTATATAATTGCCATGCTTCATTTTCTCCTCTAGAACCTTGATTTCTTAAATTCTTTATTTTAGAATCGATTGTGCCTCCCTCTCTCAGTTTATTTCTCCTTTCTTCATGCCTCATTCTTTATCTTCAGCCCTCCATCACTCCATTATGCCTTCAATTCTCCCTCACTCCCTTTCTTCCTTTTTTCTCCCACCCCCCTCATTATTTCCTCAGTTCTCATTTTCTTTCCTTTCTTTCCTCCCTCTTTCCTTCCTCCTCCTGTTCTTCCTTCCCTTCCTCCTGTCATCCTTCTTTCTTTACTTCCCCCCCTTTCCTTTCCTCTGTCCTTTCTTCATTCCTTATCTCCCTCTATCCTTCCCTTTATGCTTCCTTCCTGACTTCATTCTCTCCTTCCTTTTCTTCATTTTCCTTCAATTCTCCTTTAATTTATTCCTCATCATTATTTTTTATACTCATACACATACATGGGCATGCATGATTCTTATTCTCTTCATTGAATTTTATAACAAGCATTACAGAGGATGTTCAAACCAGTTTCTCTCTAGCTTCTACTGATTCTAAACTTCCATTCTTAGATTTCTAGTCATGCCCAAGCAACATATCTTGTAGAAACTTTTTTTTTTTTTTGGTTTCTGGACCACACCCAGCGATTCTCAGAGGTTACTCCTGGCTGTCTGCTCAGAAATAGCTCCTGGCAGGCACGGGGGACCATATGGGACACCGGGATTCGAACCAACCACCTTTGGTCCTGGATCAGCTGCTTGCAAGGCAAACGCCACTATGCTATCTCTCCGGGCCCATCTTGTAGGAACTTTTAAGTGCTTGGTGCATCAATAAATGTTCCCATTATAAAATTTCTAAATAGACTAATTGTACACATATCCAGTCGTTGTTTCCATGAGAACTATTTACATACATGTATAAAATTTTAGACGTTATAAATAGAATCCTGTGCTGTGGTCTTCATGTTTCATAAAACTATCCCCATCAATAGGAAGCAAAAAATGAAAAATAATATGAAATTTTCTATTTTATTTAACAATTCCACCAAAAGTCAGTTGGCATAAGAAGGAGACATCTTTAAATAATCACCTTTACACATTGAAGCTAAAGCAAAGTTGTTCAACTTCCTCTCAGCGTTATAATTTTCTGTAATACCTCTTTAAGCCTAGTTTTATTTTGTTTTGTTTTCATCCAGTATTTCTGACAATTAAAACTATAAAATGACTTTGTGGCAATTCAGTCCTCTATAATTTATAGTTTTATTTTTATTGACTTCTAAACTGACCTAAAATTGACATAAAATATCCTCCTCTGCCACCCTCATTTTAACCAAGTATATATATTTTGCCTCTACTATTTTCAGATAAGAATCTAGAAATAAAAAAAAAATTGTAGAGGTGTGGGAGTGTTAGTGCAGTGTGTAAGGCACTTTCTTACAGCAGGCTGGATCTTTGACAGCTCACAGGGTACAATGAGCACTTCTAGCAGTGATTCCTGAATATAGAATCATGAGTAACGCTTTAGCATAAACAGTAGTGCATCCTTCAAAAAAATAGGGAGAGATAAAGAATATGAAAATGTTTGTCTTTTCTGATATAGTTTTTCACTTTTATAAAAAAGATTTGTGATATTCATGATACTGTTTTTAAATCTGTGGCATATAAAAAGAATTCTAGGAGATATAAATATTTGGAAGAGTTAAGAAGGGAATAAAAACCAATATTTATTTAGAGGTGGGGTTCTCTTATGATCCATTTATATTTGAAACACACCGTTTTTATAGATATGGCAGTTTTGAGTAAAAATAAATGCAAATACATATGGCAATTATATGGGTATTGTTGTGTTCTGCAAAGGTCAATGGCTATAAAGATTAGTTCTGGGCCCATCTTTGGTGTCCATTTTTCTATTCATATTTCATATAATTCTTTAAAAAATTACATGGGCATCCTTATAGGGACTGTTTTAAATGTGTAATGCTTTGTGGAGTACTGCCAATATAAGGATATTTATCCTTCTAATTTATGGGCAGGGAATATATTATCCTTTCCTTTGCCCTTTATTATTTTGTGAAGTTATGTTGTATAGTTTTCTTTGTATAGGCCTTCTACATCATTAGTTATGCTGATTCCAAGATATTTGTTATCTGATTCACAATTGTGAGTGGAATTTAAAAAAGCTCTCTTCTCTTTCATTATTTGCATGTAGTAATTAATTTTGAAGCCTGCCACTTTACTATACAGATCTATTATTTCTAGTAGCTGTTTTGTAGTATCTTTGCCACTCCCATTTAGAATATTGAGTTTCTTGTAGATTCTTCCACTCTTTTGTTTGAACTTGAGAGTTTACTCTTTTTCTGTTAACTCATTTTTGGGGGGGGGTGGGATGGGGCTTCAACCAGTGACAATCGGGGGATACTTCTGACTATACACTCAGAGATTACTCCTGGCTCGGGGGACCATATAGGACACTGGGGATTAAATCCAGGTCGGTCTTGGGCAGCTGTGTGCAAGGCAAATACCAGACCGCTGCACTATCGCTCCAGCCCCATACATAACTCTTCATTTTGAAAATGGATCATGGGGATGGTGTCTCTTCCAGCTCCTGATTCCACTGCTAAAGATGTGATTCTGTTTTCTGGAGCAGTTCTACTGGACCATCCATGTCTGCTTTTGTTAAATCACCATAGCATAATCAGACAGACCATCAGGTAGCTTTTGTTTTCTCATATTCTTCAGTATCTTTGACATACCAAAGCTCAAGCAACATTTACTTGTAATGTCTGAATGCCTTTTAGAGGGTTCCCAACTTCCATATGGGTATGTCTTTTGACTCAGTATTAACAACCTTGACACATTTAGTGTAGGAGGAGAGACTGCCATGTTGCCTTTCTATAAATGCACTAGAATATATGGTGGTTTGAAAATACCCAACCTTTAAAACTTTATGAAATACAATCTGTTGATCATCAAAATGGTGTGACATTTTTATAAATAGGAAATAGCCCTCTGAGCATGCAGTTAGATCTACATCTGACACAAAAATAAAAATGACATTGAGAGTTGCTAGCAAAGCCCAGTTTATAGCAATTTTCATGAACTTGTCCCTTTCCTATTTGCTAGGAAGGAAGAAAGAACAATGTGTTTGCTTGATCTTGTATTCCATATGCTTGCCTACGTACTGTGATGATTGAAAGAAAAATCAACAACCCTAGCACACATGTTACTGTCTTATACGAGTTGATGTAAATTATTTGTGATAAATACTGTCCTAAATCTTGACTCTACTTTGCATTGGTGATGGGAATGTTGAATGTTGAAGGAAGGTGTTCTTTACATGACTTCTTTACATGACTGAAACTCAACTACAACCATATTTGTAATCAAGGTGTTTAAGGATATTAATAAAAAGAAAAAAGAAACTAAATCAATAGCTATTTACAGCCTCATTATTTCTCTGAGGTAGCATTTAAGGAAAGTTGGCCTTTGAATAGACATTTCTTTCTGTTTATCATGATAAGAAATACAGGAAAGTTTGACAATGGCATGATTTCTCCAGTCTATCGGCTTAAACAGAAAATGCATAGTGGAAGAAACTTACCAGCGTGGAAGCATGGACATATGGCACCAGCTTCATTATCATTAAAACTGAATTGTATGAGCTAAATTGTGAACTCCATGACACATTTGCCTACTCTGCTTCCTCTCAACTGAAATTTTGTCCATAGACTCTTAAGAGTTATATCATGTGGTACAGAGTATGATACATCAAGTGTACATCAAGGGTACAGAATATGAGTATCTTTGTTACAATAGAAATGGAGGAGAGAGGGATAGTGAAGGATAATTCAATGAATTTCATTCTTTTCTTTAGATTTCACCAAGCAAAATGTTAGCCATGGGGCTGGAGCGGTGGCACTAGCGGTAAGCCTAGGACAGACTGTGGTTAGATCCCATGAAGTCCCATATGGTCCCCAAGCCAGGAGCGATTTCTGAGTGCATATCCAGGAGTAACCCCTGAGTGTCACTGGGTGTAGCCAAAAAACAAACAAAAATATGGTAGCCGGTCAAATTATATCATAGAATTTCTGATGGTGAAAAATAATAAAAAAATGAGAAAAACTAATCAGGTAACTTCATTTTGGACACCTCACTGATACCCAGAGAGAGGAAAGGAGAGCAGCAGTTCTAAATCACACACTCTTCACAGAAAACCCAAAAAAGACAAAGAGCAGCTGAGTTTTATTCTTAATAGACCAGCCAAAAACAACAAAGCAACAAGTCCCAACAAGAAGACCCAAGCTGTAAGGCTATAGATTTAGACTTCCAACACAGAAGCCATACTCTGAATCCAGTGTAGCAAGGTACATATATTGCATGCAAGATGATAGTGAAGAATAAGCCCAGAGAATTGTATTATGACTCAGAATGATGAAAATTTAGAACTAGAGACATTGTGCACAGGTAAAAAGGAGAGAACTAGACATTAGAGAGGGATCTAGGACCGTGTACTTAAGATGTACAATAAATGATAAATCATAAGTATCTGAAGTTGTGGGTGCAGATTTTTCATACATTACTGAAAGAACCATGACCTAAGGAATAAATCAATTCCTGCAGGCTACACCAGGTAGCCTACACTTATTTTTAGTGGAAATTATTCATTTGCAGAAAGCAGTAGAAGATGAAAGGGTTTCCAGTTTTTTTTGAACCTGTGTTGAAGCAAAATTGGTAAAAATTAGTTTAAAGTGAAATATTTACTTAAACTCACTATGTAGTAAATAAAGGGATATGCATGTTATATTTTAGTAACATATTGCAAACCTTGGGGCCTCAAAGGAAAAAAATGGGGAAGAGAGAGAGAAAGAAAAGGGAAAGAGAGGAAGGAGAAAGAAAGAGGAGAGAGAGGAGAGAGGGGAGAGAGGAGAGAAAGGAGAGAGAGAAAAAAGAGAGGAGAGAGAGAAAGAGAAAAAGTAGGGAGGGAGGGAGAGAGAGAGAAAGAGAGAGAGAGAGAGAAAGAGAGAGAGAGAGAGAGAGAGAAAGTTGCCTCCCAGATAGCCAGGCTGGGGAAGTGGTTGATGATTGTAGAAAAACTGAATTTTGAGGTGGAAAATGTGCACTGGTGTGTTACTAGTGTATGATCAAAACTCAACCATCAGCAACCTTTTAAACTATGTATCTCACTGTGATTCTATTAAAAAAATAACAGAAAAAAAGAAAGGAAAGTTAAAAAAATCATCATGTACAGTGGAAAGGGCACTTGCCTTGCACACTGCCAACCCAGGTTTGTTCACCAGCAGCCCATAGAGTTCCCCAGGTATTACTATGAGAGATTTCTAAGTGCAGAGCTAGGACTGAGTCCTGTGGTACATAATCAAAGAAACATAATTCACAAGATTTTTAGCTTCTTTCTACTCTGGTCTACTGACAATATATAAAGTCTTCTTAAGGTATCCCTGAGATTGCACCTCATTATCAGCCAAAATCTTCATATTTTACTCAACAGGGCTTAAAAACACTCAAATAATCCACCTTAAAATGGGCTTTATTGAAAATACACAGAGATGTGTCAGTTTCAGACTGTTTTTTTTTTAAGTTAATTAAGGCATAATCTGGCCTTTGTGAAATTTTTACTTAATGTGCTACTTCAGAGTCGGGACATTGTATAGGAATAAATTGGATATATTTATAGTGCATTATGAAGGGCTTTTTTCTCCCTGAAGATCTCTACTCAGTATGGACTGCTTTTATTTTAGGCATCAAAAAATTCAGTTAATGGCCCAGGTATTACTGAGTTTGCTCACGTGGCATTCACTCACTCAGGAAACAAGAAGATTCAAAAAGATACTAAAAATGTTCTAAGACTGTTCTTCAATTTTAAGATTTAAAAAATCACCAGGAGGGCTGATTACATCAGACACTAGGATCAGCAATACATCTTCAACATAATGCAACTAGGAAGATACTTGACTTAAATTAAACAACACAACAAAATTTTCATCCATCTTGAGAATGATCAGACCAAACACTATTTTTTTTAATTTATAACACTGTGAGTTATCAAGTTGTTCATAATTCAGTTAATAGGCATTACATGTTCCAATACTAATCCTTACACCAGTGTGACCTCTTCTTCATCAGTGCCCCCGATTTCTCACTCACCACCTTAGTCTGCCTTATTCAAACACAAAGAAATGCACTCCATATCAAAGGCAAATATAATTATTAAAATAATATCTGCAAGGGTCAGTTTGAAATAATAGTTATAGCTCTCCATGTTGCTATTAATGTTATTGTCTATGGATTTATTGAGTTTGTATACTGCTAATTGAGCTCCCAATATCACCAAAATTTAGGTTCACTGTGCTTGGTAGATTGCTATGTATGCTACTTTTCCATCATATTTTCTGTAATACTAACTGGGATAACACTACTATAAAATATTCATGTGTTGTATGGCCATAAACACTTAAATTTCTTCCCTGCTCAACCAAATGAAGGCATGAGTTTGCATGTATCCTCTTCAGTATAAGAAATTGTTTAAATGAAAACTAAGTGAGGAAATTCTTTACTCCTGTTTATAGTTGAGGTGTGGATACATGGATGGAAAGTATAATTGTCCAGAAGTCATCAAAGTTGTCCCACTAGTTCTCTACTGATAAGCACTTGTTACCTTAGTTCCTTTCAACATGGGGGTGGCAAATAAGCTCAATGATGTCTGTTTATGTTTAATCAAATGATCATGGATATTACCAACCAACCTTTTGTGGAGTCCTGAACCAAGTCTGGGACTGGTTTTTATTTTTTGAAGGTATTTAAATATTTTTCCAACATTATTCTATACTAATCTTTATCACAGAATGTGTGTTCAGATGATTCACTCTAGGAGATGTATTTAGTACATTGTAAAATGCGTCAATAAATTATTTGAGTATTTATTTTAGTTAGAATGTAAAAATAGAGCCTATGTTCTGTATCTTGAATCTTATACATTGGTTTCTGTAGAATTTTTTTGAGAAATAGTACTCCATCATATGAAGCTGAAGGCACCATTCAGCATGGCTGCAATAGGGAATTTTCTGATGAGTCCTTATGGTCTAATTAGTCCATGCCAAAGTGTGTATATATAACACCACCTCTGTATCCATCTCTGGGTACTGAGATATGTGTCATTCACAAAGTTTCCAGCATCCCCTGTAACAAAATTAGCTTTCCTTTGTTTTTAAGGAACTAGAAAATGAGCTAATTATGCTAAAAATCATGACTGAATATTCTCACCACTTCAATATGTTTTTCTATTTGGAATTTTACTCTGAAAACAATTAAAATGTGATGAGCTCTGAGTTTGACAGTCCAAATTGAGCTACAAATGACCTGAATGTGCTTGAGCTAAGCAGAGGGCAACATAGGAATGTATTAAGTTGATCAATCATCTCCTATGTTTTCCCCTGGGTTCAGTGACATCTACAAAGTTCATTTTTCCTCCAGAATTTTTCTGTTTACAAATTTAAACTCAAGGGATATAGAAACCATATGCTACTGACTCATTTGTACTAATTCATAAAAAAAAATCTTTTCTTTAGAAGTTATTGAAAGTCTATAGAGAACTTTTTTCCCCCAACAAATTCTTTTGAGTCTTTTTGTATTAGGGCACAAAAAGATCTTATTTATTTATTTATTTATTTATTTATTACCAATAATGAGTGTCTCCTCCTGAATAACCATTGTATTCAAAAGACAAAATTAAAAAATGTAATCCTTTTTTTTTCTAAGTACAGTCAGCTAATGATTTTTTCTTAGAATGTGGGATTAAATGGATATTCTGGAAAATGTTGCTATATGTAGTAAGTGTGCAGTTAAAAATATTCTATGAGGTTGGAGTAAAATTGAAACACTCAGGGTGCATAAGCTATAAAATGATTTTGAGCAAGCAATATAGAACATTGAACTGAGTGAAATACCATCAATATACATAGCAGAGAGTGAATATGCATTCATGTGTATATATCAAACAGAGAATAGAGAGAAGCTTAGTGAAACCCTAGTTCATATGTCACCAAATTAATTTATACAAATTTAATTTTGAATACCAAAAATAATGCAGGATCCTACTCCATTACAAATAAAAGTTAATGTTTTGACCTAGGTCTTCATAAAAGTTGCCTATAACTGAATTTCAGGCGCAAATCCACTTGTACTAGTCATTCAATATCTCATATCTATTGTTTTATTATATTTATTTATTTTTTAATTAGTTAGTTTTTGGGGTCACACCTGGCAGCGCTCAGGGGTTACTCCTGGCTCCATGCTCAGAAATTGCTCCTGGCAGGCTTCGGGGACCATATGGGATGCCAGAAATCAAACCAATGACCTTCTGCATGAAAGGCGAAATGCCTTACCTCCATGCTATCACTCTGGCCCCTGTTTTATTATATTTAATATGGAAATTTAATATAAAATATATATTCACTTGATATAAACTATAGCAAAAGATATTTTATACTGTATGTAACTGTATTTCAATTGTTTCACTGTTTCATTCATTCGAAAATTAGTTTATAACTTTACATCATATAATTATAGAGTTTAAGAATAAATTATTTCAGTAACAGAATCGTTTTTAAAATAGTTGTTTAAAATGTTTAAAATTATGTTTAAACGATTAAAACATCATTTTAATGGTTTGATTTTAATAGCATTTATTATGTTTCACACATTAGTTACATCACACTTTTGAAAATGTAACAATCTGACAGTCTTTTGTAACAATTTTTTTGGGGGGCCACACCAGTGACACTCAGGGGCTCTGTGCTCAGAAATCGCTGCTGGCTTGGAGGACCATATGGGACACTAGGGGATCCAACGTCTGTCAGTCCTAGATTAGGGGGTGCAAGGCAAACACCCAACCACTTGTGCAACCACTGCGGCTCCTCATAACAAATTTTGTTACAAAAGCTACTTCTGTTACTTTGTAATAAAATATAATGTAACAATTGATTGGCAAATCTGATAAATGGGATAATTAAGTATTATATTTACATTATTTATATTTTTATAAACAAATATATATAAATTTCAGTGCTTCTTTTGTCTAAACAATTCATTTTGTTTTTGTTTTTTGGGGGGGCCACACCCGTTTGATGCTCAGGGGTTACTCCTGGCTATGCGCTCAGAAATTGCCCCTGGCTTGGGGGGACCATATGGGACGCCGGGGGATCAAACCACGGTCCTTCCTTGGCTAGCGCTTGCAAGGCAGACACCTTACCTCTAGCGCCACCTCACTGGCCCCTAAACAATTCATTTTGATGATCTTAAGAACTCTACATTGTAGTTAATGTAATCCTAACTCAGAAATACTAAGCACGGTTTCAAAGACAACATCGCAATTATATCAAAAATTTAAATTATAACTCAGAATTCCAAATCATAATCATAATGACCAATGATATTTTTCCCTTCCTGAAGAGAGTACGGTATCCTACAAAAGATCTCTTTTTTCTTACAAATTAATTTGAGTGTGATTCTGATTTCTTTATTCCATTATGGCATTTAGTCCATTATACTCTGCACATTGTTGTTCATGGCTTGCTTGCTATTCTTCTTTAACTTTGTATGAGACGAATGTGGGAGATTTGTTCAACTTTTTAATTACTTGCAAAGTTCCATGATCATATTCATTACAAGTTAGATGAAATAGCTCTTAGACTCTCCTAAGTCCTCATGTGATCCAGTCAGAGTGAAATAGCCAGTTGGCATGCCACTACAGAGTCATAGATACAATATTAGCTCAATAACTATGTCTGACAAAATGATAAGCCAGCTGCCAAAATAATTTTAATCTTCCTAATTCTTACAAAATTCAGCTCTATCTTTGTTTAAAGTATACACATTTTAATCTTTACCTCCCCAACCATCGAAGTATCCCTCATGAAATCACAGAATCTTCTTCTTATTACTTTTGTTTTGTTCAAATATTAATTAATTTGTTAATTTCTTTTCTACTTCATGAAAGCTTGGAAAAACACATATTACTTGCACTTTGGTAGTGGATTTACCTCTTAGCTTCTGTCCTATAAACTTGAGGATACAGACTATTTTATTTTTACCTGTGTTGTTTCTGTTGGGGTAGAGGCTGGAAATTAGATAAATAATTATTAAAATATTTTGATTCAATGAATGTTTTATATTGAGTATACATGAATCTAATGCAATAGTGTCATATTGAACATGTTTGTGTTTAATGTTTGGACATAAAAATATATTTTTGATCTATATTATAGTGGATTTCACATTAAGATCCAAGCCTTTATCTGTATGCCCCTTCTTTTTCATTTCTTTATATTTTTATGGGGTGCGTCAGTGCTCAGTGTTTATGCCTGATTGCTCTCAGGATTCATTTCTGGTGGGCTTGGAGAGCCATAGGGGGTGCCCCAGATTGAATCTGTGTCAACTGCATGCAAGACAAATATTCTGCCTACTCTGGCCCCATACCTTTCCACCTTAAAATAAGGTTAAAATACAGCTCTAGTATAGAGATCCAAGCAAGTTTTGGACTTGACCTAGGACTTGACCTATTCTTGTTTTCACTTTTATTTGATAATTTGTGATAGCATTCGTTTTATGTCTAAATGAGAAACTTTGGGCTGATAAGATAGTACCAAGGGTAGGGTGCTTGCCTTGTATTCAGCTGATCAGGTTGGATCCCAGAACCCACTTACGGTTCCAGAGCATAAATTTCCACCAGGTAAAATCTAATCTTAATAAGCTCTGCGTATAGCTGGATATGACCCCCAAATGAATAATAAATAATAAGAGAAAGTCATTCTTCTAATGAAAGTGGGGAAACTGAGATTCCTGGAAATTCATCTCCATGAGCCTAAGCTTTGGCACTATTGATCAATAAATAGCATACATAAAGTTTATCCCCTTTGGCTCTCTGACCTTTGTTTCCAGGCAAAGGCTTCTGTAATTTCTAAAGTAAAGAGAACTTAGATCTTAAGTTTTTAACTTCTTTAAACTATAATTTTAAAATAATTTCTCATTTTATTTAAATGCTATATTTTACAAAATTGTTAATAACAAATGCATGGTATTTATTTCATGGTATTATTTCATGGTATTACAGCGTACCCACTACCAGTGATGCTTGTTTCCAAATATGTCTTCTTTTAAAAAATATCTATTAGATGATTTCATAGTTTTCATATATAGTTCTAAAATCTGATTATCTCAATTTAAACATATATGTTGGCAAGAGATCTGCTTAAGAATATGAAATCTTCAGAAACATGGGCAAAAATGTGGGCAGTTTAGACTCACATAAAATTTTTCTAATTGTATTCCAGTGTTCACTAATAAAATAACAAATATCTGGTGTATCTCTGATTTTACATGCTATTTATATATGGGTGGTACTTAGTACCTTTTCTTGTAAGTTCTTGTCTTGTTTTGAAGAATCAAAATTACTCTATAAGAGATTATATGAAAAAAAATTTTTTACTCTCCTCTGATTCATTAGCAGGAACAATGCAACTTGCAGTGACTATTTTTGAAGAACACAAATTACAACTTGAGAAAGCCATTATTTTCATATGAATCTGAAAAATGCTAATAGAATATAAACAGGTTGCTTAGCTATAGATTAGTTCCTTGACCTGTTGCTTACTTTTGCCCTGTTGTCACTAAAGATAGGCATGCATTATTTGTGTGTTGTGCAGGGAAAATGATCATGGGTCAGAAATTCATATAACTAATAGTAGATCATTTGTCCAGAGACACCCACAATAAAGCTGAACTCCTGGGATACTTCATGGCACATAATTTCAGGTGTCCAATGAGCATGAAAGGCATCAGGCTCGTGGCTGCCTGAATGCAGTGTGAGATGTCAGACTCTGACATTTAATAGCTGAGTTGATAGTAGTCAAACACTTCTCAAGGTCAAATTCATGCAGAAATTCTGAGAAGGTGCAGAATCACTAAGATCTATAATGACAATGTTGATGAGACTGATGAAAAGGTGGTGGCAACAGGATGAGTCTCTAAAATAGATTGTGAACGATTTATCCCCACAACAGCAGTGCCAATTGACAACGCCAAAGTGCTAATTCAATACAAACCACTGGAAAATATTATATATTTCTGGCTTCGTGTGGGCAATTTTATACATATCCTTAGCTATAGGCAAGCCAGATTATTTTGCAATAGATGGAGGGGATTTTTTTGACCTAATTTTTTCTTTGTATTTTTGCATTATCTCTTTGCCATTAGTCTTCATCATGTCCTATTTCAAACCAAAAAAGAGAAAGGGAAAAAGGAAGACATGAGAAACAAGAAAAAGGAGGGATGTTAACAGGAAGAAAGGAGAGAGGAAACATTTGTAAAAGTCCCTATTTATGTATATGTACATATAAGTATATATAAAACTTGGAGTTAGAGAGAGAGGAATACATATAAAATCAGGGACATCAGTAGCAGGAAATGTGTGCTAGTGAAGAGTATTTACATTGTATGATTGAAATTCAATCATGAACAAATTTGGAACTGTGAAAAAAAGTGTATTATGAACAACTTTGTAAACATGATATTTAAATAAAGTGATTTTAAAAATCTCCATAGTGTTCAATAAACATTAATTGAGAGGCATCAGAGAGGTATAATGGTTAGGGCATTTGCTTTGCACATGGCCAACCAAGGTGCAAACACTGGCATCCTATATGGTTCCTGAGCACTGCTGGTGTAATTGCTAATTACAAAGCCAGGAGTAACTCCTGTGCACTATTTTAAATGACCTTATAACCAAAACCAAACCAAAGCAGAACAAAACAAAACAAAACAAAAAAACATGAAATGAGAAAGACTCATGGCTATTCCTTTCTAATCCCTGAATAGCTAGAATAATATTATAACTATTTAGGGCCCCTATTATAGCTTAGTATTTTATTATGTACTGTTTATAAGATATGAACTAGCATTAAGTACTTACACTAAATATCTTTCTAAACATTTATACTTATTTATATTCACGATTTATACTAAATATTTTGCTAAATGTGAATTTACAACACTTCTCTCTGTATGTGGTAACTTCTTTCCCAGTTTTTCATAAATAAGAAACTGATACATATTGAAAGTTAAGTGTTACTTTAAATAATCTGACTTGAATTAATATAATTTTCTATATATTTTGTGTGGGTAAAGAGTATCTTTTTTATACTTATTTTTTCCTTTATTTAAACATCTTGATTACAAATATGATTGTGATTAGGTTTCAGTCATGTAAGGAACACCCCCTTTCACCAGTGCAACATTACCACCACCAATGTCCCAAATCTCCCTCCATCCCACCCCACCCCCACCTATACTCCAGTTCCCTCATTCATTCACCTGTACTCCAGTTCCTTCATTCATTCACATGATTATGGTAGTTCTCTGTGTAGTTATTTCTATAACTGCACTCACCACTCTTTGTGGTGAGCTTCGTGAAGTGAGCTGGAAGTTCCAGCCCTCCTCTCATTGTCTCTGAGGATTGTTGCAAAAATGACTTTTGTTTTTCTTAAAACTCATAGATGAGTGATTCTATTCTGTGTGTGTCTCTCTCCCTCTGACTTATTTCACTCAGCATGATAGATTCCAAGTACACACATGTATAGGAAAATTTCATGAATTCATCTCTACTGACAGCTGCATAATATTCCATTGTGTATATGTACCACTGTTTCTTTAGCCATTCGTCTGTTGAAGGTCATCTTGGTTGTTTCCAGAGTCTGGCTATTGTAAATAGTGCTGCAATAAATATAGGTGTGAGGAAGGGGCTTTTGTGTTGTATTCTTGGGTTCTTAGGGTATACCCCTAGGAGTGGAATAGTGGGTCGAATGGGAGTTCAATTTCCAGATTTTGGAGGAATCTCCATATCGCTTTCCATAGAGGTAGGACTAGATGGCATTCCCACCAGCAGTGGATGAGTTCCTTTCTCTCCACATCACTGCCAGCAGTAATTATTCTCACTGTTTGTGATGTATGCCAATATCTGTGGTGTGAGATGGTATCTCATTGTTGTTTTGTTTTGCATCTCCCTGATGAATAGTGATGAGGAACATTTTTTCATGTGCCATTTGGCCATTTGTATTTCTTTTATTCTGTTCATTTCTTCTCCCCATTTTTTGATGGGATTAGATGTTTTTTTCTTGTAAAGTTCTGTCAGTGCCCTGTATATTTTGGATATTAGCCCCTTATCTGATGGGTGTTGAGTGAATAGTTTTTCCCACTTAGTGGGTGGCTCTTGTATCCTGGGCACTATTTCTTCTGAAATGCAGAAGCTTCTCAGCTTAATGTATTTCCACCTGTTGATCTCTGCTTCCACTTGTTTGGAAAGTGCAGTTTCCTCCTTGAAGATGCCTTTAGTCTCAATGTCATGGAGTGTTTTACTAACGTGTTGTTCTATATACCTTATGGTATCAGGTCTGATATCTAGGTCTTTAATCCATTTGGATTTTACCTTTGTACATGATGTTTACTGGGGGTCAATGTTCACTTTTTTGCAAGGGACTAACCAGTTCTGCCAACACCACTTGTTGAAGAGATTTTCCCTGCTCCACTTAGGATTTCTTGCTCCTTTGTCAAAATTTAGGTGATTGTATGTCTGGGGAACATTGTCTGAGAACTCAAGCCTATTCCACTGATCTGAGGGTCTGTCTTTATTCCAATATCATGCTGTCTTGATTGCTTTGTAGTACAGTTTAAAGTTGGGGAAAGTGATGCCTCCCATTTTTCTTTTCCCTAGGAGTGCTTTAGCTATTCGAGGGTGTTTATTGTTACAGATGAATTTCAGAAATGTTTGATCCACTTCTTTGAAGAATGTCATGGGTATTTTTGAGGAGATCACATTAAATCTGTATAATGTTTTGGGGAGAATTGCCATTTTAATGATGTTAATCTTGCCAATCTATGAGCAGGGTATGTGTTTTCTTTTCTGTGTGTCCTCTCTTATTTCTTGGAGCAGGGCTTTATAATTTTCTTTGTATAGGTCCTGCATGTCTTTGGTCAAGTTGACTTCAAGATATTTGAGTTTGTGTGGCACTACTGTGAATGGGATTGCCTTCTTGACGTCCATCTCTTCCCTATAATTATTGGTGTATAAAAAGGCCCTTGATTTCTGTGTGTTAATTTTGTAGCCTGCCACCTTGCTATATGAGTCTATTGTTTCTAAAAGCTTTTTGGTAGAATCTTTAGGGTTTTCTAAGCAGAGTATCATGTCACCTGCAAACAATGAGAGCTTGACTTCTTCCTTTCCTATCTGGATTCCCTTGATATCTTTTTCTTGCCTGATCGCTATAGCAAGCACTTCCAGTACTATGTTGAAGAGGAGTGGTGAGAGAGGACAGCCTTGTCTTGTACCAGAATTTAGAGAAAAGGCTTTTAGTTTTTCTCCATGAGGATAATATTTGCCACTGTCTTGAGGTAGATGGCTTCATGGGGCCGGGAAGGTGGCGCTAGAGGTAAGGTGTCTGCCTTGCAAGCGCTAGCCTAGGACGGACCGCGGTTCGATCCCCGGCGTCCCATATGGTCCCCCAAGCCAGGAGCGACTTCTGAGCGCATAGCCAGGAGTAACCCCTGAGCATCAAATGGGTGTGGCCCAAAAAAAAAAGAGGTAGATGGCTTCAACTAGATTGAGAAAGGTTCCTTTCATTCCCATCTTGTTGAGAGTTTTTATCAATAATGGGTGTTGGACCTTATCAAATGCTTTCTCTGCGTCTATTGATATGATCATGTGTGTTTTATTTTTGTTGTTGTTGATATTGTGTATGATGTTGATAGATTACGGATGTTAAACCATCCTTGCATTCCTGGGGTGAAACCTACTTGGTCATAGTGTATGATCTTCTGGATGATGCATTGGATCCTATTTGCCAGGATTTTGTTGAAGGTCTTTGCATCTGCATTCATCAGGGATATTGGTTGTAATTTTCTTTTTTGGCAGGATCTCTGTCTGGCTTTGGTATCAAGGTAATGTTGGCTTCATAAAAGCTGTTTGGGAGTGTTCCCTGTTTTTCAATTTCATGGAAGAGCCTGGCTAGGATTGGTAGTAGCTCCTCTTGAAAGGTTTGAAAGAATTTATTAGGAAATCCATCTGAGCCTGGGCTTTTCTTTTTGGGCAGATGTTTGATGACAGTTTCAATTTCCTCAGTAGTGATGGGGGTGTTTAGATATTCTACATCCTCCTTACTTAAATGTGGAAGGTTATAAGTGTCCAAGAATTTTTCCATTTCTTCTAGGTTTTCATGTTTAGTGGCATAAAGTAGTCTCTGATTACCCTTTGGATCTCTGTAATATCTGTCGTGATCTCCCCTTTTTCACTTCTAATACGGGTTATCAGGTTTCTCTCTTGCTCTCGTGTGTGTGTGTGTGTGTGTGTGTGTGTGTGTGTGTGAGTTTTGCCAATGGTCTATCAATCTTATTTATTTTTTCAAAGAACCAACTTCTGCTTTTGTTGATCTTTCGGGTTGTTTTTTGGTTTTCCACTTTATGAAGTTCTGCTTTCAGCTTTGTTATTTCCTTCTTTCTCCCTATTTTTGGTTCCTTTTGTTGGTCATTTTCTAATTTTATGAGCTGCGTCATTAAGTTATTCAGGTATGCCCCTTCTTCCTGATGTGTGCTTGTAGAGCTATAAATTTTCCTCTCAGGACCGTTTTTGCTGTTTTCCATAGATTCTGGCAGTTTGTGTCTTCATTATCATTTGTTTCCAGGAAAGTTTTCATTTTCTTTTTGATTTCATCTTGGACCCACTGGTTGTTTAGTAGCAGGGTGTTTAATTTCCAATTGTTAAAGTTTTTCTTTTGTGTGCCTTTGTAGTTCACATATAATTTCAGAGCCTTGTGGTCAGCAAAGGTAGCCTGCAAGATTTCTATCCTCTTGATTTTATGGAGGTTGTTTTATGTGTCAGCATGTAGTCTATTCTAGAGAATGACCCATGAGCATTGGAGAAGAATGTATATCCAGGTTTTTTGGGATGTAGTGTCCTATATATATCTACTAGTTCTCTTTCTTCCATTACTCTTTTCAGGGCTAGTATGTTTTTGTTGGGTTTCAGTCTGGTTGACCTATCAAGTGTTGATAGGGCCGTGTTGAGGTCTCCCACAATTATTGTGTTATTATTGATGTCTTCTTTTAGATTTTTCAGTAACTGTATTAGATAATTTGCTGGTCTCTCATTGGGTGCATATATGTTTAATATTCTGATTTCTTCCTGTTGCACATATCCCTTGATTATTACATTGTGTCCATCTTTGTTCCCTTACCACTTTTCTGAGTATAACGTTGGTGTCATCAGATAT
This sequence comes from Suncus etruscus, assembly GCF_024139225.1. Taxonomy (NCBI): domain Eukaryota; kingdom Metazoa; phylum Chordata; class Mammalia; order Eulipotyphla; family Soricidae; genus Suncus; species Suncus etruscus. The sequence continues at coordinate 75,801,915 of NC_064853.1, read as the reverse complement.
TAATATGGCCACCCCAGCTTTTTTGAGTGTGTTGTTTGCTTGGATGATTTCCCTCCAGCCTTTGATTTTGAGTCTATGTTTGTTCTGACTATTCAGGTGTGTTTCTTGTAGGCAGAAGAAGGTTAGATTCATCTTTTTGACCCAGTTTGCCACTCTGTGTCTTTTAATTGGTGAATTTAGTTCATTGACATTGAGGGAGATTGTCATAGGATTTAATGTCATCTTTGTAGATAAGTTTGCTGTGTTTGTTGGTCTCTCTTGTCTTATAGTAGACCTGTCAGTTTTTTCTTTAAGGCTGGTTTATCATCTGTGAAATTTCTGAGCTGTTGTTTATCCATGAAGCTATTTATTCTTCCTTCAAACCTGAACATGAGTCGGGCTGGATGCAGTATTTTCGGTGAGGCATTCATTTCATTCAGTTTTGTCACAATATCCCACCACAGTCTTCTGGCCCTGAGAGTTTCTTAAGATATGTCTGCTGTAAGTCTTAGCGATGCTCCTTTAAATGTAATTTCCCTTTTTTATCTTGCTGCTTTTAGTATTCTATCTCTATCTGTGGGATTTGTCATTGTAACGAGGATGTGTCTTGGGGTGCTTTTCTTTGGGTCTCTTTTAGCTGGTACTCTTTAGGCATGTAGGATTTGGTTGCATGTAGTCTTTAACTCTGGTAGTATCTCTTTGATGATGTCTTTGACAGTTGATTCTTCCTGGAGATCTCCTGCCTGGTTCTCTGGGACTCAATGATTCTTATATTGTTTTATTGAGTTTATCAAAGACTTCTATTTTCATCTGTTCGCATTCCTTGAGTACATTTTCCATTGCCTGATCGTTTGTCTTAAGGATCTTTTCCAATTTTTTCTGCTGTGTTGAGCTTTTCTGCATCTCATCTTCTAGAACTCCGATTCTCTCCTCAGTTGCTGTTACCCTGCTGGCAAGGCCATCCATTGAGGTTTTCAGTTGAGCAACCATGTTTTTCAGATCTGTTATTTCTTTGGATTTTTCTGATCTCTGTCTTTGTGTTCTGTTCAGATCGATCTATGCTTTCTTTGAGTTCTACAAACATCTTCTTTTTTATTTATTTATTTTTATTTTATTTTATTTTATTTTTTTTTTTTTTTTGGGTTTTGGGTCACACCAGACAGTGCTCAGGGGTTTTTCCTGGCTCCGTGCTCAGAAATTGCTCCTGGCATGCACGGGGGACCATATGGGACGCCGGGATTCGAACCGATGACCTTCTGCATGAAAGGTAAATGCCTTACCTCCATGCTATCTCTCCGGCCCCCAAACATCTTCTATATTACTATTTTAAGTTCCTTATCTAAGAGATTAATCAAATGGTTGGAATTTTTTAGGTGTTCCGAGCTATCATTTTCATTCTCTGCGCATGGTGTTTGCCTGCAAGTTTTCCCCATTGTCACGCTTGTAGTGTGATTTTTCCTGCGTGTTGTGGTGGGGTTTATTGGTTAGAAAGAGTGATCTTCTGCTGCCTCTAGTTGACAGGCACAGAGAGATTTCCCTTAAAACCTTCAGAGTGATCAAAGGCACACCAGGGCGGAGCCTCCGCAGGCCAGAGAGCTCTGCTTATTGGTTGGCAAACCCCACAGCCAGACTTTACTCACTGACTCCCTGGGCAGCTTCAGAATGCAATTTTTGGGGGGTGTGCTCTGTAGGCCTCTGAGGAGACCTTCAGGTATTCAAGAAACACAGACAGGCACAGAGAGATTTCCCTTGCAGTCCTCAGAGAATTTGTTGTGGTTTTTTTTTTTTTTTTTTTTGGTTTGTGTACCACACCCAACTGTGTTCAATATTTACAGTTGTGCTGTAAAGAAAAAGCCTTATTTTTGCCATGCACATAGGGCTCACACCTAGCAGTCTCTCAAGACAAGTGTCTTAACTCACTCTACTTTTCTACCAATTTGCCTCCACAAACAATTCTTGGAAAGATCTTTCCAACAAAAGGTATTTATGAAAGCCCGAGTTTGCTAAGAAATACAATGGACATAATTTGTGAAAAGTTATTGAATATATAAGCATCATTTTAACACTAACTCTTAGCTTTAATTATGGAAGAGAATTTCTTCTAAATTAATGACTGTTTTGCAAAGTAGTTATAATGTTCTGAATGAACCAGACATTCATCTTTCGAGTAGTAGCTTGTTCTTCTGGCTTGCACTAAGTCTTACAGACAGAAATGAAAATCTCCAGACACAAAGCAGAAATGTTTTCAATCTTCACAACAGTTTATTAAAAATACCTGAAGTACCTTAGTTGATTGGTATAAGCTAATTTGCGAAAAGAATTTTTTTTTTTTTGAGGAAAAGAGGAGAAGCTTAGAACTGTGTACAAAGTAAAAGAAAATACTCTTTGGAAGTTGGGGAAAGTGGTTATTCAGAAAGAAACAAATCAATCAATTTCATGACATAAAATAAGGACTGAATAAAAAAAGCACATGAGTAGAAGAATTAGTGATATAAGCTGATGACATTTTAGAAAGCTTTGTGGTTAGGAAGAGTCTAAATTATCTATTAGTATAGATTGCATTTGGTGCTATAAAGCCATCTATCCTCTAGGCAAAATTCAATATAGATAATTCAAAATAAATTTCTGGGAGAAATCTACAATATAAAGATAAAATTTCCATTGTAATTTTTAGAAGTATTTAATTTTGTGGGAGGTCACATCCCACGGACCTGATAGCTATTTCCGATTCCCCAAATTTTGGCTCACTGAAGAGTTGCCTCTGGTCCATGAAATTGATTGAACCCAAACCTCCTGGCATGCATGCACACTCTCATTGGGCTATTTATATGAGCCCTTGCTGACATATTTCGATGGTCCAATATCAATGAGCATATACCGAAGACTATTTCCAACATATGGAATGGAAATTTGAAGAGAATGGTGAGTGCTTATGAACAAAAATTAGCATAGCAAACACTATAAGAACAAGGTACTCTTCAATTTTGTGACTTTTATTTGAAACTAAAATAATAATTTATTCTGAGATTAATTGCAAGTTATTACAGGTATGTTTTCTATTCTTCAAATTTTCAGAGCTTCAAAATTTCCTCATAACAAAGCCCCACAGTCAACATGAGTTGTGAGGATGATTAGAATGGATTTCACTAAGAGGTTACACTGGGGAGGCAGAGGATAGAATTCAAAATCAATGAATACATCTTACATTGCACACAGGTATGAAACAGAAAGTCAAGACATATACAGACTGAAAGGATTCATTTTTATAGTTTTCTTAAGACAGTACATTGTCACTTGTCTTCACAACACTAACACATCCATCTTTACACTCATTTGTGATTATGGGTTTGAAAAACCTGCCATGACCCAAACAGAGATCTCACTCAAGTTTATCACTAGAGGATTCAATTTCAGCTTGTCTCTCTGTGTCTCTTAAAATATATTTAGTGGCAAGTGGATTTAAAATAAAGAGAAGGGACAGCGAGAACAAATATGTGATTAGATAAATGTTCGGTCTGTGCTTCACTCTGGCTGGAGGTAAATCTTCCTATCGTTGTTACCAGCAGTGAACTGGGTAGAATTTGATGCTCTAGTTTGAAGATAGAGGCAAGGAAAAATGGATCTTCTACAGCAATTCAAACTATAATTAAGAGTGGTTTGGTGTTCTTTTCAGCATGTCTTTTCATTTCTCAGTGAGCATGGTGGAATTTCTATTAATAATAAAGATATTCTGGGGATATAGAATTAGGTAATAGTTGACTGTAGTTAATTGCCATTTATTGTATTTCCATCAATTCTGTCTGGTACTACTGCAAGTAGACAGTAGATTTGAAATTGCTGGAAAAATAAAATGTGCATTAAAAATAAGTTGTTTTAAGTTTAAGCATGTTTGTTTAGTGACTTTGGAATTGTGTTGTTTTTGTTTTTTTTTTTTTTGAGAATTTCATTTTTTAAAGAAGTGATGGATATGTAGAAGCCTGGTGCATTTTCAGAGATAAGATTGGAGCAAGGTGATCAGGAATATATTTATAAATTATATCAAAATTAAACATATGGTAGAAACTTACTTTCATTTCTTGGGAAATCTATCACTTCATTACACTCCAAACAAAATTATTGGTAATCAAAACCTACTGTATAAATAATTAGGGCACAGACTTTTGTTGCTGTTATTCTTTTCTTTATTTGGGGGGGCACAACTTTAGTGCTCAGGGATTACTATTGGCTCAATGACTAGGGACCATTCCTAAAGGGCTCAGGGGGCTATATCTGGTGCCTGGGATTAAATACATATCAGGTATATGAAAGGCCAGTGCCTTGCTCATTGTTCTATTGCTCTCATCCCATAAATGCAGTATTTTAAAGAACTAATCAATGTTCAAAATAAATTACTATCATTTTATATCAGTGATAACAATGATCAAATGAAGATTTTTCTGTATGTTTATTTTTCTACAGTAAATTTTAAGTGAAGGTTTAAGAAGCCAGGTCAATTTTCATGCAACTCTTAAGTATTTTATTTGACTATAGTTTTGGAATATTGGTTCTTTGAAGAAATAAAAATGACCTTTACGTGGTTAAACAGCCTTTTGCCAATTGCTGAAGTTTCTAGGGTTTAGTTCATGCATCTCTGAAGGGAGAATATCATGTTTAATTGACAAAACTGTTGAGAGGGAACATTTTCAAAATTAGGCAGCAGGGTACATAATTCAATGAGAGAATTCTGAGCTGTCACTCTGAGTTAGATTGACTCTGAAGGGGACACCTCTGTAAATTTGACTTCCTAGTTATCTTCTCCACTATAAACAATTTTGTAAATTATGTATTTTAAAAATTATTTTAAAACTAGAATTGAATATTTTTTTTTGCTTTTGTCTGTTTATTTTCATTTTTAGCTTTTAGACAACACTTCACAATGTTCAGGGCTTACTCCTAGCTCTGCACTCAAGAATCACTCCTGGGTGTTCTTGGGGGACCATATGAAATTCTTGGGATATACTGTGGGTAGGTGACAGGCAAGTGTACTGTACTATTGTTTTCATCTCCAGGATTGAAATTACTTTTGAGCACATATGTTTAACTTAGAGTCACTAAGCTTGATGTATAATTTGAATTATTTAATTTGATTGGCAGCCCAGCACAACAAGAATACTCTCATCTACTATCAGATCAGTTAAAATTGGAAAAAAAGCATAACTAAATGGTTATCCACACTAGTCTGTCTTCCAGTAACCAGTATTCTGGCTACAGTACAGGGGGAAGAGACTTGGATGTGACATTTCCCTTGTGAAAGATGGATGAGTGGGCAATTGGCAGGACTGGCATGCATGTTATAAATTAATTTGGGTCAGAGTGATAGTCACATCCATATTCATTGTGATCTCTGTCTTGGCCTTGAGCACTGTTGGGTTACACCTTATTTTACCCAAAATAAAGATCATCCCTGGTTTCTTTTTTTTTCTTGGGGGGGGGGTTGGTTTTTGGGCCACACCCGGTGGTGCTCAGGGGTTACTCCTGGCTGTCTGCTCAGAAATAGCTCCTGGCAGGCACGAGGGACCATATGGGACACCGGGATTCGAACCAACCACCTTTGGTCCTGGATCGGCTGCTTGCAAGGCAAACGCCGCTGTGCTATCTCTCCGGGCCCAATTAAAAACATGTTTTTTTTTTGGGGGGGGGAGGTGTTTGGGTCACACCCGGCAGTGCTCAGGGGTTACTCCTGGCTCTATGCTCAGAAATCATCCCTGGCAGGCACGGGGACCATATGGAATGCCCGGATTTGAACCACCGTCCTTCTACATGAAAGGCAAACGCCTTACCTCCATGCTATCTCTACGGTCCCCATCTCTGGTTTCTTTGTATGTTTAATTTTAACTTAGATAAACAAACCAAACAGAGATTGTCTTACTTGTAAACTTGGGTGGGTTTATTACCCACCCCTACCCACCCATGGGTAGTCCCTGTACCCAACGAAAACGGTAGTTTTGGCAGGAAGCAGGAGCTCCGTACTAGGGAGAAGACTGCCAGACTACACATGTTTCACCCTCTGCCTGGTTTGGATTATTTCATGTGTGATCCTGATTCAGACTCGTTCACTTTGGTTTGGAAGTAAGGCGTGTGGGGGGTGATTTTACAGAGCACCTTTGAAGGTTTCATAAAATACAGTCTAACTTCATGTGAAGTGAAAGCTAAATTTATTCTCAAAATATTTTGCTGAGTGTAGGACATTGTCAAGTGTTTCATCATATGAGTTAGTATAAGATTAATTTGGGTTGAGTTCAAACAAAATGTACTTTTAAAAAGTAAATCTACAGAGAAAAGCTGAAGGTCTAGAGTCATTTCATTTTCAGAAATGAGATGTTTGTATATGAACCTGAAGTTAAGTTATGTGCTTCAGAAATACAGCTGGGAGACACATCTGGGTCAAAGGGCTTAATTAGGGCACATTTCACTGATGTCTTCCTTTGCATAGGGAGTTGTTTTCTCACTGTGTTTTTGTGCATAAGAAGTGAAGAAACACGTATTTGTGTGTTACTCATAACTCATCCCACACTGTGCTGTAGTCATTAACACATATCGGAGAAACAGAACTTTCTATGAATCATACCTAACTGTGTTCTTGGGATTGTTCCTTATTATGCTACAATAAAATTCAGATTTCTACTACATTTTAGAATAATTAGTGAATTAAACCTCTCCATATATCAATTTTATTTATTTACATTTTTAAAAAATTTTTGCAGCCATATCCAGTAGTAATCGGGGGTTACTTCTGCCACTGCACTTAGGGATCTCCCCGGTCAGAGTTGGGAGACCAACATGGGTGCCAAAGAACAAATTCAGGAAAACCTTGTGAAATGCGCATTCCTAACTACTATACTAATTCCTGAGCATCTTTATTTTAGACTGCAGATGAGGCTTAATTTTATTCTTTCTCTGTAGAGGTGTGGTTATAATTGCTGACCATTCTAATGTCTAGTACAGTATTAACTGACATGCATTGATCCCTATTAAAATCTGATTTGTGTCAACATATGATCTAACAATACCATGATACAGGTATTATTTTAAATATCTAGTTTTAAATATTTTAGTTAATTTTAAACATTGAAAAACTAAGACAGTTAAAAAAACATACTTAAGCTAGTATGATATTCTCTATAATCTGAAACCAAAAGCTCTGATCTAGGCTCACTTTAATTCTAATATAATAAAATTAAAATCCTCTCTGTGTGTACATATGTGCTTATTTTCGAAAAGCATTGAAGAGATTATAGATTGAATAAATAGTTTTTGTATTACATTGTTTCTCTATTTTATTAATGGTGAAATTGACACATGACATTTCTAAATGTCTTTGTTTCTCAAATTTTATGCTTCTCCCTGGAATATAGTTATACCCCAGGGACTGATAAGCACCATCTTTATAGCGTGTTTCCACATGATTATGCTAACTAGACAAAGTGATCTCTCTTTTGAACTAAGCATCCCAGATGTGACACTGGATATTTGCTAAGATAATAAACCAGAGTAAATTAACTGATTCTTACAAAATTTTTATAAAATGATAAATTTGATCTTAAATTTTCTTAAAATAATATTGTCCTCTTAAGTTCATTTAGTAAATATAAAAGTGCAAATATATTAAAATATATATGTTGCAAACCAACATAAATGTATCTGTAGACAAGACCTGGCTTATGGGCTGCCATTTTAGAATAGCTTGTTTTAGATAGACAATGGATGATCTATAAAGGGTTTCTTCTTTAAAAAGAACAGAGTTGGAGTGATAGCACAGCAGTAAGTTGTTTACCTTCCATATGGCCCATCCAGTTTTGATCCCGAGCATTCCACATGGTCAGCTGAGATTGCATGAATAATTTCTGAGAATAGAGCTAGGAATAAACCCTGAGTGCTTCTGGATATCACTCAAACAAAACAAAACAACACAAAACAAGCAAACAAAAAAGACAGGTTATAACCAGGAAAACTCTAGGACAAGAGTATTTCTTGTTAAAAAAAAAAAACAACACACAAAGTATTTTGTACAAAATACAAGAGTGTTTATTGTTTTTTTTTTGTTAAAGATTGCTACCTATTCTATTATTGCCATTATTCTGAAAGCTACTTAAGATGGATTTTTCTCTTTTTACTATATATTAGGAACAACTACCTGCAACTACTTAAATTAAACTTAATTTAGTAAAATTAAACATACAGTAACTTATTGTCACCAATCAAATTCTATGTGTTCAGTGATCACGTGGGACTATTAGGAACTGTAGTAAACAGAGAATAATAGAACATTTCACTCACAGCAGTAAATTCTATTGAATAGTATAGCTCTAGATTCTTTGACAACCCAGTCTGTGTTGTGTTTAAATGACATAAGAGAATGTTCACATGAAAGGAGTTGTTTGAAACTGAATAGTCTGTTTCCTTAGAAATGCCATTCCTGGCAGTTTGCCTATGTAACTGAAATTTCTGTAGTAGGAATACTGGCTTATGCAGTAGTACAAAGAATTTTACTAGAAAGAAATGCTAGTCATATAATTTCAGTAATCTTTGCATTAAAATCAAAGAATACATGTAAATAAATTATAATAAAGTAAAATAAAAGTATTTTATGATCCGGGTATTTGGTCTCTAATCCATTTGGATTTTAACAATATGAAGCTTATCACAAAGAGTGGTGAATGCTGTTAGGGAAATAACCACACTAACAACTAGCATGACAATGTTAATGAATAAGAGAAGTAGAATGCCTGTCGTGATACAGGCAGGAGAGGGGGAGGAGTAAGATAGGGGGCATTGGTGGTGGGAATGTTGCTCTGGTAAAGGGGTTCTCTGTTTATGACTGAAACCCAACTATAATAATGCATATACTTATGGTGCTTAAAAAAAAATAAGACAATACTTCTAAGGAACTAATTGTCAGTTAAAGGTATATTGGTTCTCAGGATGTCTCTTAGTCATCCTGATAGGTATTTCTGGTTAAGCATAATGCTATTTTATATATATATATATATATTTGGTTATATATATGTATATATATGCATATATATTTGGTTTTTGAACCTCATCCAGTGATGCTCAAGGGTTACTCCTGGCTATGTGCTCAAGAAATCACTTCTGACTTGAGGGATCATATGGGATGCTGGGTGATGGAACTATGGTCTGTCCTAGGTCAGCCACGTGCAAGGCAAACACCCTACCGCTGTGCTACCACTCTGGCCCCAATGCTATTATATATATTAGTTTTTTGGGCCACACTCATTTGATGCTCAGGGGTTACTCCTGGCTAAGCGCTCAGAAATCGCCCCTGGCTTGGGGGACCATATGAGCTCTGGGGGATAGAACCTCGGTCCTTCCTTGGCTAGCGCTTTGCAAGGCAGACACCTTACCTCTAGTGCTATCTCACCGGCCCCAACTATTATATTTTTTATTTTATTTTATTTTATTTTATTTATTTGATTTTTGGGCCACACCCAGTGATGCTCAGGGATTACTTCTGGCTATGCGCTATTATATTATTTTTAGGCCATGACTATTATATAAATCATCAAAGGCTTGGGTTATAATTCCATGATACCCTGGCTAAAGTCTATATATATTTAGTATGCTGCATCATTAAATTACTTGACAATGATTGGAATCATTGCCATAGTTGAACACATTCTAGAAAATCAATGAAATCTAAATAGTTATCTACTTCAATAGCAAGATTTTAATTTGTTTCCAAAAGTAATTTGTTTTTCATTCACATGTATATTGGCCTGGTCTTTTTCTTCAAAATCTTCAGCTTCCCTAAGTTCACGCTACCCTTTGAAATTTCAACATCATGCTTTGTACTGATACCACAGATGTTAAATCTAAAAAATATATTTATGTGCCATGGTGGTAATTAGTCTATATTTACCCTAGACTCCCCTTATATAATGTTGGTGCTTTTTAAACAGACACAAATTCTTTTTTTTATATACAAAATTTATTTATTATTTATTTTACTGAAAGATGAGCAGAAGAAATATATTTCATCAAAGACACAGAAAAGCATGGGGCCCGGAGAGATAGCACAGCAGCGTTTGCCTTGCAAGCAGCCAATCCAGGACCAAAGGTGGTTGGTTTGAATCTCGGTGTCCCACATGATCTCCCGTGCCTGCCAGGAGCTATTTCTTTTTTTTTTTTTATTTAAACACCTTGATTACATACATGATTGTATTTGGGTTTCAGTCATGTAAAGAACACCACCCATCACCAGTGCAACATTCCATCACCAGTGTCCCAAGTCTTCCTCCTCCCCACCCGACCCCCAGACATAAATTCTTTAAAGTAGGGATTTCTTGGAGTCTTATTCAATCTTTGAGATGAGTTTAACCTTGATAGTGATCCAGAAAGCGATATTAAATAAAACAGGGACTAGGTAAATGGTGATCTTACGATCACTGTATTGAAAGGGAAGGGAATAAGAACTGGAATACAAAATACACAACCAGGGAAAGACTACAGGAAGTAAAAGAAACCAGTTATTAGGATACAGGAAGAAATTATATAGAAAAGCTGTTGAGTGATCCGAAAATCATTCTTAATTTTAATTGCTTGGCCTGTGAAATCAAATAATCACCATATATCTGCCTCATAGATGACCACCTGGTCACCAATAAACCCTGGAGTATCATAGTAATTTCATGAGGACACTACTAAAATCAGATTAGCTGTAGTTTTCACTTAATTTAATGACCTAAACTCCATTTCACATTAGAGTTTTGGGTAACTAAAAATTTTGTATACTCAAGTTGTCATACACAAACTCATAAGAATAACAATTCAGTTTTGAACAAAGCATAAGTATGTTTAAAAATTCTAGTAAATCTAGTACACATTAATGCTTAGAAGGCACTGGCTTAATACTAAAAACAGTAGTGTATTGTACCTTTTGTTGGCAACCTGTTTTGTTTCCTCAGTAGGATTCAGGTTAACTTTGTGACTCCAAATTTTATTTGGACTGTTCTCTTTTATGGCCACCATTAAGCTTCTTGTACATGTAGGCTAGAATCTGAGTTGTTTTTTTGCTTTGAACTCTGCAAAAATTTTAAATTTCTTTTTGGAGTATAGAAACAGCAAAACATGTCTGTTTGAGTGACTGAAATTCCTGAATCAGCCAAACTCATCTTTCTCTGTAGAACATTTATAGGCCACTGCGACGTAATACTTAACTTTTCTTATCTAGGGTCCCCTGTAATTGATGATAAAAATTCAAGGACATCATGTAATTGTTCTCAAACATCTCATGTGATCAGAGTCTCTTACTAAATATATGCAAACTTTATCCCAGCAACATTGATTCAATAGGTCAGGGTGAAACCTTCGGTATTTTTAACATGTTCCCCAGATGATTCCAAATCTATGGAGCTGATGTATGCCAAATAATCAACATTAAAAAAGGCTTTCTTCAGAGATGGTGGAGTTTTAACTCATGGATTGTAAAAGTTGTACCATGACCACATGACTATTACAATCATCAAAATATCTTGAATTCTGCATTGCTTTTCATCATCTTCTTGTATCATCATTACAAGTTGTTTACATCTTTAGATTTGTTTATCTCAGCTATAATCCTGGATAGTTTTTTTTTGTCTAAGCCCAGATATAAACAACACTATAAGGTATTTCTCTATTGACCTCATACTGCTAGATTAGAATCTATTCCATTGTTCAGAAGTATCTGTGAAGAACTTTGTGATACTAGTAATGTAGCTTTGTAATTTCCTTACAGTAGTTTTATATGTCTTTGCAATGCTTGAGACTCTTTGTTGGTACAAACATACTTGTATTAGATCATCCTTGGGTTTCTTATTTAACAAAAGTGTGTGGTCACTGAAGAAGGAACTCCAGTGATGTCGTGGATATTATTAAGACCATTAAGACAATTCTTAAAACTTTTTTAAGAACATTGATATCATTCATAGTACAATTTTGTATTTGAATTGGATGTGATACTCTTCACTAGGACCTCACTAAGAATGCAAGGGAAGGGATCATGTGTATGATTTATTTCTAACAAAGTGTATAGCCAACAACTATTTAAAGAAAGCTTAGTTTCTGAGTAGCATAATCTTTCCTTTACAAAAAGTACCTAGTGTAAACAAAACAGCATTCCTAATAAGAAAAATGGCATACCTTGAAAACATTCCCATATTTTATAGTCTTATGTAGTATCATCATCATATTATTCAGATATTCATGATCCCCATTTGTTTCTGTAAATTCAATTTAATATAAAATTGAAAATATGTGTTCTTATACATATAGAATGAAAATGTCCTTATTAAAATCAACAGTAATTCACTAGTGATATTTCCCGATTAAACATTCTGACAAGGGGTTCATGATACTCATATTAAAAGGTAGTTTAGATAGGGTGATTATCTTTCTTGTCAAGGGAAACAGTCCTTGTTTGTTTCACAGCTATTTAATATCTCTTTATATACATTTAATTTATTCTTGCTTGCACAAGAATCCAGAGAGCTATGTACTATTTGTAGAGTGCTAAAGGGCATTCAGAGATTTTTATGCAATGTTTGGTGGCCATGGGTTAGCATTATAATCAACCAAAGAAGAATATTTGCCACAAAACTTAAGACTGACTAAGAAGAGTTTCACCTCTTCAAAAAGATGAAAACAAATTTTAATGAGAGGATGTACATCATTAACATAAATTTACAAATGTCAATAGGTTGTTTATGGAGTTACTTTTTATTTTATTCTAGTTTTGGGGCCATACCTGGTGGCACTCAGGTGATACTCCTAGCTCTGTGCTCAGAAATCACTCCTGGAAGTTTTGAGGGACTATATGGGATGCAGGAGGTTGAACCTGGGTTGGCCACGTGAAAGGAATGCACACCTTACCTGATTTGCTATCACTCAGGCACCTGGGGTTACTTTATAAAATACTGGTGGACTAGATTGTGTTTCAGTGCTACAGAAATATCCTTAAATGCTTAAGTGTTATTAAATTAATATTAAAATATTGAATTCCTCATTCTATGACCAAAAGCTAGACAAAAAATTAAAAAAAACATCTATTTGGATTCAAGAATATTTGATATACAAAAACCATTAGATGACAATGACACAAAAGATAGAGGGCTCAATACAAATCCTTGGGAGTTTAAGAGAAGGTTAATAATATTTGGGGCTAAATTGTTAAGATAAACTCATATTAAGAAAGTAAGAAAAATTAATTTTTTAAAAATTTTAGACAGAAGCCATAATGTGGCACAAGAGGTAAGGTGTCTGCCTTGACTGAGCTAGCCTTGGACAGAACATGGTTCGATCCCCAGGTGTCTTATATGGATCCCCCTGACCCCAAGCAAGAAGCAATTTCTGAGCACATAGCCAGGAGTAACCCCTGTGCATCACTGGTTGTGCCCCCCAAAAAAAAACAAAAACAAGCAAAACAAAACAAAAATTTTAAACAGACAGGAGAGGAAAGTTGGAGGAGTGTGTGCAAAAAGAAATAATTATATATGAATATAAATGTTATATTTATGCAATAATTTTGACAGCTGCTTTCACTAGAATGATGTATTTAAAGTTTTCAAGTAATTGTATATGGAGGTACAGAATTATATCTACCTAGTAACTTGATTTATTTTTATGGTTTCTTTATTTAAGCACTTTGGTTACAAAAATATTTATAGTGATTTTAAGTCATCAAATGTACACCACCATTTACCAGTGCAACTTTCCCACCATAAATGTTTCCCATTTTCCTCTGCCCCACCCCCTGACTGTCTCTGGCCAGGTATTCTACTTCTCTCTCTCACCATCATTGCCATGGTTTTTGTCAATGCAATTAGTGCTTTCACTATTCTCACCACTTTTTGTGGTGAGCTTCATGTCTATTGCTTGATTTGGTTTTTTAATGAAATCAAAATGCAGAAGTATTTATATACTGGAAGCATGAATCTCTGTATGGTAGTTGAAACTTTTCCCTTAAGAAGTCTGACTTGATTGATTAGATTTTATAGCATATCCTCCTCATTTTAAAATATAGGAAGCTAATTCAGAAGTGTGGATCCCCAAAACACTTATACTCAATCAAACAAAACATTTGAATGACTTATAGTCCATTCTCCGTTTTTCTGGGTTCTAAATTCATGCTTTTGTTGGTAAATCTGTGAATGCAGTACCCAATGCTAGAAGAAAATTGACTCATAGAAAGTAAGACAACATTTTTCATTTTCTGTGGGTGAATTTCTTCTTCTTCTTCTTCTTCTTCTTCTTCTTCTTCTTCTTCTTCTTCTTCTTCATTTTTTTTTTGGTTTTTGGGCCACACCCGTTTGACACTCAGGGGTTACTCCTGGCTATGTGCTCAGAAATCGCCCCTGGCTTGGGGGGACCATATGAGACACCAGGGGATCGAACCGCGGTCCATCCAACCCTAGCACTTGCAAGGCAGACACCTTACCTCTAGCGCCACCTTCCCAGCCCCTGAATTTCTTCTTGAAGTGAATTCTTAAAGTACAAAACTATGTTTTTGTCCAGGAGTTAATTGTCATTTGTCTCTACCATTTTTTTTAAAGGAAGTTACTTCTGATGTAGAAAATAAGTAAAAGTTGGTGATTTCCTTATAATCTACATGTTATGGGTACAGATCATTAATGTTTACTTATTTCTCAACTTTCAATAATAAATGTTTTAGCACATATTAGAAGTCAAATAAAAATAACCATCTTATTTTGATAATGAGTAGTAGAGCAAGTAGTAGAGTTTCAAGAAATATGTAAAATTAAACATTAAATTAAAAAGAAAAAATATTACTATCTCACCCGATCCTCATCAAGATTGTAAATTTAAATGAATAGAATTATATCATAAGTCACATGTGCTCCCTTAAGTATATAAAATGAGCAAAAACACAACAGTAAATATTTCTAAATGATTTTACACTCATGTGTCTTAAAGTGTGCATTTTTGGACTCAAAGGTTTTATTCAGGTAAATGGCAACTCATTTATTTTCTGTGATCAGATTAATAAAGTTCAGTTCATGGCATTCAAATATC
This sequence comes from Suncus etruscus, assembly GCF_024139225.1. Lineage (NCBI taxonomy): Eukaryota > Metazoa > Chordata > Mammalia > Eulipotyphla > Soricidae > Suncus > Suncus etruscus. The sequence goes on along the minus strand of NC_064853.1, from coordinate 75,786,867 downwards.
TTATACTTCGCATGGAAATGTAATCTTATAAAATAATTCTCTGAAAGGAAATTTCATTTCATACAGCCTTGTGAAGCATCATTGCTGAATGTTTGAAGGGGGAAAATGAGTGAAAACTGAAGATTTATCTGCCCACTATTTGATAACTAATAGAGTCAGTAAATCTATTTTCACTTCAACAATGTAAAATCCTGCTGCTCCCTAGATTCCCATATCACAGTAACTCTTCTTGATCCTCAATCACCTAGCTATATTATTTTCATTCTGCCTGATGAGGCTCAACAACTATGCAATGTACATCCTGACCTGAGAGATTCATTATATTGCCATCATATTTGTCTCATCTCTATTGCCAATATTCACAATAATTTCCTGAGTTTATTCAGATAGTCTTTCCCCAATATCCTTCCCACAAATTACTCCAGTCATTTCTAAGATGATGAAACAAATAATGAACTCAAACAACTTGACCTTAAGTTTCCTATATGAGTCCATAAAAGGGATTTGAGAATCAGTTGGCACATCTCTAAGAATCCTGCTTTCTTCTTTCCCCTCACCAAGTACCTCCAATCTTTTTCTACCATTATCTTTGTGGAACATGACAAATTATATCCTGGAATTGTTTATTTTTATATTGTTTACCCAGTACCACTAGAAAATAGTGAGTGTTACAATTCTGCTTCTTTATTTTCTGTATTCAGGAAAAAAAGTCAGATGCAAAACTTGTTAAATAATTGTTTGTAGATAGAATAATATAGAATATCAGTTTCTGGTTAAACCAAAAGCCCTATGGAAGCACGTGGCAATGTCTGAAGACATTTTGTTTATGGATTTTTGTGATATGAGTAGTGCTTCTGACATCCTCAATTCAATATTCATATATGTATATGTATATGTATATGTATATGTATATATATATAATTGTTTTGGAGGCCACACCTAGAGTACCCAGGTAATATTCTGGGATCCAGCTCTGGTCAGCTACATTCAAGGTAAGCATCATATGTCATGAATTATCTATCTGGCCTCTAATTGTGCTGATCATTAATAATACTTTCTGTAAAAAAAAAAATCCAAATTTCTTCCTGCAAGTTTAACTGTCATCTCTTACAGGCACATTGTCTGGAAAATGATTTTCTTACCTTTGCTAAACCTGAAAACCTTAAAGTATAATTAAACTTGAAAATATGTCATTGTCTAGAGATTTTGCTGTTTTGATATTTATTTATTTATATTTTTCTGCATGCCTAATTAGGAAAAAATATTTTCCATTTTTTACCTACTTGTTTTGTATGTTGAACAGACTAATTTGCTACCATTTGAGGAAGATCACAAAGGGACCTTTAACAAACTTTCAATTTATTTCTGATTATTGACTGTAGCTCTTCTCCCGTTTACAAGGTAATACATGCTTAAAGAAAAAAAAAATAGTGCCCCTAAAAGCACAAAGAGCCAGAAAAACTACCTCACATTACTGATTTCCAGAGTCAGTCTACTGGGAAAATATTGGCCTGGAAATATGAGCTTTATAGTGTGGAATAGTATCTAAACCCTTCCTAAGATTTAAAATTTTACATCAATTAAAATGGGTTAAGAAGTTGATATCTAAGATCTTTTCCAGACTTGGGTTATTATAGTAACCCATGATTTCAAACTCAAATTCCTAAACATTAATTATGTAACCATGGTACCAATGAAGATTGCTGGATAGCTAATTGTTGTTTGCTTATTTACATAAACTGTACTACTTCTGATCCATACTCCTACATGAATTTAATTTTCACCTTATAGTGATGTAATTCATACAAAACAATAAATACTAACTATATTCAAAGAAGTATCTAACCAAAAATCACAGTAAGATACTATGTGTGCCTTTAATTGTAGTCAATACAATTAAACATTTTGAAGTTAACAACATCCCTAAGGATTTTGAAACTTTTTCTAAGTGTTTAATAGTAGAAGATAATAGTATTGTTCTTGGGAAGAACAGTTTTATTGATATAGTCAAGCACTATTTTACAGAGAATCACTGAACTTAAAAAGAAATATATATTGATCATAAAAAATTTAAACATTAAGGCAATGATGCACAAAACAAATGCTTTCCACTGTAATTCAGAAACAAAATTTACCCACTATAGATTTAGTCATTTGTATTACATGGAAAATTTCAGTGAGGTGTGATACTTTTAAAAGATAAATAGATAGAAAATAAGTCTTAGAGTTAATCCATTCTACTCATTTCTTTCCTTACAAACAATAAACAACAATGTCCTCCCCAGATAGCTGAAAGTCTGATCTGGCAAAATGCAGTTGAAGTGGAAGTACTGGAAATCCTTGATATAAGTGACATGAACTTTGCAGATGTAGATGGTGTTTAATCATAGCAAATCTGGGTATTTTGTTGGATTTCTGTGATAATAGGGATTGGGGATACATTTGTAATGTAACTTTTGAAGAGTAGTAAGGGGTGGTGAGAATTCAGTAGGAGTTTCTTCTAAAAGCTAAATTTAGTAGATTTTTTAATTTATTTAAATATAATTTCTGATTGAATCACCATGAAACACAGTTCATGATTGAGTTTCAGTCATAAAAGTCCAACACTCATCCCTTCACCAATGCACATTTTCCATCTCCAATGTTGCCCCTTTTTTCCCATCCTCCCCCATCGCTCCCCCATAACTGCCTCTATGGCAGACAGTTTTACTCTCTGTCTCTAACTCTGACTCTATCTCTGTCTCTTTTCCTCTCTCTCAATAGTCCTTCAGTCGCAATATTGCAAATGACTGTTTAAAAGGGGAAAAAAAAAAAAGAAATACACAGAGACAGAGACAGCGAGAGACAGCAAGACAGATAGATTTCAATATTTCTACCTAGATGACTTAATTGTGGTACGTTGATGAGAGATATATTGACAGAAAGGATATGCCATGAATTTTTGAGGAACTCAATCTTGCCTAAACTACATATACATTTTTGTTTGTTTGTTTTTGTTTTGATTTGTTGTTTGTTTTTGGATTTTCCTAGCAGTGGTAATGCTCAGGCTTTTGGCTCTACACTGAGGGATCAGTCCTGGGGATACTGAGCAATGGATAAGATTAAAAGTAATGGATAGGATTGAAATTCAGTTCTACTGGATCAAAACCAATGATCATTGTATTAAACCATGCTGATATGATATATGTAATTTCACCAATTTCCAAATGTTCTCTGTGATCAAATGCTTAAATTTAGAACCCTGTATACCTATATGCTGCATGCAGATATTTATCTTTCTACACAAAGTCAATTTCTAATCATTAACAAAAAAAAGAGGCATGGTTAAAATTATGGCAAATCTGTATTAACTAGCAGGAGAAAATAAAATGTGATAAAGCATATTTTAGTAAATAAGCTAATGAATTATTTATTTTACAAGGCACAGAGTAATGCAATTGCACACTGATGGCTTTACAATAGAACAATATTTGTTTAATTTTGGTATTTGGGCTATATCCAGTAGTGCTCAGCGCTTTTCCAGATTTTATAACAAGTCACTCCTGATGGAGCTCAGAGCTCCAGTTTGGGTATTGAAAATCAACTCAGGGTTTTCTGGGTATAAGACTATCAAGTGCATTACTATAGTACTATCTTACTGGCAATGTTTAAAAAAATTCTTTATTGTCCTAAGAAAAAATATTGTATATAAATATATTCATCCATACCTATCTTACCAGATTATTTCTTGCCTGTATAATATATCATATAATATATAATATTTTTAAAAATATATAACCTTTTGTTAATAGAAAGGAGACCCAAAAGGCTATTACAGTTATATATGTATTGATAATACAATGGTAGAAAAAATTGAGTTAGAGTGACTTAATTATTGATTATAAAGCAACCAATTTTGAGTGCAGATCCAAATTATAATAAATAATGTGTGTAGGTATTGTACATCTGAAAAACAGAATAATGGTAGAAACTTAATGAAGCAGACATGAATATTTTGAACTCTGTAGTCTTTTCCAGAATTTGGCAAAAGCTACCAGGAATTCATCCTGGAAAAGGCCTGTTCCCTCCCCTGACAATCTGATAAGCTAGAAGAGCTCAGAGACGAAAAACTAGCACTTACTGCAAGCTGGTTTCTCTCTCTATTTTATTAACAAATGAATCACATGCTTTTACAGTTGCAAAATAGATCTTACCTAGTAAAAATAATGTGATTGTATGGATTAATTAATAATTAAAAGCTTTCCTCTCCAGTAGAGTCAGCAATTTTCAGCTCTGTACCTTGTATTTTATAGATATGAAAACTTTTGTGTGCTTACCAGATTCAATCTCATAGTCTCAAAATATGTTACACTTCCAAAATACAAATATAATCAGTGATATCATTTCTAATGAATAAAGTATATTGGTTTTAAACATTGCTGTCAGGATACAAGAAGAGCAAACAAATCAAAAACAATATGGAGCTCAGGAAATATATCCTCATCCCCTGAGCTAAATGCTTTGGACTTCAGTAATATCTTTTCCATTCCCTTGAGTTTGTTATGCTGTGATTTAAAATTTTTCCAACTCGAAATTCTACTATTATCTGAGTAATTTTATCACATTTATTTTATGCCCAAATATTTGAATAATTTTACCCACGTGTAGCTCTTAGGAATACTGTAGACTCCTTTTATTCTTTCTCCAGTAGTTATTGAAATGTTGTTTGGGGATCTTGTTAGAAAGTGAGCTCTCAAGCCATAGCCATCAAACTGAATGAATAGAATGCCTGGCAACTGAGCCAGAAACCTATATTTTACCAAGCACTACAGGTGATGGAAAACCATTATTTTATGCCAGACAAAACTATTTCAAAGAAAAAGAGGATTCAGAGACCCTGTCATTCCAATAAGTACCTTGACTTCAACCACTAGGATCAACTAAACTGAGAATGTTCCACAACAGGTGTTTCGACATGTGAAAACATAAGGCAGGTTCATATTTCTTTTGGTAAAGAATACCTCCCAGCTTTGGGCCACCAGCATCTGGGCTTTCCATCTCTCAGATATATTTAATTTATTTTTTTGTTGTTGAGCCAGAGCAATAACACAGCAGTAGGGCATTTGCCTTGGACCCATGTTCAAACCCCGGCATTTGACATGGTCCTTCCAGAAGCGATTTCTGAGCACAGAGCCAGGAGTAAACCATGAGCATCACCAGGTGTAATACCCAAACAAGCAAATGAACAAACACACACAGACACATACAAAATTTTGTTGTTTTTGGTCCATATCCACAGTGTTCAGGGCTAATTCATGGCTTTGAGCTTAGGCACCACTCCCAGCAGTTCTTAAGGAAACATAGAGTACCAGGTATTGAGCCTGGATTGTTCTCATGAAGGCAACTGCCTTCCTCATTGTAATATCATTCCAGTCCCTCTCAGATTTACTTTTAGAATAAATTTTGATATAAGAATGTTAAATAAATTTGTATTGAGTTATAATAAATCAAAAGTTAATTGGAAAGCAGAACATTGGAAATATCTCTTCCAACCACTAATTGGAAAATATTTAGCAATCTGGGACATAAGCACTGTTGTTATCCAGTGAAGAATATAGGATAAGAAAGGGAAAGTAGGGGAGACTGGACAGAACCTGAAGCAGTAACTTTAAGCTTCACAGTGAACAATAAAGGTCACAGCATTTTATTATTACAATTACAAGAACAATAAATCTGTAACAGGCAGTAGGGACTTAAAGCTTTGTCAGTCTTCCCAAAATCCTATTCCTCCTCAGCATATCTGACTTCCAGATGCAGTACTATTACCAGTAGTATCACAAGTACCCAGATGAATATTTTTGCCTCAATACAGCTTTAAAAGCTAATGGTCGATAAAGAATAAACTCATCCTGGATTTTGTGTTTTCTTTTTCTTTGTATTGAAGAACTTATGAAGTGAGACAATGAGATTCTTGTCACTTCCACATGAATTGTCTTCTTCGTACAAATAAAGAGACAGTGGAAAAAGAGACTGGGGGGAGGCACTGTCATTCTTCCACTATTAAAACAAAAAGGAGGTGAATCCATTATCCCAGGAGAATTGAGTCTAGGATGTCTTCTGGGGTATTTCAGAAAGAAAGAACTACAGCATTGAAAGTCCCAAGTATTGATTCAAAAGTGAGATCAGAAACAAAGAAAATATGCTCTTGCATTATCTCATGCTTTACCTTGCTACTATCTTCAGTTTGCAGAATGGAATGTTTTCAAGAATACAGTAATCATTATTAATATAATATAAGCTATTAAACAAAAGGAAAGTCACCAAGAAATAAGTTATAGCCATCAAAAGATTGTTTAATGGCATAAAGCATCCTTCATTTACTCTCCAAATTTTGAATAATCATTTCCTGTGCTCCTCTTATGTTGCAATACTGTCCTTGATGGGGTTGACTGATGGAAGGATGGAGGATGAGACCTTTCTCCTCCAGCTCGGACCATGCGTCTGTTACCTTGTTCAGCTGGCAGTTCTGAGGTGAATGCGGCGGGAAGAAAGCTAACAGGCAGTCAGGCTTCTGAAGAAAACAGCTTTTATTCCGTGAAGAGGCTGAAGCCAAAAGGCCCCAGAATCAGCCCCAGGAAAAAAGCCCCTTGCCTTCCACAGACCGTTGCTTTTATACCCCAGAATCAGGTACCACCCAATGGTGGGAGCAGAATCAGGTACCACCCTAGGGTGGGGGCAGAATGCCAGGTCACACCCTAGGGTAGGGCACAATCACGGATCAGGGTAGGGTCAGTGACATAATAATCCCATTGAAATGTTTACATACACAACACTCTTGTTGAATATTTGGTAAAGAACTTTAATTACAAACTACCTATCCTATCAGAGCCTTCTTCTTTTCAAGTATTTTTGTAAAATTTATTAAAAATAGGGTCCACTTTTCTTTTTTCACCCCTTAATTTATGAGGAAGAAAAAAAATTATTCAAGTTCTGTGGTTCTGTTGGGGAAAAAAAGAGAAAAAAAAACACGGAGAAATTTATGTAGAACCTATTAATATCAATTTAAAAGAAGAAAGGGGGAACAAAAAGAAAGAAAAAATGAAGGAGGAAGAAGAGAAGGAAGAGGAGGAGGAGGAGAAGCAATGACAAAATACACAACAGCCACACAAAAAATTAACTATTAAACAGCAACACAAAAACATAAAATAAATAAAAGGAGGAGAGCTGGATGTACTAGGAGCAGTCACATGAATATTGAGTGGAAATAAATAGTTATTAGGCCTAAATACGAAACTCAAAGTCAGTGATAACAGAATCAATATCTACAACAAATTATATACAAAGAGGACCAGTTACACTAGCAGTCCAGGGATCACAGGGGGGAATGCATGGGATGCATGCTGGGATCAGGAGCAAAGGGAGGTCAACACTGGTGTTGGGAAATTGCCCTAATTCATTGTCACTATATACCTTGGATATAACTGTGAAAGACTTGTAAAAATAAATAAATAAATAAATAAATAAATAAATAGGTTCCAGAGAGAACACATCAATATTGTTTGTGCCTTGCACACACAGCCAACTAGAGATGAACTATGGTTAGATTCCTGGCATCCCCTCTGGTCCCCTGATCCTGCCAGGAGTGATATATGAGCATAAAGCCAGGAGCACCCCTCAGCACTGCCAAGTGTGGCTCAAACAAAACAAAATAAAACAAAAAACCAGTAAAAGTGATGCCACCTTTTATTTAAGATTCTTCAACTAATTCTTAATATGATCATGATATGCTCAACTTTAACTATTACCTCAGAATGCACAATTTACCCTTTGCTCTTTGTTTCCTAAACCCACTTCTATACTCTTAGATACTCAGTTTACATAAGCTCCACTCCTCCCATGGCCTTTGCCTGTGTTATTCACTGATTAAGAACAATTCATTCAGTTAGATTGGAATGCCAATTTTCTTTTCTCCCTCCCCACTATTTCTATAACAACTCAAATAATTCTTATTCTAGGAATACCATCCTGACTTACAATTTGAATGATGGCAGATGGCACTATGCATATGCTTAAAAAAAAAGTCACCTAACTCATCAGTGTGCCTACATGTCTTCTCGTGATCAATACGAGCAGTTATAATTTTAGTAAAATAGTATATTGTTGAAATTATTTTAGAAAACTAAATATAATAAATTTGGGGGTCTAATTGAAATGATTGATGCTCAGTATATTTTATTGAGAATTATTGAAGTTGTTCTAACAGAGATAGATGGATAGCTTAGCTATTCATTTTATTATCCATTTCCTTACTTGCCAAACATTTATTGAGTGCTTAATATATGCATACATGTATATAATTACTATGCTGGTGCTGATGCAATTAAAGGCCACACTTAGCAACTGGAAAAAAAGGCTCTAGTCCAAAGACATTTTAGAATTATGAAGATTCGCTGAACAATTTTTGATATTGGAGAAATAATTCAAGAGAAATCCATGGTTTTTAGTTCAGCGACTCTATAAAGAATGATCTATTTTATCCCCTCCACCCCTCCACTTATTCATACCTCATTAAAAATAGTAAGTTTTGAACATGTTGCATTTGTGATACTACTTATACTTGCAGGTTAATCAACTGATATAGTCATAGTTTTGGGAATGAAGCTTCACTGTTCAGGGCGAACTTCTGGTTGATTGTGATGAAGGTCTTTAGAATTTGTAAAGAAAGCAAACAGTTGGTGTATCATTGTTGTTATTTGTAATGCGTATATATTTGATGGCATAAACAAATATAATTGACTTTTTGGTAAAAAATATATATTACATGAATGATGTAGTCAAAATAAAAAGAAGCAACAGTTATTAATAACAACATAAATAATAATGGGGACTTCAAATGACAATAAATTATATTTATCTTTGTTTTTCTATTACTTTTAGATATTCTAATTACATTCCCAAGAATATATATACCAGTTAAGATGTTACTATATTATATGGGGTGAGGTAATAGCACATCAGGGAGGTTGTTTGTCTTGGAAGTGGCCCACCTGGTTTCGATCCTCAGGGCCCCTGTGCCTGCAAGGAATAATTTCTGAGCACAGAGCCAGGAGTTAGCCCTGAGCAACACTGGGTGTGCTCCTAAAACAAAGTATTGCATTTGATATACTTTTTTGGGGAAAAAGTATTTTTTATTGGGGCTGTATTAAATCTTCATAATACCTTGGGAAGTACTGTCATTTTGATAATATAAGTCATCCAGTCCAGGAATAGTGGATTAGTTTCATTTCCCCATTTATACAGTTATTTATTTTATTAGTGTTCCATAATCTTTTTTGTATAGGTCTTTCACAACTTTTGTTGTGCTGATTTCTACATATGTAGTTCTCTGGGGCACAATTGTGATTTTTTTTTCTCTCTACAACTTCATCATTTACATTCCAAAAAGACAACACTTTCTGCAATTTGATTTTGTTGCCTGTCACTTTACTAAATATGTATTTTCTATGAGAACTTTTTTGAGAGTCTTTAGGGTTTTATAAGTACAGTATCATGTCATCTCCAAACAGTGAAAGTTAAACTTCTGATGTTGGGCTCTTGGGATGTTCCCAGCTTTTAGCTGTTGTGAATAATCCTGATATCAGCATACATGTGATAGTCTTGTGGATTAATGCTTTGTACTTTTGGAATATATGTCTAGGAGAGGATTAATATAGGCCATATGAATTTGACATTTTTTGTTTGTTTGTTTTATATATTTTGTGTGCATACTTGGCAGCATCAGGGATTACTCCTGACTCTGTGCTCAGAAATTGCTTATGGCAGGTTTAGGGGATTATATGGGATGCTGGGGATCAAACACAGGTCACTTCTGGATTGGCAGCATGCTTAACAAATGCCTTACCACTGTGCTATCACTCCAGCTCCTATATTAATTTTCTAAGAAGTATCTACACTGTTTTATTTAAAGACTAGATCTGACAGCACATCCACCAGCAGCAAAGGAAGTTCTCTCTTTCTCACCAAAATTTGATCTTTATGTTTTAGTCAAAGTGGGCTATTCCCACTGAGGTGATATCACTCATTGTGTTTTGATTTTTTTATATTCCTGATAATTAGTGATAATAAACAGCTTTTCCTCTATCTGCCACTGCCAATCTTTATTTTCTATGTTGAGGAAATTCTGAGCTTCTTGCCCTCAGCAATTTTTGTTGAGGTTGTTTTAATTATCTTTGTGGATATTTTATGTATCTTGAAAATTCCTTTTTTTTTTCAATGTATAATGTGCCATAATTTCTCTTGTAGGAGTCTTTGAATTTTAGTCATAATTTCTTTGAGGAGCATATACTTTTTTTTTGCCAGTAAACAAAGACTGTCACAGACTTCTGCTTATTTTTTCTCTATGTGTAATGAATTTAAATTTTATGTAGAGATCTCTTTATTCATTGATGAGATAGGGGTCTGGCCTCTTTTTACTTTTTTTCATGAAGCTAGTCACCTTCCTCAATCCCATTTATTGAAGGAACATTTTGCTCCATTACATATATTTAACCCTTTTATTATAGACTGTTCAGACATCTACACATTTGTCTAAGGTCTTTCAATTATTATTCCATTCTAATATATTCACTGATATGTTTTCTAAACATATAATATCACAGTTTATTTTCATTTTCCCCTTTAGTATACAACAGTTGAATTTTACCTTTAAAAGCAATACAAAGAAATGTAACCAAGTAATATAGTGAGATGTCTTTTATAACAAAGTTTAAAATATAAGACATGCATGAAACTCAAATCATATAAGTTCATTGTATACTGCGTGAGCCAAATACTTTCCTTAAAGTGAGAAATATTCAAATTACTGAAAAGGAGGATAATTTGAGGATTAAGCTGAATGTAGAAGGACACAAATGTGTGGTAATACCGCACATGCACACAGAATTATCGAAGAAAATTTTGCCTTGCCAACTTTTTAATTTTAATATAAAATCTGAGCCAAATGCACAGCAGCAATGTTAAAATATTCTAACTCCCACTATTACATTTCTAGTAGTTGATATAGTAATTGCCTTTTTTAAAATAAATTTTTTCTGGCATTTGAATAAAGTTTAATGGGCTACGGTTTTACTCTCAATTCCTTTACTCATTTGTTGGTTAAATGGAGGATATTTTTTTAGGTTAGCCAGAAATAACAAGCTCATATTTTAACAAGAAAAAAATGCAAATTTTATAAATTTACTCAATAATCATTTATTGAGAAACTGCTGTGTGCTAAACTTTAAGGATAATGAGCAAGTTGTAATTAAAGGTAATTTTACATGAATAAATATATATGTGATATGATGATGTGATGATGGTCAGGAACAAACAATTCTATATTTGAATGCCAAGCCAAGTTAACCATAAGTTAAGATTTCCAAAGATTTTAGCCACCTGTATAGTACAGTTGTGAGAATTCTCAGTATAAAAATGACATGGTCAAATTTGAAATTTAGAAAGATAACCTTGATCATATTAGAGAGAGTGGATTAAAGCTGAGTTAAGAAATCAGAAGAGAAGACAGGAAGACAAAGACTTATTCCATTTAAAAGAGAATAAAGAGTACATGAACCAAAGAAAGGCATTGGATAAGGAAAGGAGAAGAGCAATATAATAAATAAAATACTACAGTTCTGGGAGTAAATTATAAGACATACAATCATAGTAAACAGGTAGATTAGGGTGAAGGGTTGAGTTGGTAAATCATCTTTAATCACAGTAAAATAAATACCACAAGTTGGTTACCTGAATCAAATAAAAGTGTTTTATTCTGGTTGTAGGCAGGGGTCTCAAATTCAATTTACCTGGGGGCCGTAGGAGGCAAAGACGGGGTGATCCTTGAGTGCAAAGTCAGTAGTAAGCCTTTAACATTGGGGTATGTGATCCAAACAACTAAAACAAAACAAAACAAAAAAAAAAATGATTCCTCTAGGGCAGGGCCACAAAATGTTGTAGGAGGGCCGCAAACGGCCCGCAGGCCGTGAGTTTGAGACCCCTAGAGGCTACAAGTGCTGAAATCAAAGTGTCATCAGCATTGACTTTTTCTGAGAGCAATGAGAAGTTCTTACTCTCAGTTTCTGTAAATTTGTTCATAATATTTACTAGAGCTTGGTTTATAGGAGCATCAGATAATTCCATTTTCTTACTTTCATGAGTTTTACTTTATATAAAGTAATAAGAATCCTACTCCATCATCATTTGTCTTTATCTTAAGCAATTTATTTTGTAGTAAGTATTTTTTAAAAATAGCCACTTCTGGGGGCCAGAGCGGTAGCACAAGTGGTTAGGCATCTGCCTAGGATGGACCACAGTTTGATCTTCCAGTGTTCCATAGGGTTCCCCAAGCCAGGAGTGATTTCTGAGCACAAAACCAGGAGTAACCCCTATGTATCACCGGGTGTGGCCCCAAAACTAAAAATAAATAAATAAATAAAATATAGCCACTTCTGAAGTAAGTTAGGATTTTAGTACATGAAATTTAGGTTATACAATGAAATAATATAAACAATAGTAAGATTTTACTTATTTATCTATTTACTGAAATATGAAATGCTTAAAAATAAATAAAATTTTGTGAGAAGAACTATTGTTTTTACCATTTATTACTTTGAATTTAGGGGACTAAGTAGTAAATAAAGTCATTTAGTAGTAATTCTTTTCTAAAACTAAACTGTGGCTCCAAAATATAGTATACCGGTAACTGTACTTAATTTATTTAATATTAAATAATACAAAATATAAGAAATTTGGAGATTGTACATTAAAAAAGACTTTAGTGAAGTACATGAATTTAGAAAAATCCTCATTAATTTTAACAACTTGGCATGCTTGTGATGGGTTTGATTAATAGGCATGAAGCACAAACTTTGCAAAAAATATCTGGGTCTTTTGATTTTATTTTTACTTATTTATATATTTTTGGCCACAGCTGGCAGTACTGATGGGGTACTCCTTGCTCTGTGCTCAGAAATCACTCTCCTAGGCCAGAATGGTGGCTCAAGCGGTAGGGTGTTTGCCTTGTTCGCACTAACCTAGGATGGAAACTGGTTCGATCCCCCGGTGACCCAAATAGTTTCCCAAGCCAGGAACAATTTCTGAGCGCATAGCCAGGAGTAACCCCTGAGTGTCACTGGGTGTGGTCCAAAAACAAAACAAAATAAAACAACAACAACAAAAAAAATCACTCTTCTGGCAGGCTCAAGGGACCATATGAGATGCTGGGGTCAAACCCAGGTCAGCAAGGCAAAGGCCTTACCTGGTGTGCTATATTGCTCTGGCTCCTTGGTCTTGATTTTCTTGAAAAGTATTATGAGTATATAATATGATAGCTATTTATTTAATAAATTATTCTTATACTTTTGGGTTTTTTGGGGTTTTTAGAAAAAATTCCTAATAAATTCTTCACTGGTTGTATCCTGAACTCTTTATTACCTAACCAAGTACTGAATAAATGGCATATGACATATTCTGAAGAGCCCTATTGATTAATAAGTATTGTATAAATCCGAATGCAATCTTTGAAAGGTATATTTATAACTCATTTTGTATCTAGCATATAAACTGTCATATAACAATTTTCCTTCTCTCTGATAGCATGAGCAGATGTTATGTTTGTTTAAAAGTCTAAGTGATGAATGCTAATAAATAAACTAATTCAGATGCTAACTCTTTGCTTATCTTGGCATCAGTACCATTCTTAGACAGGAGCATCAGACAATTGTTGAAACCCTCTAACATTGTGATCTGTATTATGAATGCAGACGAATGTCTTTCTATGCCTGTCAATGTGTGACTTGTCTTGTGGCTATAGCCAAAGGAAAACAACAGAGGATGATGTCTACAGAGACTCTAACACTGAATATTGGAGACAGATTTGCAATCTTGAATTCTACTTATCCCTTTTCTGACTGTATGACTTGAACTAGTTCTGTGACCTTTGTAAATTCCAATCTCTTTATTTTAATGTTATGTGAATTATGTCTGCCTACAACCTAAGATTATTGGTAGTTCAATGGTTGTTAAGAAATTAAGCATGTAGAAAAGCTTGTGACAAAATAAATTTATTGTCAAAATTATGTCAATATCGTTATAAAAGATAACTAAGAGTCCTTTAACTTCCGTAACCTATTAACTAATTATTTGAGAAAGAAGAACAGAGGGGGGACATAGTGTTTTAATTGCCATGGATATTTGGAGTAGAGTGAGGTCAAAACTAATGCTTAAATATCTAGGAAGAACTCTAGAAAGATAGAAAAGTCTAGTAGTCTTTCAAAATTGGATTATTAAAAGGAGTGAAAAAAATAAAATAAAGATGCATCATAAGAACTATACCATTTTAAGGTCTTGACTGATTTTGCCTTTTTTGAAATGTGTTTCCAAACACAATTTCCTCAGAAGAATTGGTTCTTGCAACATTTGCTATTATAAGATTTATCAAATAGTAAGTGATTTTTAAAAATAGGGGGCTTGACCTTTGTCTTGCCAATGGTTGGGAACTTAATCACTTTTTTGAGTGAATAATACCTCTGTTTGTGGGGCCAGAACATCTCACTAGAGTTCCTGTGAAGTACGTAACTGGTTTTTTGTTTGTTTTCAGAACTTTTCATATCAAATCAAGCCTTCTGCAGGATCTAAGAAATAATAATGGACTTCTTCCTGAACTGGCTTCTGAAATGAAGTCCCATCTTTCCTCAGAATATGCTAAAAATCAATATGATTGTTAATAATTACTATGCTGGAAACTGAATGAAATTTCTACCTCTTTCTCTAGCTTTGTAGCGAAAGCTAACTTTATCTAACTTTGTATTTATAGATAATAGGCATTAAATTATTTGGGGTCTTTAAATTTAAAGTGGCTAAGCGGGATTTAAACTTGAGCTGGAGCCAATTAAATTGAGGTTAAAATATATTTCTCAAAAGTCCTAGAGAAATTGTCATAGTAATTATTTATTTTTCTGAAATTCAATTTATTCGTCTGTTATAAAAGTAAATAACACTACCCTACTAATAATGTTGTAATGATTTTTAGGAACATAATACACTGAAAAATATTTTGAACGTAATATGCATCTAGTTAAATGTAGCTACTATTACTTTAACAGCACTTTAGGAAGACATTCAATTTCAGTGTCAAGGAATATTTCTGCTGTTAGAAGTATTAAATCCTTGGGTTTCAGAACATAATAGTTTTAAGGAAAAAAGACCCTGCTGCAGGTCTTTTATGGCAACATAAAAACTATCATCATATATATATAAGGAGGCAAAGTTCTTTTTTATTAAAAGGAGTAAAAGCTCAAGCAATAGCATAGAGGGCAGGGCACTTGCCTTGCAAGCCAAAACAAACAAACAAACAAACAAAATGAAAATTAGGAGTACAGGGGCCGGAGAGATAGCATGAAGGCAAGGCCTTGCATGCATAAGATCAGTGGTTCAAATCCCGGCATTCCATATGTTCCCCCGAGCCTGCCAGGAGTGATTTCTGAGCGTGGAGCCAGGAGTAACCCCCTGAACGCTGCCGGGTGTGACCCCCACCCCAAATTGTTTTGCGGGAATCTGTGATCTGTGATCAAGCTCAACTGATAATAAATACAAGACTTTAAATGAAGCTTACCACAAAGAGTGGTGAATTCAGTTAGAGTAATAACTACGCTGACAACTACCATGACAAGAAATAAAGAGAAATAGAATGAGAGAAATGAATGCCTGTCTCGAACACAAGAAGAGAGGGTGGGGAGGAGGGAGATGGAGAGCATTGATGGTGGGAATGTTGCACTGGTGAAGGGGGTGTTCTTTATTTATATATATAATAATATAATAATTATATAATTATATATACATAACTGAAACCCAGCTATAAACATGCTGTAATATTATGCTTAAATAAAGATATGTATTAAAAAATTAAATAAAAAATAAATTAAATTCCAACATTGTGCAGTTCTTCCCCACCCACGCTTGCACTTCCATTGCAGCCTTGGTGGTTAACAAGTACAGTGAATGAGGCATGTACCACTGGGACCAAGCAATGCCAGGTGTAGCCTCTATAAAAGAAAATGAATAAGATAAAATCAATTACTTGATTGCTTAGTTTTATAGTGCCATAATTCGAAACTGCAGATAATAAATGCCCACCTCCCCAGTAATTGGCTATAAACTATCTTTACTTGGCATATGAATCTACTGAGTTGCAATTCCGATTGAAAGTCTCTGCTAGCCTCAACTGTGCTTGCTTGTTTGTGTGGGTACACATCATCTAGGCTGGGTGATCTAGGTTAGGCAGAATCAATGGAACTAAATCTGTTCCATTTGTTTGTCATATTTCTTCTGGCATATGTGGCATGCCTAGGCATATTCTCATAGTGATGGAAGAGATAAAAGACTGAGCACATCCAATGACACAAAGGCTTTTTAAGACTGCATATACCTCACATCTGCAAACATCCTATTAACCAAAGCAAGTCATGTGATTGAACACAGAGTCAAAGGGCAGATGGTGTCAGTCTTTCAGCAGAAGTGTATTGTACTGTCTTACAGAACATTGTGTAGATACGAAAAAGCAAAGGAATAGGAGTAACACTACATTGTAATTCTAGAGTAACTTCTCTTCAAGCCTGTCAATACAGGCCATCTAGAGACAGAACAGACTCTTGCCTTAATAATGATTTTGTTTTGCTTCAGTGCCAGTCTTGTACCATCAATAATAGTAGCATGAGAGAAAAGCTGAATGAGTCCTCTACAGCCATACTGAGATAAAGAAAATAAGTGAAACTCTTATTTCAAGAATTGCAACTTTTTGGCCAGTAGCAATAACTATCCTCAATTGTTTTAAATAGGTGCTCATCAATTTAACCCTGAAAAGGGGAGGGTTGATTATAACTCTCAGTTTATTCTCAAAATACTTTCAAAGAGATAAGTGCAAGAGTCCTTTGTTTTAAGCAACATTAAAATCATCCGAGATTAGATTTCCTGGCATTGCCCTCATCTATAAATAAAGTCAGACATGTGTCTGAGAGTCTCACTGTGAACTTGGTCAGGACATCAATACAGAGCTTGAGGGTTTGACAAATTCTGGTTATCTAAACATGCCTTTTGAATCCTTTTAATTCTGCATGCATGTGTAAAATTAGGAGGGAAGATCAATATTTCACTTCTTCAAACTTTCATTATTTCAATTTCTCAATATTCAATATCCAATATTTTAATATTCAATATTTCAATATTTGTAGAAATAAACTTCTACATAGACTAGATTGTTTTAGGGGAACCATGCCTTGCCTTTACCCTTTCCCTCCACCTGCCCCTACTTCCTTTGCTACCTTGTCCTCCAGGGAAATTCCTTAACCCTGAAATAGGTTGTGGTCACATTCTTTGCTTAGATGCCCTCATTTTCACACTGCATTCCTCAAAAAAAGTCTTCTATTCTATTAGAAGCCTAACAGACAGAGTGTGGTTGTCACTTGAAAATGTTTTCCTTCTAACCACTTTGATTTAGAAGCTAATTTATACTCTGCATTTAAGTAGGCTCAACTCCATTTCACATCTCTGACTTGTAAAACGCATTGCACTGACTAGGGTGAAAGGAAACAATTCAATCAAAAAGATGTTTTCTGTATGGAGGAAATGAATATTATTTGTTCAACTTGCAATTCAGGATTCTGAGCAAATTACAATGTTTGGCAAAGACACTGGCAAGTCAGAAAGACAAATAAATTGCATGGTGTGAGAATAGGCTTAATATTAAGGTTTCCTTAAAACAGTGGGTATTGGCTGCAGGCAAAATATTAAACTGAAAATCATTGCTTTGTGAATTCTTGATAATCAGTTGTAATCCCAAGAATATATTTAATTTCCTATTTAGTCCTAATTTTCTTTTGTTCCTTAATGACACTTTTCTCTACTCAAAAAATAAACCATTTGTTGGCAGTCCACAGAAAACAGATATTGCCAACTCAGTAATCTTGTTGTGAGGCATTATTTAGTGAGAGTAAAAACAGGTCTCCTTGGAATCATAAATTTACCTTTATATCCCCTGATTTTTAATATATTAACATATAGAATTAAAAACTAATTCTTTTCTTTGTAATTTTTGTCTGACTTTGTTTTATTGAGGGGGAGCTGCACCTGGCTGTGCTCAGGTTTACTCCTGGATCTGCGCTGAGGGATCACTATTGGAGGGAGTTGGGGGATGACAGCGGGTGCTAAATATTAAATATGAGCCAACTACTTGCAAGCCCAGCACCTACTCACTCTACTATTCCTCCAGCTCCTTTCCTTTGTAATTTTTAATGTGTTTGTGAATAGAGAATAAAGCTTTATAGTCAAGAAATAGAGTATACAGCTTGAACTTCAGATGTATTTTTCTATTTGTTAATCCTTAAATTAATCCCTGATCTTCCGTATTTTGAAGAAAAAGTCTGGCAGTGTGCACAAGAAATGAATACAAAAACAAATACATAAATAAGTTGGTAAGTCTTCATTTATGTACTATAATTAGTATTTAATATTTAATACTTAGATTTTTATCAGAAAAATGCAGACCAGAGCAACAGTGAGAAATATCCTCATTCTAGTGAGACCAGCATACATCAAAAAAAGAAATACAACTTGTGTTGTGAATGTAGGGATAAAATAATTCTCATCCACTGATGGTGGGAAGGTCTACTAATTCAACAATTATGGAAAAATTATGATGACTTCTCAAGAAAACCAGAATTGAGCTTCCACCTCACCCAGAAATTTTACTTTCTAGCAACTCCCATAAAATATTTTTTTGGAAAGAAAATTGGACACCATATGGCTGACTTAGCACTATCAGGAGTGTTCCCTGAGAACAGCCAGAAGTAAGTCCTGAGATGGCTGGATGGATGGATGGAAGGAAGGAGGAAGGAAGGAAGGAAGGAAGGAAGGAAGGAAGGAAGGAAGGAAGGAAGGAAGGAAGGAAGGGAGGGAGGGAGGGAGGGAGGGAGGGAGGGAGGGAGGGAGGGAGGGAGGGAGGGAGGGAGGGAGGGAGGGAGGGAAGGTAGGAAAAGGGAAGGGAGGGAGGGAAGGGAAGAAGGGAGAAGGGAGGGAGGAAAAAGGGAAGGGAGGAAGGGCAGGAGGGAAGGGTAGGAGAGAGGGAAGAGGGAGGGAATAAAGGGAGGGAGGGAAGGGGAGGGGAAAGGTGGGGGAGGGAAGGAAAGAGGAAGAAACAAAGGAAAGGAGTGGGGAAGAAGATAGAGAGTGAAAGAATCAGGAAGGGAGAAAGGAATAAAAGTATAAAAAGGAGGGGAGGAAGTATGGGATGGAAGAAAGGAGGGAATAAAAGCAAGAAAATGGAAAGAAGGCAACAAAAGAAGGAAGTTGATAAAATGGTAAATTTTATCTTTGAAGGATATGTGTAGATAAGAGTAACATAAAGCATTATAATATGGGGAGTGTTTAGATCATATTCATATATGTTCTATCTCCAACCACATCTGTCTTCAACCTGTATTTGAACATCACTACGTACTAATAAAATAAGAAAATTCTTTGACTTTGAAAAGCACAATAACACTAAATACTTGCTGAACTCTATGTACCATTCTCTGTGCAAAGTTAATATCTATAAAATTTTTCTTTAAATTTAACAGCTCCATGAAGTGTCTCATAATATCAGCATTATAGAAATAATAATAAAAAAAAAAACAGTTTCAGAGACCCATAGCAATTAAGGGTCAGTGTCTGACAGATAACCATGGTGGTTTGATTTTGTGAGATTTTCGCATTTAAGCTAAAAATGGGAATGCCTTAACAATGAAGATATTTTATCCTGTACATCTATGGGAAACCTGCTAAGAATAAAGAAAAGAATTCAGATTCTCTTAAAATAAAGTGTTAGAAATATTAAAATGGATACTCAAAGCATATCAATACAAAGATGAGTGAGGAGAGTAGATTTTGATCTTTCCCTTTTTCCCCCCCTCACTTTAAGAAATAAGATTTCTTTTTAATGCCATTTCTTCCATGGTTGCTTCTCTTTCCCAGAGCAATTAACAGGTAATATCCTTATTTTACCATGTGAAACTTGTCGTCTGATTTATATATCATTCTGCCTGAAGGCATATTTTTTATACTCACCTGGGTGCATGTCAGTCAATGAATTGAGTTCTTTTAGGATTCAAAAGGAATTCCCTTTTCCATAGGAGATTCAAGTGAGTGAACAAAATTAATGTTCCTTTTACTCACCATCTCCTTTAATTAGTGCGACCAAGAGCTAACAATTATCTTATTTGTCAAATACCTTGACAGCTTGCTGTTGAATCAAAACAAAACAGCTTCCTACAGTCTCAAACCCCTACCAATTGACCTTTAAGTTTTTAGTAGTAAAGACATACTTAAATGTCTTTAATGTGATCTTCATATCTCAGTTTCAAGTCCCTCAGACTCATGTCCAACAACATAAACGATTAGTTTTCAACCTTCACATCTGTGGAATATCATTGGTCTGTGGACTGGTGGTTGAAAACCCTATCTTTAGACCCTTTGTTTCTCGATCACGGATATTTTGACTAACAAATGTCATTACATGGTGGAGGTTACCTCATATTGCGAATTTACACTGTCAAAATATTCTTAGCAATACTAGACAGATGGAACCAATCCAGGGTGCAAAACAAATGCTACTGAAACTTTTAGAGCACTCCAAATGGAACGGTACTTGCTGTTCTTATCTTATAATATGCCCATTGCTATCATTTTTTCCCCTAACAATCTGTCTATGATGACAAGTTCTATTCCATTTACTTCATGGGAGATCATGTTTCTAAGCCATATGTCGTAACTAGAAGAGTAGTCCAGTTCTAGACTTTAGTCTTTTAAATAAATCGGATATTACCTCTCAGATTACTTCCATTATCTTAGTATTTATCTCAGTCTGATTCTGTTTCTTAGCAATTTTCTTCACAGAAAAAAATATAACCCTAAAGAAAAATTGTGATAGCAATGTTGTAGGAGGAAAAATAGTCATCTAATTTATCTTCTCTGCCAAAATTTTTGATTCCCATTTTGAGGGAATGATCTGTCTCCTGCCACGAGCTGACATGGTACTCCTGGCTCTCTAGCAGAACTGAGCAGCTGGCAAACACAGATGGGTTTCTGTGTTGATTCAGTGCAGCTTCTCCCATGTAAATCTTCATTTTCTCATTATGCCCATTAAGCATTTATTTTAGAACCTTCTTTCTACCATGGTTTCACCCTATTTACTGTGAATAAACTATTATTTTAAGATAAACATCATTTACAATGAATTTGTGACCCCAATAAAATGATTAGATTTAGGAGTAAACACTTACTTTACATTGAAACCATACAAACAGCACCTCTCTCATCATTAACAACCGATAGTCATAGGTTTATTTTACCAGCATTCACCCTTTTTGCTATTTGTTTCTTATAGGGTCATTTGATTGTGCTTAATATTTAGATATAGCATACAAGCTTAGCTTTACTATGTTATCTAGTTTTATATGGTCATATCATCTATTAAAATTTCTGCTATATCCAGTAACCCCCTTTTTTTAAAAAAAATAAAGTTCCACCAAATTGCTGTATCACTACAATCTGGTTCTTTATCTTCATCCAGGAAGAGGAGTTTGGGCTCCTTCCTTAGAATTTGGGTTTACTTTAGTGGTACACTTTTTAACTAAAAGAACTAAGCAGAAATAATGCTGTGGGGTTTTAAAACCAAACTAATAAAAATCATACAGCTTCTACTTAAGTTTCATGGACTGCTGTTTCTGGTGTCGCCAGTCACAATATTAAAAGTGGTATTTTCCTAAGACCACAATGCAAGTAGGGACATGCATAGATACTCAGGCCAAAAGTACATTGAACTTCCAATCTAAATTAAGCCCATCATGATTGTCAGTCTTCAGAGATAGTCATATTATTTAAGTATTCTGGTTACAATCACAGTGACGTCTAACTCACATTATGAAAGAGACCGTGCACTTCATTAGGCAAGGATGATCATTCAAACTCTCTTTGAATCCCCTATTCCAAATAGTTTTAGCTGAACACTATGACTGTTTTAAGTGCTACAACTTTTACTATAGTAAAGATAACTGGTAGAAAACTATTATTTGATTAATAAATTACTATAAAAACATGATGATGGAATATTTATATGTTAACTGATTTCTCTACTGTATGTTTTTCTGTGTTAAGCTGTAAGCTTTGCCATAAGCAAAACACTAAGGCAAAAAATTGTTTGATACACCTACCTTTCCTTCATCTCCTCATAAATATAAAAGAAAAATTTGAGTTGCATGAATTCAGAAGGGTAAAAGTAGATTCTAAGTTCACCCACTTTAATCTAAGTACTCCTAGATCCAGTGCCATTTAAATACTTCTATATGCAACACATACATTATAATTTTAGGAGTAGGTAACTAAGTGATCTCAAAATTTTTTTGTTTTGTTTTGTTTTGTTTTTTTGTTTTTGGGCCACACCCGGCAGTGCTCAGGGGTTAATCCTAGCTGTCTGCTCAGAAATAGCTCCTGGCAGGCACGGGGGACCATATGGGACACCGGGATTCGAACCAACCACCTTTGATCCTGGATCGGCTGCTTGCAAGGCAAACGCCACTGTGCTATCTCTCTGGGCCCGTGATCTCTAAAATTTTGAACAATGCATTTCAATATATATTGAAGATTTATTTTGACCCTAGAGTCTATCTTCATTTGATGGGGAACAATATTATTATTGCCAGATACTTCTAAAAGAAATTCTTCGTTGTCCTCAATCAGTCCCATTTATATGTTATATGATTCTACAAAATTTTCTTCAAATCTTGCTGACTCACTATTTGAACCTGTATTTTAAAATTTATTCACATTTAGTGAATATAAAATTCAGCTGAGAATTTTTCTATTCTATATGTGTATGTATATTACTATTTTTAGATGTTAATATCAAGAATGAAGTCAGACTTTAACTTGTGAGAAACACTTCAAACTATAAGTCCCAAGAAAAATACATATGTGTATATATAAACCACAAAAATTATGCACAAGAAAATTAACAGATTTTACAATATCCAAAAAACCACTTACATTCAGATTTTATGAGCAATTCAAATGATGTTTTCTGCTTTTGTTTTTGTTAATAGAATATTCAGTGTTTTGCATTTTGTTGTCAATTATGCCTTCCTGTGACCTAGAAAATTTTCTCCGTTTCTTATGTTTTCCAGAGTAAAACTCACATTTTTTAAAGTGTCAAGATCCATTATTTTTAGAATATTCCACAACTGGAATTTGCATTACTATTTCTTCATGGCTGAATTCAGGCTGTATATTGTGGCATCGGTATTCATAGATGCTATTATGTCCTTGTCTTATATCAATGTGGGATATAATTGTCATCCATTAATCTCATTAATTATGATATAGTGTTCAAATTTTGATTGTTTAGATGTTTAGATTAGCAATTTTTAAGTGATTCTAGAATTGACTGTGAAGATTTCCATAAGATTTTCATCTTATGGAACTTTTCCTGTCATGTGATGTTAGCACCCACTGATGAATCTCACATACATCTACTATTACATTCTGCTTTCTACTAAAAAAAATCAGTTAGGAATATGGAGGCTCATTTCTTTCACATATAGACCTTAAGTCATTTCTCTTTTGGTTCCCAATATTTTCTGCTTAGTTCAGAGAGTCCCTGGATCTTCTCCATAGTTCTTTGGCACTAGCCCTGGGATTATTTTAGTTACTTTCTTCGCAGGCTCTTATTTCAGTTTTTTCTGTTGTGGTTATAGTTCATGTCACAAGTTTTGTGATCAAACTTTATCACAAGTTTAATAAAATGTTTTGGATTTCCTTACCTTATGTTGATGTACTTTCTGTTCACTCCTCACTCTTTACTCTGTTTGTGTGCACTTTGTGATGTTATCATTATTATTTCCCTATCATTTTATTAGTAGTAAGAAGAAAATGGAGGGGCCTGGAGAAATAAAACAATGGTTAGAGGGGCTTTCCTAGGATGCAGAAAACCCAGGTTTTATCCATGGCATCTCATGTGGTCCCCAAGAATGCCCGGTAGGTACATGATAGGGAAACATGTTTCCTCCCCCCAGAGTTTACCACAATTTTTCTCTTAGTTGGATGACAGTTAAGAAAATCTACTCCTATATCAGAAGTAGCATCTGGTCTTCAGCATAACCCTCAGGTTGTTTTCTTGGCAGAGATTCAGTTGGGGTAGATTCTCACAATATTTCCTTAGCTTTGGAAAGTTTCGTTTCCTCAGCAGTGTTTGAATCTTTTTCTCTGAAGAACCTTCCTAGAATTAACCAAACTGTGGATACAATATTCAGAATCTTTGGCATCTTGGTAATCTTCCATTATTCACTAATACTCTAATCTGCTTGTAAGTAAATATTAAAAGTAAATGGAAGACATTCTAAATTTGAGTTTTCTTTTCTTTTTTTTTTCTTAAAACTTTTTAACATGAAATTGCCTTATTTATTAACTATGGCTACAGAAATGTTCATAGTTTGGTTTCAGTCATAGAATGTACACCAACCTTCACCAGTGTAACTTTCTGCTTCCTATTTACCCCATCCTCCTTCCCTATGTACTATATTTAATTGCGGTATGATGTCTGTTTTGCTTGCCCTTGTTTAGTCCTGGTTTCCTGAAGATCCAATGAACAGTTCCCATGTACACAGTTTCCTATCTCACTAATGGGAAAAGATAGGTCAGAAGTGGTATAAATTTAAGGTTTCTCAGGGGATCCCTTTGAAGCAAGAGGGACAGAAGTAAATTGCTCACTGGAATAATTCTAGAAGAATCCTACATGTTTTCACAAAAGGAAACTAAACTTCAATTTTTCCTATTAGGAACCTATTCACTAATTGTTCCTTCATTGTGTTTACACTTATCTCCTTTATTTATTACTTACTTCCTTTGTAATGCTTGGGCTTATTTCTCTAATTAATAAACTCCACCCAAGCCTTTGTTTTAGGTTTATCTTAGGTGGGAATGGTTGCAAAGTATCAAAAGTTCCAGAGAAAGTACTATTATAACTTCTTGGCAATTGCTTATGATCTGGGAATATGTATATTTGTATATGCTTATATATTATAAAATATATAAGAAGTTACTTATTGTGAAATAGAAAATATTCCAGAAACCTATCTTTTCCTTTAGTTTTTTACTGTCCTTCATCATGAATATCCTTTTTTTGCTAAGTAAAATTCTGAAATGCCCATTATTTTGAGGTTTTGTGCCAGACATTATGAAACAGAATGAATATAGTCTTTTGGAACCTCATGCATTCTAACAGTAATAGAGCTTTATTATAGCATATTCTAACACATTATAATTAGATTTTCTTAATGAACTTATTCAGAAACATGACTGGAATTAGATGATATTTGCCAGAACAACTTCTAGGATTGAGAAAATAAGAGTTAAAAATGAATGTGGAGGAATTAAGAAAAGATAGTCCAGTGGATAGGGCATTTACTTTACATGAGTCCTATTTGAGTGAATCCCTAGGATCCCATATGGTCCTCAGAGCCCACCAGGAATAATTCCTGAGCACAGAGACAAATTTAACCTCCGAGTGCTGCTGGGTGTGGCCCCAAAACATACAAGCAAAAAAAAATAACACCCACTCTTCTTCATTATAATTAGACTCAGATGGGAATAAAGAAAATAATCTCATTTGTGGGGAATGAGATCATTTGTGGGGAAATGCTATGATAGGGGAAGTCCTATTTTTCTAAGAATATAGGAATTCTTGAAAACTCTTGCTCACTCCCACTTTAAAATTTTAGTACCATACCTAGATAGGACACAATGTGTATTTCAGAAATATACACTGAGTAAATGACACATATTCAAAAATGAGTCATATTTTATAAACTGCAAAGGCAAATAATATCATAAAACTAAACCAAATAGGTAGCTATAGAGATGAACACACGTCCAGATTTATAGGACTTTGAAATCTATATAGAACTTGTAACTTAATTCTAAATTACTTTTTATTTTTTGGGTTTGGGGTCACACCTGGTGGTGCTCACAGCTCAATGCTGGTACTTAGCTACTCCTGATGGTGCTCTGAAGAGTGCCAGCTATTGAACCTGGGAATCCAGTGTGCAAGGTAACACGCTACCCACTTTGCATCACTCCAGACCCCCTGGTTATAAATTCTAAAAGTCAAAAAGGAAGTCAGGCATTAGAGAGCCAGAATCTATTCAGTAGTCACAATGGTACCATTTTCAGATATCACAAAGAATGGATCAGAACTAACAAATCAAGTGTCAGGAAAATAAAAAAGAGGGCTAGATACTGCAGTTCACAAGTCAAATTATAGGTGTTCAAAATATGGTACTAGTAGCAGTGATATGAAAACATAGTTGACTGAAAAGTAGTCTTTCCAGAGAGTAAAATAAGTTAAAATTGACATGTGTTGATTATAAGAAATGGAGGGCAGGAAGAAGCAGAAGTAATGATTAGGGTTCTTTTGAGAAGTGGTCATGTGAGACTTGGGCCACCGCTGGATTTGCTCAGAGACTACTCTTCTTGTGCTTATAATTGACACTAATCAGTGCTCAGGGCCCATAGATACATGAAGACAGTTGTCAACTCCATGCAAGTTAAGTGTCTTACCACCTATGCTATCTTCCTGCTTTATGTGTAGGATTCTGACCAACATAGTCACCACCTGGGATCATGAAAATAGAAGTAAATTTATTTTTATTATTATTTTGTGTTTTAGGCCTTACCTAGTGATGTACATGGTTACTTCTGGCACTGCATTTGGGAGATTATGCCTAGGAAGCTTGGATGGTCTTATGGGATTCCTGGAATTAAACATGGATCAGCAACATACATGGCAAACATTCTATCTGCTATACTATTGCTATGTCTCAGAGGGGTAAGGGTTATGGGACAGGAATTCTGTCTGGAATAGCACTGAGAAAAAAGTTTTGTCAAGGTTGTTCTATATTTCATTGCCCTCTACCCATATATGACTGAAAGCAGTAGCTTCTTTAAATTAAAATATATAACTATGAATTGTCATTTAAATAGCATTAAATAGCATATTTATACAAATATTATTAATGTATAACCAAATAAATTTGAATGTATTTTAAGTTATATGAAAATATAGTACATTAATTTTTTGATCATGTAAATCTCTCATTTTATTTTGTTTGGTTTGGGGTCACACCCATCTGTATTCAGGGCTTATTACTGGTTTCTGTGCCCAAATTGCTCTGGTGTTCTCCAGAGATCATCCAGTGTGCCACAGATCAAACCCAGGGCAAGATGAGTTCTAGTTATTAAGCTCTCTCTTGAGTCCCCATGTCTCATAATTTTTTGTTTTGCTTTGTTATATGCAAAATATTTAAATGGAGGATAAAATGGAATTTTGTTTTGTTTTGTTTTTTCATTTTTGGGTCACACTCGGCAGCACTCAGGGAATACTCCTGGCTCTACACTAAGAAATCGCTTAGGGCAGGCTCAGAGGTCCATATGGGATGCCGGGATTCAAACCACCATCCTCCTGCATGCAAGGCAAACACCCTATCACTGTGCTATCTCTCCAGTTTCGCAATTGAAATGGAGTTTAAATGGAGTTGACATAGCAAGTTAAGTCATTTAAAGAAGGCACGGATTTAAATTCTAAATGTTGAGCAAAATGTCCTAAAAGACTTTTGTAAAGAAGGCACTATCACTGGTTAGCCTAAGAGGAAATAGTCACATGCATACTAAATTTGTGTATGTCTATGGTCACAATCTCTATCTTTAATTCATTTCAACACATATAATTTTCAAGAGGGAAAAATTCTGTTTCTTTCAGCTTTGCCAGTAAAATATAGAAGTTGGGGGGCCACAGAGATAGTACAACAGGTAGGGAATGTCTTGCATGCATGTTTGAATCTCAGTATCACTTATAGTTACTGAAGCTTGGAGGGAATGATTGGTCTTGAGCACAGAGTCAGGAGTAAGCCTTGGGCACCACTGTGTGTGGCCATAACCCCCCAAAAGTAAAATGCATAAGTAGTTTTTATACCAGAGGAATTTGGGTTATTCTTTATTTTATATAGCAAAACTCCAAAGATAGAAAGTATAAAAAGTATTAAAGTATGTCTCAGTGGAGAAGAAATAGGAATTAGCTTTGCTGAACAAATGAGGAAGAGAGAAATGCAGAGGGTAGAAACTCACAGACCAAAAGTCTATTATATTCATGCACCAATTGAGGTTTCTTAGAGAAGAGATCTCCTGTCCTTCCATATCTGTTCCTGAATCAGAGTCCTAGCTAATTTAATTTACTCTTGTTCACTTCTTGAACAGGGAGGATGGAGGAACATAAATAAGATTTGAAATATATTCCGCTTATAAACTCATGTGAGCTATTTTTATTTGAGTCTGTTCTAGAAACTGGTTTATGGCTTTATCAATACAGTTTTATATATTTCTAAAGCTATCCTTCCATAATCATCTAACATTTTCCAGGAAAATAAAGCAAGGTACATACTGTAACTGTTGATCATGGGGAAATGAGAGATTGATTCTACTGTACAATACTCTGAAACAGATCATGAATCTAAACAAAATGATCAAGACTGGAAGTTGGGACAATGATTTTTTCAAGTTTAAACTCTTAGCTTATCATACTTATCAGGAAAATTTTACATGAGAAATAACTGTAAATTAACTATGATTGAAAGTGTATGATATTTATAGCATAGTACAATCTTCCAATGAAGACATGTTTATTTGGTTTGAAAGTAGTTTATTTGGGATTCATTGCCTCAATCTTTATCTTTCTTAGGCCCTAAGTGGGACTCTCAGAAATATATACATTACTGACTTATGCAAACCTGCTCCTCAACTGTGTTTAGCTCAGTGAGGCTTAGAGAAGGAAAATTAAAACAGGTCCTATGCATCTGTGTCCTCTTTGAAGCATATCACAAAAACAGTCATTCTGGGAATATTGTAAACAGTTTTCTCCATCTGTCTAGCTTAATCTATTTGAGGATTAAACCTTCTGGCTTCTCAGAATATAGGGTTATGCTGGAGGCTCTATCACTTATGATATATGTTTCCTGAATACTGGTTATTCCAATGTAAGTGATAGATTTGGGGCATTCTGTTTACTTAAAGAATCATGTCTTTCTTGATTTATACTAGAACATCTGGCTTATTTTTTCCTCCAGAAATTGTTGCTTAAACTGAAGCCATTTAGCCAAAGATAAACTACCCCCTGAGGTTTACTGGTGCCTACTTATTTATAACCAGAAATCTACTACTTCTTGAATTATATTGGTTAGAGGACATGAATTATTTATAGTAATGGTCTTCATCAATGATAAAAATATTGGAAGAGACCTTCTGGAACTGAAGGTTCCTAGTATAATTACAGTGTCACCTACGAGGTCAGATATACTTTTACTCTTTCTCTGTTGAACATAAGAAAAGCATTTGGGAGATATTAGAAGAAAAGAATTTCTGCCCCAGTTTTATGTATTTCATGGGATTAGAATTTTATTATTAAAAACAAATGTGGATATACACTTAATATGTTATGGAGGTATTTTTGGTCCCTGTGCCCTCATTTTTGATTTGACATTTCAGTCTTTGTTATCTTTTTTTGTTTGTTTGTTTGTTTTTGGACCACACCTGTTAGTGCTCAGGATGAACTCCTTGATCTACACTCAAGGATTACTCCTGGAAGAGCTCTTGAGAACCATATAGGGTGCTAGGGCTGGTTACCCATCTCAGCAGCTTACAAAGCTAAAACCTTACCCACTGTATTATCTTTCGGGGCCAATGACCTTGTCTTGACTGTCAATAATTCGCTTAAAGCTGGTAACCCTGAATTTAGACCACAATGTGCAAACTGCTCTTTGTTAGAAAAAAGGGAAGAACACTTAGACAATTTTAAGCTTTCTTTACTGTTTTGGTTTTTTTCTGAGAATTTCTATTTTACCTGTCTAAGGCTTATATTGACTTTTCATTCAAGCTTAACCAATGCAAGCTCAATAAGGCAGAAGGAAAAGCTCGGGTGAATTATATAGGAATGGATTAATTACCCATGCAATTTTAAGTAAAGATGAATGGGTAGCAATAAAAATACACACGAGAACATTGGGTGTCAATTCATTCATTATGTTTTCATATTGGGAAAAAATTTGAAATACAAATATTTTGCTTTTCTTTACTGAATCATCATATTTGTTGGGGGCATATTCATTTTTTTAATTTTATTAAATAATTATAATTTACACTATCAATAGTTGAGTTTAAACATATAATGTTCAAGCATCAATCCTACCACTAGTGCAACTTCTCCACACCAGTGTTGGGACATAACTTTACTAGAAATATTTGAAACTTAAAATTTCCCTTGGGACTACTGTGCCAAATAAATAAAATTTATCCCTGTACTATAAAATATAGGTTAAAACAGTAAGTTAAAATACACACTTAGTGCTTTACATTATTTTATTATCAATGTTAGTGCATGTTAGTAAGATATGACATGAAATATATATCTATTCCTCAGATAAAGAGAGACAGATTTTTAAGCATTCCATTTGATTTTAAAAACATCAAAAAGAAATGATAAAAAACAACAACAAAAGAAAAGTAATGTAATGTAAGCATGATCTTTGGATTTTTCTTGCCATGCAGATTAGGAAATTGCCATTGGTCCTACGATCATCTCCAAACCAGAATTCTCAAAAGTTAGGGTTGCCTGAGACCCTTGCAGCCAA
Organism: Suncus etruscus; assembly: GCF_024139225.1. Lineage (NCBI taxonomy): Eukaryota > Metazoa > Chordata > Mammalia > Eulipotyphla > Soricidae > Suncus > Suncus etruscus. The sequence goes on along the minus strand of NC_064853.1, from coordinate 75,756,091 downwards.
GTCAACATCCTGTGACCTAAGTTAAAGACCATTAGAAAATTTTGCCCCGTTATGGTCAGATACTTTTTTACTAGACAGAACACTGAGTGCTCTCAGGTTTTACCTTTCTATGCTCATGATGAAACATAGGGAGCATGGAAGGAGAAATTGAGCTTAATTTGGTGCAGCTGTTAAAGCATCCCCTGATCTCTGAGCTATTTGCTTGGATTTTGTCTAACTGAGCTCTAACAGATTGCATACACTTTGTTCATCTAAACCAAATGCATGAGATCCACCATTGACTCCCTAAACACAATCCTTTCAGAAATTACTAGATGAGGCCAGGGAAACATTTTGAGGTAGAGTACATTACTAGTATTTGCAATACTCTGAGTTTAATCCTAGATACATCATACTGTATTTCTGGACCAAACTTTATTTCTGAGAGTAGAGTCCTTAGAGCCACAAGTTGTGCCTCAATTCATTTTTTCCTTTCTCTAAAAAAAATTATGAGATTGGGAACTGAACTAGAAAAGCATCAGGAGCTTCCTAAAATTTTTGGCTCTGGAAAGATGATGACCACTTAACCAACAACATTGCCTGGATTTTTTTGTTTAATCACCCTACTGCCTATTGTCTACTGAGTACTATGTATTGTTCTGCATTCACTGTCTACCAGTTTGGAGTAGGGATTATTCTTAGCACCCCATTGTTTTCTGCACCAAAGTCATGCAACTTTTTTATTTTATTTCACCTCAATTTACAGAGTACATTCATTAAAATACTTTCTCTAAATTGCTCAATTTCCCTTCATCCACATCTTGCAAAAGGGAATGCATCATTGAGTACATGTGTTAATTTAGCTCTCCATGTATTATTTCTTTCCCACATCATTTGGGATTTTGTCTGAATCTGGAAAGCTTGTAATAAATGTTTCTTTGGCAATATCTCATTTTTTTCTAGTTATTGATATCAAGAATGTTTGTCAGAAAAGTAACTCTGTAGTGTTTGAGCACTAAATCTAGGCCTGGAATTTTTGCCTAAATAAATAATATTGGTGAATATTTTGTATTATTACTTCTGATGAAGAAAGTCTTTAAAGGTTCATAAAACATTAAGATTATAATTTTAAATATCATAGAAAATATTATGTAATCTTAGATGTTAATTAAATCATTCATTATCTTGTGCAAATAAGACTCCCTTTTTCTTTTGGCAAGTGTATGAATATTCTCAAGCTGAGTGCATTGCATGTTGAATGAGGAACTAATAGTTTAGAGTTTTTTGGAGTCACTCATGAATAAGATTATTAAATATCTTTATTCTATTTTTGAGAGAGTAATCATTAATGTATCAAGCAAATGCTAATTGAATAAAATTAATTTGATAGTATTATTTTCCAGCATTGAATATAGCTATTTCATTTAATATAAAAGTAGATTTCCGTTACATGTAAAATAAAAAAGTTTAGAAATCTTTGTAAGATTATGATACATTAAATGCTATTGTATTAACAAACCCAAGTGTTTGATGCTATCTCTTTTATCATTAAACATAATTTGATTAGTAAAGTTTCTTCCTTTTTTTTCTGGAAATGATATTGGTCTTTTTTATACTTGGACAACTAAATAATTAAATAAGTCTATGTTTCAAGCAAAAGTATAGGCTTGTCAAAGGTTGGAAACAAAGGTTGAACATAAACTGGATGATCAAAGTGAATGTTTTCCAAATGGTTATACCTAAAAGACCAAAAGAGATAGAAGGAAAGAAAGAGAGAGAGAGAGAGAGAGAGAGAGAGAGAGAGAGAGAGAGAGAGAGAGAGAGAGAGAGAGAGAGAGAGAGAGAGTACTTTAAGAGCATGTGGCATAAAATACACATTAATACATTGAAGTCAGGGACAACTAGATGTCTGAATTATTCAATCTAGAGGCATTATAAGTTCTAAGAAAAAGCCAAGTACTGTTTAACTCCCTCTTATCTCCTTGAACTGCATGTTCATATTCCCCAAAGTATGGGTAAATTGGACTTATTCTTGCATTTTATTATAATAAGCATGGATTACACAATTAGTCTTGATACTTTATAGTAACATTTGCTAAGTATATTAGAAATATAGGAGAAAATATTTCCCTAAGGATGAGTGGATTTGTTTATGCATTGACATGCTGCTGCAAGTTGTAGTAAGGTTGTCACTTGTGTCTACTTAACTTCATTTTGGAATGAGAATAACTTGGTAAAGCACTTATTTCTTTGGCTTTAGCAGAGATTCTCAACATTGACTCATACCATCAAGTTAAATTAAATGCTGCTCAGGTTACCTAAAGAGCAATAAATATTGGATTGTACTAAAATTCTTTATTTGTCGCAAATAACTGTTATTTTTTAAATAAATAAATGAGCCCAGCAATGAATAAATGTGAGAAATGAGTGACAATTTTGTGTAAAATTTATTTATAAGGGACTTACTGTTTTATTATTTGTTTGTTTGGGGGGCACAGTCAGTAATGCTTAGGCATTAATCATGGTTCTGTGATCAGGAATTACACCTGATGCTGCTGGGGTGAGGCAATGGAGAGGTTGGAGACCTTATGGGAAGCTGAAGATGGAACCCGAATGGGCCTCCTGCAAGGCAAAAGCCTAAATGCTGTATTATTGGCCTGAACCAATTTGGGTAAAATCTTTCAAGTATCTTTGGATTTTATTATTGTGTGATAAGTTATTAATCAGGAATAATCATTAGATTAGCTGAACTGTAGTGATGTAAAAAGTTATTATTTATGTTGTGTTGGATTATTTTGTTCGTTTTCTTTTGTAGCTACATGGTCTCTGAATGATCCTTGGGGAATTTTAATAAGAACCGAGCAGAAGGCTGCTTTATCTGAGCTTCTGCAATATCTCTGCTTGACACCCCATGTTGAACAAGAGACTATTAGTAGCTCCCAACAATTACAAGTGTACTTTTAATGACAGAGAATTCTCTGCTGCTTTGTGCATCGAACTTATACTGAATCAGCATTAAAATCAGATTATTCAAGGAAGGGGCCCGCCTCTCCTTGTCATGGGAAATAAGACATTTCTAAGGAAGCTTGGAATACAGAGACTCTCTTTTGAGTATAGACATCTTATTTTTGTAAATTATTAATTTAGATTTCCTAAGTATTTACCTTGTTTCTACCCACTATAATATCTATTATTACCCCTCCTGCTCCCATACTTAAGTTGTGGTGTCTTTCTAATTAAGTCCATATAAACTAATTTAGTCCAACTAAATTAGGCTTTGAGAGCTGTCTTTGTATTTGATGGGTTATGGACCATTCTATGTTGTGGAACCTTCAGAGAAGTATGCAATGTGGAAAATGAAACCCATGTGTGAATACAGAGTTAATTAGTATGAAAAGTCCCATTTTCCATCATATTTCTTGCCAGCAGCTACGATTAGGAGCACTTAAACTTTCCAGCTCTCCTGATATTTTTTTAAACTAGATCCAACATAAAGATTCCAAAATATCTTGTTTTGTGATATTATAGATGCATAAGAAAAAAGAAAATTAGTATTCAAAAGTATCACATGCATTTGTGTGTGTGCATGTATTGAATGTTTGCTAGAGATCATGGCATGATTGGTAGATATAAAGTAGGAATATTTACTTCAAAATTTTTTTGTTTCTTGGGGCCACATATAATGGTGGTCAGCAGTAATTACTGACTGCACTCAGGAATGCGCCCCATCATGTGGAATTCTGGGACTAAACTCAGGCTGACCAAATGCAAGGAAAATGCCTTATTCCCCATTCACTGTACTATCTCTCCACTCTCTCGTCCAAAATGTCTTAAGCTGTAGCATTTTTTAGACTTTTAATCATTGAGAGACTATTTAAGGTAGTTCTTAATGAAAAACTGCTTAAGACAATAGTTTTAGATTAAGATCGATGTCAAGTTGAATTTATATATACATAGACATACATATGTGTGTGATCATGAATATTATTTACATAATAGAGACTAAAATAAGATCTTTGAATTGTGTTGAATAAGTTTAATGAGTCTGCTGAATTTAGGGAGTTTTAATGAGGAAGTAAATGTATTAGGAAAGACAGGAAGAGTGTGGCATGTTATATTTTGGGTAGAAATGAACATAGTTTGAACAAATGTAATCAGGGAGGGTGTAGGAAATCAGAAAAGAAAATCAGCAACTTCTTTTATTGCTAAAGCTATTTAGACTGAAAGGCAAAAGAATTTACCAACTTTATGTATGTGTGCAACTGTTTGTAAATCCTGATTCCTGCAAGAGCAGAATCAATACATTGAAGTATAATAGCAATTGTGGATTTGGAAATAACAAGAAGAACTTAAAAGACAGAATTGTTGTGTTTTGATTTTAGGGTCATTGTATAGATAGAGCCAAAAGATACTGGTCTGACTTTCTATGCAGTCTTTCTCTAACTTTCTAAACATGTCCACACATGGAAGATAGATATGTCTATTTTTCTTTCACCATAACTTGTCCAGATTGCTTATTAACAGCTCTAGTAATATTGTACAATATATGTGATTTACCCAGGAAAAAATTCTCTGTAGTTCTCTGGTTTTCATGCATACATTTACATTTTATTTTCTATTTATATATGTTAGAGATTAAGAAATAATGTGCAGTGAATCATATGAAAAAGGAAGAACAAAGTATCTTGGCACTAAAACTATTAGAGAGTATATTTTAATGAAAATCCCCTTTAAATTTGAAAGAAAAAAAGCATGTTTTTTAGAAGAATAAGCAAGATTATAGAATGTGATAGGAATGTATCAGAGAAATTCAATTATATTTGCATTCTTCCATTAGTGTTTTTTTAAAAATACATATACATAAAAGTATTTTTAAGTAATATAAAAGATAGGTAGATAGCGTACTCTGTCTTAGTAGTGAGAAAAATGAAATGATCAATGAAAGCAAGGATGAAGATGAGAGGGACTTAAAGTATTTTCCTTTCATATGATTTCACTTAATGAGCCCTGGAACAAAGAATAGCACTTTTCTTTCATTTTTCCATGTGTGTTATTTCATGTTATTAAATGAGATTTGAGTGAACTAGAGTAAATCAGCCAAAACCTAGCTTGGATTAGATCCCCTAAACTTCCTTATGCCCAGATTTTTTCCAGATGGTTCTTATGTCGCCTGTTTAATATCAACAGTGTGTGACACTTTAGAAGAATATATCTTAGACTAATTCAGTCCTTGAAAGATAATTACACTGTCAGTTGCTATCACCGTTACTGAAAATATGAAGATAACTGAGGTAAGTATATTTTAAAGCCCAACCCCAAATAGCCTGTTTCACATAACACATTTTAGAACCTTTGCACATTTTTTTGTTTTTATCTGTCAATGTTGTTGTACACAGTGTAAAGGAGATATCTTTTTGACAGCATATGCCTGCAGGTTGTATATCGTGGAAAATATAAAGAATTTTATATGATTAAAAGATTGCATGCTCATGTCTGTTTAAAAACCTAGCTATCTCTGCTTTTCCACTTTCATTCTGAAATTGAAAAATATATTTTCATGCTACTATCCACAGTTGATCTTTTTTATTGTACCACTGACATTATTTATAACATATTTTGCAGCTGGCTTTAAAAGCATGTTAGTAGGCAATTGTAGGTAATGGCAATAAATGTGGAAAACAAAACCGGACTATTCTAGGAATGACTAGAAACTTATATTGATGTAAAATAAATAGTTTCATAAAGCTACTCCCCCTAATTTTTTAATGTAATTTTAATCCTATGTATACATATATGTATACACACAGCCCAGTGGTGCTGAAAAATGCTGAAAGATAAATATATATACTATCTATATCAAACCAGGTTGAATTTCAGCAAAGGAACATTTTTGGCTTTATAAATTCCTACTACTTCACCCTGTTTAATCTTTAGAATCTTATATTCACTCAATATTCATTTACATATTAGTGAAACTACAATGGAATATAGAATCAGTTTGAGTTATCTCATTCATTTTGTAAAGGAGCTCTCCATGTTCAAGACTCTTTTTTCAGTCCTGTATCTACCTCCTAGACCCTCTTTAACAATGAATTTCTTGTCATTAAAACAGAATACTTCTTGAAATTCCCAGTAGTTATCATCATTTCTATTTTATTACTTGTCCAATAAGATACCTTTCCATGAATCACTTATGTGTTGAAGCATTGCTGCACTTTATATATGGCATTCCATTGTTTAATCTACTTCCTCTAACACATTCTTTACAATCATCAAGCAATTTTTCAATTACATTAATTTTAACTAGGTTTAAAAATATCCAAATGAAGCTAAAACGGTGCCTTCCTATACTTATCTTCTCTGTAAATAAACCTTTTCTCAAATTACTCATCAAACTAATATAATTAAAAATAAACACAATTCTGAAATTATCTAGACTAATGTTCATTTGTTTTTTTTTTAATTTTACTAAACAAATTAGTGACTCAAGGAAATATATTTTCAACATTTTTCCCTTTCTCATTTTAAATAGCTATGATATTTGTCTTCAGAAAAAATTATTTAAACATATTGCCATATTGAAAATACTTGATTTCACTAGCATTTAAATATTTGGAGTTTTATGGGAAACATGTATAGTTTATCAGGGCTTTTCATTTTTGGGGTTATATAAAAAATAGTATTCTCTTTCCTTTATGAAGAGAGGATCAGGCCATGTTATCCAAAAGTGAAAATAATTCATTTAAGGATGCATAATATATTTGTGTTAGGTGAATTTGAGTCAGCAGACTGAATTCAACATTACTTCAAGCCTCCAGACTGAATGTAGAGAATTGTACCCACCACCTGGGAATAATAAAGAATGCAAATAGTTCCCATGAACATATTTGGAGTTTGAGTCTGATTATCAGAGTATATAAACCACTCCTTGAGTAAATTAGGAATGTTTTCTAAGATTCTTAAACCTCTCTAGACTTCAGGATCTTTTTTTAATGATTTACTTCTGGGATATGTTAAGAGATGTTCTCGTGGCAACTTAAAGGCTGTAATATGGCTGCCAGAATTATCTGGTGGAGAATTATTTCCACCTGGAAACAGTGGAGACTGTTTCAAAGCTCCATGTTTCTATAAGAGCCAAGTGGCAAAACATGAGTGAAGTATATAGTGGATAAAGAGGAAAAGGGACAGCAGGTAACCTCTTAAAAATAAACCACCCTAGTCCTCTGTGATCCTTAAAGGTTACTAGATCAGAAGCTGAACTCAGAACAGAAGAAACTAATAATTCAGGGTTTGGGATGAAATCTTTTGAAGTTCCAGTATTGGCAAATTAATTAAATTTTTTTTAATAAAAAACAGGTTTTGGTTAATAGTTCTTGAATTCTGAAGAGGAAATTAACAGGCCATTGATATACCTAGGCAGGCAAACTTCCTGTTGACTTTAGCTTACATAATGTCTAAATCAGGGTCTCGAAATCACTTCATATCTCTATAAATTTTCCTTTTCTCATCTTTCCCTACCACTTTTCCAATCAATGTAAGGATTTGAATATACTTTTAAAACTACTATTCAGGGAATCTATTCAGGGATATTCAGGGACATCTCATCATTTTCAATAGTTTCCATTTCTTTCCCAGAAAATAATATTATTTTAGTGTATAGACTTTCAGGGTATAAGATACACCTTTGTGTTCTATGTGGTTTTTCCTCCAGCCCTCACTCTTACAACTGATTCAATAATTGTTCAGAGCAGTCCTCAGGTCTCCTTCAAAAAGTAAAAGCAAGCAAAACAATAGCCTCATGGCTTCTAGGGGGTGTTATTGTTTAGGGGGAGAGACAGACAGACAGACAGAGACAGAGAGACAGAGCAAAACACTTCAGGTTTTGTGTATGATAAATTGTTTTTGCATACTTACCTGCGACACACAAGAATTCCAGTTACTCTGTGCACACTGTTGTCTGTCTGTGTTCTGGCCATTCCTTTTCTGTTATTGTTTGGGAGACACCCCTGTTGCTCAGGGCCATCTCCTGGCCTTGTGCTCAGGGATTGTGCTTATTGATGCTCAGGATACCACATGGGGCTCAGGGGATCATACCTGTGCAAACTACATGCAAGTCAAGAGTCTTACTGTAATAGGTCTCTTGCTCTGGCAATTGTTTTATCCAGAAATTTTATAGCCTCTTGGCTATAATTATTCAATATTCAAATTAACTGCAAAATATGATGTAGAATGTATTAACACATTAGATATTTGGTTGAGCAATATTATTTTTACCATAATTTTTCCTTACTATGAAACTCAGATTTGGACTCCTGTAAGAAACTATGGATGGTTTTAATCCAATCATCTTTCAACAAGGCCAGTCTCCATAGGTGTGAATTGTAAACTGCCAAAGTAATCTTCCAATTTGTCTCTTTAGGCCCAGAGAGATAGCACATAGGATGTTTTCCTTGCACGCAGCCAACCCAGGACTAATGATAGTTTGATCCCTGGCATCCTATGTGGTCCCCAGAGCCTACCAGTAGTCATTTCTGAACGCAGATCCAGAATTAACACAAAGAACAGTGAGTTTCTCATCCAGAAGAAAAGCTCTAAGAGAATCTAAAGGGCATAATAAAAATATGAAAGGACAATCATGAGCTTAAAGTTATTTTCCTGTGACAACATGCAGATATGTTTTTCTGCATGCAGACAACTCTAGACCAATGCAGTTTGAAAGAAAGTCCCTTCTAAAACCAACTTTTAAGGGCTTGAGGGACTCCATTCTTCTAGAGATTGGGCCACACCACCTGGAAGATAGAAGCAGACTCTCAGCATTTCCCCTTTCTAGAGAAACCTGTGTTTTCTTGTGAGCATTTATCTCTCTCTTTTTCTTTTCCTCCTAATTTCTTTGAAATAGAACTATTTTACTTCACTAGACAAAATTTTAAAACAGACTTATAATAAAAATTATAGGTAAAGAGGATATATTACTAGAAGCATAAACTGCTGGTTTTATCTCATCTAAGTACAACTTTCTATAATATGCATTGTTTGGAAGATTTATATGTTTATGAATTAATCTGGCTAAAAATATTGAATAGAATGACTTATCCTCTCATATACCTTTCTATTATAAACAACTGAAATTCACCACAAACCACTTCAGATAAATAATGGAATTGATTTGCTCAGGCAATTGATAAAGTCCAGGGAGAGACTAACCATCTGAATTCTGAACACAAACTATTCAGTGGGTGCTTTCTGTATTTTCTCTTCTGTTTTGATATCTGTGCTAGCAGTATCCCAAGTCACTATTTGCTAGTCCTTAGCATTTTAGCTAATTCTAGGTAGCAGCTTCAGCTTAATAAATTCTCAACTTCAAATTTAGGGAACAAAATAAGTATTTTTGAGGAGTCCTGAGCAATAGTACAGCATGTAGGGCATTTGCCTTGCATGTGGCCGACCCAAGTTCAATCTCCTGCAATTTATATGGTCCCCCAATACCTCAGAGCCATGAGTAATTCTGGAGTGCTGCTGGGTGTCACTACTTTTTTATTCTCTTTCAATCTCTTTCATACTCCTTTAATACTTTCATACTCTTTAAAATTTACCACAATCTATTTATTAAATATTGACTAAAGACCATCTTGATTGCATACATATTTGAGAAATTATGAATGAAGTTGGTATTAACTATCCATATTTCTGTGTGTACATAAACTTTCAATATTCTTTGGTAAATAAAAAGTGGCACAGTTTCTGGAATATATAATAAATCATTATTTCAGAGGAAAACTCACCCTTCCTTCCAGGTACTATTTTGCATAGCATTGCCACACAAATGATTATGAATTGCTAGTGTTTTGTTTGTTTGTTTGTTTATTGGATCACACCCAGCAGTGCTCAGAGGTTACTCCTGTCTCTGTGCTCAGAAATTACTCCAGGAATGTACAGGGGACATATGGGATCCCAGGATTTGAACCAAGTCTGTCCTGGCTCGGCTGTGTGCAAGGCAAATGCCCTACCTCTGTGCTATCTCTCTGGCCCTGAGTTACTAGCATTTCACTTGTCAGAATTTCACATTATCAGTGTTCTAGATTTGAGTTACTCTAATAACTATGAGTAACTGTCTTTTTAATCTGTACTTGTCCTGATGGCAAAAGATGTCAAGCATTTTTATATGCTTATTTTCTTTCTGTGCCACTTCCTGTTAAGGTATATATTCATCTCTTTGACTTAATTTCAAATTCGGTTGTTTTTATGATTGTAGTTTAGTTATTTTTATATTTGGGAAAGAAATCCTTGCTAGGATTCATTATTTAAAAAAAGGTGTTTGTTGTTTGTCCTAATATTCTAGTTTAGACAGTATCTTTAGTAGAGTAGAAATCTTTATTTTGATTAGCTTTATCATTATAAAGCTGCAGGTCTGAAGTTTCAGTGTTGCATTAGTGCCAGCCAAATTTTTTACTTTTGATGAAATGCAATTTTTAGTGCTGTGTGATTAGATTCTATATTGGTATTGTATCTAAGAAGGTATCTCCTGGTATTATAGCTATAAAGTTTAAAAAATATTACATTCCTCAATTTGATATCTTCTAGATCTTAGTTCGAAATTGGGGAGTACAAACTCAAGAGGGGTTGATTTACTTTAAAAATTGTTTTAAAATTATTTTTAATTAATCAGTGAAAGTTTTAACTTATATTACTATTTTATTTTATACCTATATGCTTGGTGCCATGTAAAAATTTCTTTGCAAAAAGGGGTTAAGGCTGGAAAAAATTTAAGAAACTGATTTGAGTGCTTGAACGATGGCACAAGCTGTAGGGTGTTTGCCTTGCACATGCTGACCTAGGAGGTTCATGGTTCAATCCCCTAGAGTCCCATATGGTCCCCAAGACAGGAGCGATTTCTGAACACATAGACAGGAGTAACCCCTGAGCGTCACCAAGTGTGCCCTCCCCAAACAAAAACAACAACAACAATTTAAAAAAAAACTGATTTAGATGTGATCCCATTTTATTTGTGAAAGGTCACAGTTTTACATATATATATATATATATATATATATATATATATGATCCATTTTTAATTATATATGAATTACATGTGATCTGTTTCTAGTTTTATTTTTCTACATGTGGATGACTAGTTATCCCACTTAATTTAAATAACAATATATTCTCCATTTTATGGCCTTTTCTCCTTTGTCAAAAATATTTATATGGATTTATGACTACCAATTATTGTGATCCTTACTTGTATCTGCTGATTTGGTATATTATATTTAGAACTGGTAATTAAAAATCCATTTAAGTATTTAACTCTTAAGGGCATTTGAGTCTATAATTCTATATTTAGGCAAACAGTACTAAAGTACTTTTAAAAAATCCATGTTATTTTATGTTTAACATGGATCCAGGAGTTCACTAGAAATGGTTTTGTCTTTGAAATGAAAATTAAACATGTGTTAATTATTTGTTTAGATTGATACAAGTCAAGTAGGTTGAGGCAAAATAATGATTATTTTCCAAATATCTACCCCCAAAATTTGTTCCTTTGGGTTGAATTTACTTTATAGTACATTCCTTTCTAGAGAGAGATGTTCCTTTTGAAATGTCTAAACCTATAGTGTCCTTAGTTTATACCAGTTGGAACATTAAAATATTAAGAGAAAATATATCCAAATAATTTCCTTGCAAACATTCAGCATTTTTTAAGTGCAATTATTTTATTAAGTATATTTAACTTATACGTAGGAATCTTAGTAGAAGCCAGAAATATTTAATGCCAGTAAGGTGCTTGCTTTCAAACAGATAATCCAGGTTTGATCCCTGGTACCGATATTGTTCCCTGAGACTGCCAGAAGTAATTCCTAAGTGCAAAGCCAGGAGGAAGCCCTAAGCATAGCCTGGAATGTCCCCTCCCCCTAAGATATTAAATTAGTTAACTATTTAAACTATAAGATGCAATAATAAGAAAAAATTAAATGATACTTGGATGGTTGTTTTCCAAACAGGTTATAAAAAGCACTTGGTTAAATATAGGAATGATAAGATGAATTTTCCAGAGCAATGGGGCCAGAATGACTAAGTAGCATAACCAGATTCAGATGAGTAATGGCATTTTTATACTTACAAAAATTGCATTGACTTAGTGTTTTCCTATACAATTTCTTAGAACACTTATATCACTTGATCAAAAGAGTTGGGGGGAATAGTACATCCTGGGGCCGGCGAGGTGGCGCTAGAGGTAAGGTGTCTGCCTTGCAAGTGCTAGGTGCCCCCCAAGCCAGGGGCGATTTCTGAGCGCTTAGCCAGGAGTAAACCCTGAGTGTCAAATGGGTGTGGCCCAAAAAAACAAAAAACAAAAAACAAAACAAAACAAAAAAAAGGAAATAGTACATCCTATTTTTCCCCAGAAATAAAAATTAGTTATTGTTATATAATAAAACCATGGAAACAATTTATTTTAAATAGATATGTGATGTATCCTAGTATATTCCATATAACAAAATTTAAATATAATGCTTTTCAGTATAGAAGAGAATGTCTCATATTTAGATATTGTTTGAAATTTTGTTTTCTAGAATTTCCCAGGAGGAAAGGAAGCGTATCCTTCCTGAAAGTAGATGTAACAGCAGTTGCCAACTCTTTGCATAAATATGCTTGTATAAATCCAGAGCCACTAAGAATTTTTGTCTCATTCCAAAATTTTCAGTGAATATGAACACTCAAATATTTTTGGAAATGTACTTATACAAAATAAATGCCTTTAAAATAATCTTTTCTAATTGCTTTTCATAGTTAATTTCTGACAAAGTGGAATTTGAAAAATACGCTATTGTTCATTATAATCAAATAAATAGGCTAATTTAATTTATTAGAAGAGCTGAATATGGATATTTTACTTTAAGTTACTTTTCCTGAGTTGTTATGTACCAATAATGATTTAAAAAAACCTTAAAATATGTTATTGTTACTTCAATGTTTATAATAGCTGCTGTTCTTATAAATGCATGAGAACCCAATATAATTCTATATCTGTACATATAGATTGATTTTGCCAAAGAAAACTTGCCCAAATTACTGTGTGTATGTTTTCAGTCAGCAAGCTATCAAAGTGACAAGCAAAGTGTGAGGAAAATAAATAATCCAAGGAAGAAACTTTTAGCTGGGGACTTCTAAATGCAAGAAAAAATGATTTTAACTTTTAGATAATTTAACATGCAAACTAGGACAGATTATTTATATAACTTTCAATAATATTTTGCAGTATTGCTTATAATATTTTTTGCTTGTGGGGTTTCACTACAACCAATTGTACTCAGGACTTAGTCAGGGATCACCCCGGTACACTCAGAGGAATATACAGATTGCCAAGGTTCAAACCCAGGTCAGACACTTGCTAAGCAAGTACCCAACACACTTTACTCTCTCATCATCCCCTGATAATACTAATTATAATTATTAGTAAATTTTATTTTATTTTATTTTATTTTATTTTTTTGCTGAGGAATCAGATTTTATTACTATTCATCATATATATTCACATGCAAGGAACTGACACGGATCCTCCACTTTGGCTGTGGAAAAAAGTAAAACATCCAAGACCTTTAGCAATTTTGAACACATTTTCTCTGTGTAAACAGGCTGATTAGCTACTTTTTTTGGAGTATACAAGCTGAAGAGCATTTTAGAGTTCCTACATGTCTTTTTGATATCAATCATAGAGATATGCAAGAAGTTCTTGTCTAAAAGAAACCACACCCCCACCCCATCCGACTTTATTGGGTCAGTTTTAAAACACTTCTTACAGTCCTATATTGTTCAGTTTCTAGATGATCTTTTTTCTTTTTTTTTATTTAATTTTTTATTTTTAATTATGAGAACAAAGATGCAAAGAAAGAGGACAAGGTAAAGTTACAGTAGAAGGACAATCACCCATAACATAATTATCAGAAGTCCCCTTGCTGATATCTTAACTTTGAGCTTTCAGCCAAAGAACATTAAGATAAATAAAACAAAATCCATGTACAATTACTTTGTCCCTCAAGTCCCCAGATTGTAACACATTATAATATTTCTTAACAGCACACAAGGCAATCTACAGCCATAAAACTTACATAACTCCTTAAACATTAGAGGCATAGTATTTTTTACATTTCCATGTACATGCATATTAGCTTAAGTTAACCTCAAATTTTAAGTGTTTTTTTTTTTAAGGATTAGAGTCAAAGGAGCACAGTAAAAATGGTGTTAGAGTGGCAATTGTTGTTTGCATAGGCCCAACAAAATATGAGGGGCATGGAAAGGAATAAACTTGGCCTAAATACAAAGAGACCGGACCCCTGAAGTTTCCTGGCATAAGTAAATTTTAAAGTATCAAAATCATAACCATAAAGTTAATTTTCAAAATAAAGGTATTCAAAATAAAAATAAACTGATTGCCATAATTTGGAAGAGTAAAGCAGTATAAAACCAGAGTACATACTCAGTATCGTGCTACTAATGATTTTGCATCATTAACTCCAGTCTTACAAATTTTTGATTCATAAAATGTAATGATTGCCATGTCATATTAAAACAAAATTAACTACATTTGGGGATATGCTCCTAAGCATTGCTCAAGAGTCCTAGACAACTGGGCCAGCACTTTGTTTAGTTCAAGTGACCTCCTTAGCCTCTGCTGTAGTAGGATCACCATAGATTCTCAGCTATGCTCTGAGACCAGGTGGTGACAAGAATTAAACCTAGAAGGGCAAATGAATACCAGGCATGAGCCCTAACCACTTTTTAAAATCCTCCAGTTCTTAAAATCCACTAGTTTTTGTTTTTAAGCCACACCTTGTCCTGCTCCAGACTCTGTGCCCAGGAATCATTCCTGGAGGTACTTGGGATAATCATATGGGATGACAGTAAACAAATTCCAGTCAACTGCTGCAAGGCAAACACCCTACCCATGAACTATTTCTCTCATTAATTAATAATTTCATTATTTTTTGTCGTTGTTGTTGTAGTGTTTTCTTTTGTTTTTTTTCTGGTGGGACCATGTGAGATGAGACTAACAGCCCTTAACTATTGTGTTCCTTCAATTTCCTTTTTCTCTAACCTCTTCTTTTGATATGTAAAAGCCCACCTGGATTACAGGACCTTCCCCCACACTGGTGGATTTGGTTCTGGAGAGTAAAGAGAGCAGTTCTAGCTTTAGGTGGAGCAGAGAGAGAGCATGTGGCAGAGAGGCCATGAGTCAAAAAGCAGACTAACTCCAATGACTCTCCTGATTGGCTTGGTATTGTTTCTTCACCTCTACCCTACTCCTTGAGATATATGGTGAGGCCCGAGCAGTGGCACAAGCTGTAAGGCATCTGTCTGCTTTGCATGTGCTAGTCTAGGATGAACCGCGGTTCAATCCCCTGGCATCCCATATGGTCCCCAAGCCAGGAAAAATTTCTGAGCACATAGCCAGGAGTAACCCCTGAGCATCACCAGGTGTGGCTAAAAAAACCAAATAAAACAAAATAAAATAAATTGTAAATGTGATTGAGTATGTCACTCTCTCAAATATATATATACATATATATTTAATCATTAATATATATGTATATATATTAATATATATGTATATATATTAATATATGTATATATAAAGGGGTTAACAACTCTAAATTTTAGATATTGGCTTTAATAATGCTGATTTTTTATTGGTGGTTATGGGCCTGGAGGCACAGCTAGAGTTCTTTAAGTTCTTACTCCTGGTTCTGCTTCAAAGGATGATTCCTCATGAGGTTCAGGGAACCATATAAAGCACTATGGATCAAATGTAGGCTACAATATCCAAGACAAATACCATACCTGCTGTACTATTCTTTTGACCCCTTCCAGCTTATGATAAGTGGGAAGAGTATAAAGATAATATGTGAGATAAGGTGCTTGCCTTGCATAAAGTAGACTTCAATTCAAACCCCAACACCACATTTGGTCCCCTAACTCTGTGAAGAGGACCTTGAGCACAGAGCCAGGAGAAAATCCTGAGGACCACCAGTTACATTTCAACCTATCCAAGACCAAAAGAAAAAAAAAATTAAAAAGAGAAGATCAACCAGAGAGATAGTACATGAGTTGGGGAACATACCTTGAATGTAGCCAAACCATTGTGATACCAGGTCATCTCTAGCATCACTTGGTTTCCTCAGCAACGCTAGATGCATCCTTGGACGATTCTTACCCTGGAGGCTCTACACACTGCTGAATGGTCCAGGGGTTCCTGGCACCTTAATATCTGAGAAGCATCACTCTCACTGGACCAGTTGGCAGAGGATTGCTGGGAATTACCCAAGGGATTTAAGATGCTCCCAGAAAATAAAAATAGAAACACAATGAGAAGCACTAAGAGCTGATGGGTGCATCTGTCACTTTTTTAATAGACAGGTAGTCTGATTTGTTATTTTCATGTAAAATATTATTTTTGTGATAAAGTCAACTAAATATAACTCTACCTTGCATCATATTTTACACTAACTCGAAGATTATGTTTTCTGTTTTCTATGTGATTAAGACAAGCTCTGAAGTGATTTCTTTACACTAAATAATGAAGTTTAAACACATCAGGAAAAAGACAGTAAAGTTTTAGAGGATTTTAGGTCCGACAATCTCTGTAGAATCTTATAGTTTAAATTTCTATCATTTTATCTTAGAATAGCCCAAATGGAATAGGATTAGAATGTAATTATATTGATCATAAGCTTTCTGGTTATTTTTTTTCCTAAAAGGCAAACTATATATTCATTGTATTGAAGTCTGTATTTATCCTAAAAGGGTTATTCTCAGTGTGCTCAAAATCGGAAAGTGGAATGAATTTCATAACTGGAAAATCCAGTTATTGGGCATGAGCAAACGGCAGCATTTGTTTTAGATTCTGTTGCTCATCACTTCATTTCACTCTCATTTAACCAAGTCCATGTATGAAATTAGACTCAGCTGTTGTTTATTTTATCATGAACTCCAATGTCTAAGGTATGAATTGTTTCTCTCATATTAGAGAATTTTTCTTTTGAATTGTCTATTTATACTTGGGCAACTACAGAGTTTTTTGTTTTTACATTTGTTTTTCTAGAAATCTAGAAAAGAGAGGTAGTTGTTCTCGCTTGAAATTTTCACATTTTGCTATATTGAGATCATTTATTTGATCAGCAGTATTTTAGTTTAACGCATGTGTGCTTTATTTTAAAGAACTGCTTGTAAATAAAATAAAGATATTTATTACTAGATAAGCCCCTTATTTATCCCCCTGTCTCTCTCTCAGGGATATTCTGCTCCAGTACTGGAAGAAATTAAGCAGTTTTACCAATTATAAGCATACTTTATACTCTCAGTGTTTTGAATTCTCTTCATCCCAAGGATCCATTTACTTATTTTGGATATATGGAGTTATTTTTATATTTCCAATGAATGGCTTATAATACAATATATCTGTATATATAATTGTCAAACTAGAAAATTAAAAATTATGAATAAAATAGAGAAAAAAATACATATGTTAGAATAAGTGAAGGCATGATTTTGGGAACCATGCAAATAATCTTACCATAGCCCTGTCACAAAAAAGGCAAAAAACCCAGCAAAACTGCTTCTGGGAATACAACCTAGGAGCCCAAAAGTACAAAGCAGAAGAGGCATTTGCACTCTAATGTTCATTGCAGCACTATTCACAAGCAAGAACCTGGAAACAATTCAAGGCCAAGAACAAATCAGTGGACAAAGACACTATGGTCCTGATAGACAATGGAATACTATGCAAGTATTAGGAAAAACAAAGTCATGAAATTTGCATAGACATGCAGACTGCTGGAGAGTAGCCCCAGGTGAATGTTCCTGAATCAGTTGTGCCAGGAGGATTAAGAAAACAAGAGACAAGAAAACAAGGCATCAGAGTAGCAAGCCTGAAGTCAGGGAGAACACCTTCTCATGGACTGAGAGCCTGGACTGTTCTCTACTTAGGACATTTATATTTTGAATACAATCAATTATAGGAAGGAGAGAGGACAAACAAATTCCTACCTAATGCTAACTAAGCCTAAAAGGTATTTTACATTTCATAAGGATACGTGTGAGAAAGGGGGAAACTAAAGTAAAATCTCTGAAGATTGTCCTCCACCTGGAGGGTTGACAGATAAAAGGCTGAATGCATGACTCTAGCCCACAGAGCACAGGCATTCTGGTAATTTTCATTAGGAGCCTTCAGATCTTTATCTATACCTCCCCATGAACTATCAGACCTCTAGATAAACTTGTTTAATTCTTGGATGTCTTCATGTTTGACATAGACATGAAAATTTATCATGCTGAGTGAAATGAATCAAAGGGAAAGGAAGAGACATAGAATGATCATTCATCAGAAAGATAATAAAAAAAATACTATGAGAATAATACCCAAAGACAATGAAATGATGGTTGTAAAGTGCAGTTATGACAAAGAATGGATTATTATTACACTAATAGCTGGAAACAATCACTGGACAAAAACTGGAAATTGAAAGGAAGTAAAGTGATATGCATGCTACTCTAGTAATAATTGCATGGTGCAATAGTAAGTCTGGTTCCTAAAATGAAAAACAAAGAGAGAATGAGAGCAAAGAAAAAGTGTCTGTCATAGATGCAGGCTGGGATTAAAGTGAAATGGATAGGGACATTGCAGATAGTAAATGAACACTGTTAAAGAGATGGGTATTGAACATTGACCAAAACTCAACTATCAACAGCTTTTTAACTCGTTCTTGCAGTGATTTGATTTTAAAAATAAATTCCAAAGTAAAGAAGAACTAGAAGGTTTGTACTTTCCTACTACATTCATTTTCATTTTATAGACAAATGAGACTATCTTTATCATTTGAAAAACTAAGTAATAATCTATTGTTTGTATATTACACAATATAATCCATTCATTTGTAGCAAGGTATTAAGTTGTGTCAAGGTCTTTTTTTTTTTTTTTTTTTTTTTGGTTTTTGGGCCACACCCAGCGTTGCTCAGAGGTTACTCCTGGCTGTCCGCTCAGAAATAGCTCCTGGCAGGCACGGGGGACCATATGGGACACCGGAATTCGAACCAACCACCTTTGGTCCTGGATCGGCTGCTTGCAAGGCAAACGCTGCTGTGCTATCTCTCCAGGCCTCAAGGTCTTGACTATTGAAAATAGTTCTTCAACATAGGTGTACACATATATTTTAAAGTTAACTTTTTGTGTTCTTGGAGGTAAGTCATTGGATCTGATGGTAGTTCTAATTTTCATTACTTGAGACATCTCCTTTCTTTTATTTTCTTCCCTTTGGTTTTTATTTGGGGTGCCAATCTGCTATCTCGAGGCTTACTCCTGGATCTAACCTGAGGGATCACACCCCTGGTAAAGCTCAAGCAACCATATGGGGTGCTAGGGATTAAAAACTAGACAGATGCATGGAAGGCAAATTCTTTCCCCTCTGAATTAGCTCTCCAGCCCAATATACCATTTTTCCGGCGTATAAGAGGACCCCTGCTTTTCTTATTAAAATATTGGGTTTGAGCACCGGAAAGCCGCATACAGCGATGACACCCGGAGGCTAGATGGGATGCTGCACTAGGTAACTCAACTCCTCTGTGTGCCCTGAGATGAATCAAGATAAGCAGAGTGAGTGATGATGCATGGCAGCTACATGGGGTGTGTTCTTAAGAGTGGGCAGATCACTTGTCCCTGAAGCTGGAATAAGTTTCAGCATGACGTATACCGGCGTATAAGATGGCCCCTGACTTTTAGGACGTTTTTCATGGGTTAAGTCGCCTTATACGCCGGAAAATACAGTAGTTTTTCAGAGGTTGAAATAACGAACAGTTTCATAAAAAACAAAACAAAACAAAACAAAAAAAACAGTGAATGCAAGTTTCTGTTTTTCTTTTTTCTTTTTTTTCTTTTTTGTTTGTTTGTTTCTGGATCACACCCAGGGTGCTCAAGGGTTACTCCTAGCTCTTCTCTCAGAAATTATTTCTGACAGGCTACGGGAACCATACAAAATGCTGGGGATTTAACCTGGGTAGTGGTTTGAACTTGGGTTATCTGCTTGCAAAGCAAATGCCCTACCCATTGTGTTATTGCTCTGGCCCCATATGCGGATTTCTTCTTCACACTTTCCACTTAGCACTAGTTGTTTCTGGTATTTTTCATATAGGCCCTTTTCACTAATGCGAGGTGATAACCATTTTCATTTTATTTGTATTTCCCTTATAATGAGTGTTAGAGTGGAGTAGGAGGATGAGACCACACAACTGGAATAAAGTTTAATACTTTAATCGTCTGCCAACAAGACTCCCAAACTGGCCAGCCAGGGCCATCCCCCTAAAGATATGAGCCCTCCCCCCAACAAAGGTCATGAGGAAGATTATATAGGGAAGGGATATAGGGAGGTTCTAGCTTTCTGATGATCCTTAAAATGATTGGCTCTTGTTAGGGGTACCTTTCTACTGCTCCCTTGTCCTTCCCTGATAAGCTACCTGGTAGAGCCAGGAAATTGGGGCAGGGTCTATGGAAATAGGCTTGTGAAGACCTAAAATGTGGCTAACACCACATGGTCCTTACAAAATGCCATCTCTCGCTCAGAACCTGAGAAGGGGCTTGCCATGTGGCCTTTACAAAATGTCATCCCTCCTTATTCAGAATTCAGGTCCCAACAATTAGTGTTGATGCATATTTTTTTCCTATGCCCGTTTTCAGCTGTATGTTTTAGTTGAAGAAGTACCTATTGATCTTTTCTAATGAGTTTATGGGTTTTTAGTTGTTATTGATTTTTTTGTGAATCTTTTGCATATCTTGTAAATAACCCTTTGTCAAATAGATTGCATGAAAATATTTTCTTTCTTTGAATCAGATGTCTCGATATTTATTCATAGTTTTCACAGCAGATTTTGAATTTTATATAATCTACATGTTTACTTTTGCTTTAAATTTCTGTAGTAATAACATTGAATAACTAAAAATGTAACTTAAAGAAATGCACTCATAAAGTGCTTTTCCTAAGTTTTCTTCACTGTATTGTATGTGCCTAATAGACATTAAGACATTTTATGCTTTAAGACATTTATGTACTTAAAGACATTTTAGTGTTTAACATATTTTAGTTAACTTCTCTTTGTGGGTATAAAAATGTAGCCTGATTTCATTTCATTCTACTTCACAAAGGATTTTTCCTAGCACCCTTTATTATAAAGAGTTTCCTTCCTCCGTTTTATTTTCTTGGAAACTTTGTTGTAATTTGAATGTTCATGAGTTTGGGGGTGATTATTTTCCACTTATCTAAGTGACAATTTATATTCTGGCACATAGCATGGGTTGCTAAGCCTGTAGACTATAGTGTAAAGATAAGTAATATGATGCTGCTTTCTTCTTTTTCTCAGTATTGTTTGTTTTCCTCTAAGCATTTTTGTCTTTAATTATCAGAAAGTTTGCATGTAAGCTTATGAAATTTAAAATCAAGAAAATCAATTTTTTTATTTTGGGGATATAACTGGTGCTTTTATTTCTTTATTTTGGGGATATAACTGATGATTTTCTTCTGGCTCAGGATCAGTGTTCAGGGTCACTCCTATTGAGTTTCATATGGTACCATATAGATGTTAAAGATCAAAACCAAGTAAGCCATGTGAAACCTGCATTGTATCTGTACTGTTTCTCCAGCACCCAAATCAAGAAAGTTTCAAGCTCATTCTAAGACACAATTATTTCTCCCCTTCTTCTCCCATTTTTTGTTTTGAACTAATGTACTGCCTCCAAATTGTTGTTTTTGCTTTATAAAAAGATCATCTAAAGTTTCTTGAAGATCTTATGTAGTGAGCATGAATTTATTTAGCAGCTTTATTTAAGGAGCTTTGTATCACTCCTTTGAATTTAAGTGCTCACCTCAATGGACAGTGTATTCTTTATAATAGGTCTTTTTTATTTAATACATCTGCTATGTCATAGCATCACTTCCTGATCTACATCTTAATTTGGTAAATATTTGTACCTTATGGAAGTACTCTTATTTGTGAATAACATTCACAATTCAACTTCCTTCTCTTTGATATTTTCTTTTTCATTTTTTTCTTTAGTGATATAATGCACTTTATTTTAAAAATATCATAGTTGACACAGTTGACACAGGTGATCATTATACACTTGTCTCAAGGTAAGTGGAGTGAAATTAATAATAAAAAAGAAAAAGGAGAAAAACAAGAAAATTTTTGAAAATTATTGGATTTTATAATA